>NC_134810.1:32656890-32841890 GCF_046742065.1 Oratosquilla oratoria
CTAAAAAGAGACTCTTAAATGCTGCACACGTTCGCAGGTACGTACACAGGCACACGCACGCACGCACGCTACGTGATTCAAGTCGCTCGGCAGCAACCAGAACAAATGTATTTCTCGCCAAATCCAACGAAAGGGTTTATAAAAAAAAAAAAAAAAAAAAACGCACGACCTTAACCACACAAAATCGCAACTTTCGACCGTACAGTATTTCCTCTGATCTAGATATAACCCACAGGCGTGTGGTCTCGCGCAATTATTCAAACATTCCACCCATTAACGGAGAAATATCAACAACCCCTCCCCCACCCATTCCCGAGTAGCGAACCGCATTGTTAGTCCAATATGCTGAACCAGATTGGGAAGGAACCAACGTTGACCTTTCGGAGCCGCTGGGTCTCGATCGGAGGTCCTGTCACCTTTCTGGGGGCAAACGAAGTCAATGGGACACTGACGTGCCACTGAAGAATTAGTGTGATGGGCCACACCTTGCCATAATCCTCTCATTACTGTGTTGGGTGCAGTAATTCATATGTATTTAGCATCAATGCATTTGGCAGAATATGTATATTTTCAATAATATCTACAGCGGTAAAGACTAAGACGCCAATATATAAATGAATAAATAAAATAAAAAATAAGGCTAAGATGAAACAATAAACAAGTACCCTGAGGTAAAGAAAAGTATAAATTAAAATGAGGAGGAGAGAGGAAGTGGCCTCAAAGGAGCATCAGCGGCGACAGTCTCTCCACCCACGGGAGAACTGGAGTCCACCCACGGGGGGACTTTTCCAATGCGAAGGAAAATGAGACACAATTCACATCAATCCTACACGGACGTTTAGCGTGCTTGCAGTACGTTGACACCGTTGCATAAGGACACGAAGGTCAAACTAAATCAGAGTCGGCTGGGAATCAAAGAGGACGACGACAACCACCACGACTGGACGTGATCCTTCGTCCAGGATATCAACCGACGAGTGATGCGGGTAGTCCGCTGCTGTATAAAATTGCAACTGCTTACGGGACGCGGAAAATTAGAAACTCGTTTTATTCTTTACTTACTTATTCATTTACTTTTTTTTTTGGGGGGGGGCACTGGTTATGGGGTCATATTACATTGCTGACTACCTGGGGAAGTGACAGCTAAACATACACACACACAACTACCTGGGGAAGTGACAGCTAAACATACACACACACACACACTCGGTGGCGCGGTTGGTAGAGTCCCAGACGTCAGTATGGTAGTACCGGCGGTACCTGGTTCGAATCCTGCCCAGGGCTGAAATTATTTCAGTATCACTGCGCTTCGAGTCGTTACTCCAACTCTCGTGGGCGGGGAGATGGGTGTGTGTGTGTGTACATGTAAGGTCATAGCACCCATAGATCGGTCATAAGAGCTCTGCGCTCTCTTCCGGGAGGGAAATAGCTGTCGATCACGAGTCTAACACGTGATCCAAAGACCGAGGTGAACCACACACACACAGAATGCGCAGCAAGTGGAAAGGAAGAGTTGGTTGCTGAGGGCAAGGAGGGGATGGATGCCGGCGAGGCCTCCTTGCCTGCACGTGGTCTAGTGGTCTCGTGTCCAGCGTGCCGCATGCAGGTAGGCACAGGCAGGTCTACACGGACAGCGCCATCCCGTCCATAGCGCACATGATTAACTCATTTTAATCTAGTCCTAGAATTAACTCAAAATTGTACATTGTCAGTGTATCACTATTACTTCAAGCTGAACATTGTCAAAGTATCACTGTTAAATTAATAAACCTATTACTATTATTAGCATTACACACACACACGTGTACGTGTGTGAGTGTGTGTGTGTGTGCGCGCGCGCGTTACAGCAGTGCACCTGTAAGAGCAAACGTGACTACGCGTGCGTGGCGGGTTGTCCTCACAAGAATTTTTTCCTCCAGAGCTCCCCAACCAAACCAAATCAAACCCAACCTAACCATGTACAAAGGTGCTTACCTAAACGGAAAAAGAATTAACACTATCATCTTTACCGTTTTTGAGTGTGAGTGTGAGTGTGTGCACGCGCGCGAGAGAGACTCTTTCACATACACGACTCGACGGCGCAGTGGTAGCGTTCGCAGCCGCTGCTACAGCAGTCCGGGTTCGAATCCCGCTCAGGGCTGAAATAATTTCAATATCGCTGCGCTGTGAGTCGTTACTCCAACTCTCGCGGGCAGGGAAGTTGGGCATGTGTTTGCGTGTAAGGTCACAGCATTACCCATAGATCGGTCTTACATGAGCTCTGAGCTCTCATCCGAGAGGGTAACAGCTGTCGATCACGAGTCCAACACGTGATCCAAGACCATGGTGGTGAATCACACATTGCATAAAACACGAACTTGATCGTCCGAATGTAACAACCGGAGGCGAATGTGTTATGGTGCACCAAATGGTGCAATGTAGGAGACCTCCAACCGTTGCAACTCGGACAAGTCTTCCTCTCCCGCGGACGGGGAGGGGGGCCTTATCTCTTCCTCGAGTCGTGCTTATCACTTACCGGGCCGGAGGAAAAAATAGGAGGGGGGGGGGAGTGCCATGTCATGCCACATCGGCAGGAAATTCCGGGAATGTCCCCGCCCACGTCCGGAGTTCGAAGAAATCCCTCCTTTACGTAATGACAGAACCGCGGACCTGATGGGAAGCGATACACAATCCGCCCAAGGTTCTTCAAGGTGGTGGTGGTGGGGGGGGAGGGGGGGAGACAATGGCAACCGAGACTGACAAAGGATCCACACATTTCAACTTTCAATGTCCGATCTAAGCTCACCCTTGCCAAACTTAAATTGAAGAGTCCGTTTTCCACAATCGAATGAAATCGCCTGGCGGCAGAAAGGACGAACAGACAGACCGGTGGGATCGATATACATCCTCCGGTTCCACGGGGAGTCCCGCCCCACGTTGGCAGACGGCTTGGTGGGCGGGACCCGAAAACACCGGAGCCTAGTGAAGCGCAAAGTTTCAAAAAGACTGGGTACACTGGTATGGCCGCACGGCACTGAATGTAAGTCAGCCTTCATAAAATAAACATAAAGACAAATATTCAATTAAATATCTTTCTCCATTTTTCTTCTCCAACTTCACTTGGCCACTTCTCCGAACAAATCCCTTTCTTTAAGCACGAGCAAGGAAACTGATCTCCAGACCCCACAACCTTCCCGTTCTCTCACTCTCTCTCTGCTAGTCCCGCTTATGAAAGACACACAATAACATATCTTGTGGGTCGTCGTCTGATGCGGCCGAGAGCCCTGGCGTGACCCGTGCCAGCCAGGCCCTGCCGACCCTCCTCTCTTTCGTGACAGAGCCCTCCACTACCCCACCCCCGGCCCACCTCCTGGCCTTTCGTACCCAACGACATCCCCGTTCCCCTCCTTTCCCGAATCCACTTGGGCCACGCTCACTGCACCCCAACTTGGAACACGAAAGCGCTGCTGCTGCTCCTCCTCCTCCCTTTTGTTGCGGTCAAGGGAGAAAATGGGAGAAAAGGGAACGAGTCTTTGGGTGAGATCACGAGTGGGTGTGGACGGGGGAGAGACCATGCGGATTTGTGTGTATGTGGGGGGAAGGGGGGTCCGGAAATTCCACTGTATTCACCAACGTTGCATATCGTTTACTCCAAACTTCCTTACACAACGACCTGGTGTGTGTGTGTGTGTGTGTGTGTGTGTGTGTGTGTGTGTGTGTGTGTGTGCGTGTGCGCGCGCGCGCCATCCCTTCATGAGCGAAGGATTCCTTATCAGGCCACATACCGACTCTGCTGTTCCCTTCAGGATTATTTACCCGGTTAGAAATTATGCCCTCTTGTTGTCAAACGATTTTATTCAGATGCGTGTACTGGACCTTCCTCGCCACCGAACGGTTCTGTTTGGGGAGGGAGGGAGGGAGGGAGGGAGGGAGGGAGAGAGGGAGGGAGAGAGGGAGAGAGGGAGGGAGGGAGAGAGAGAGAGGGAGGGAGGGAGGGAGGGAGAGAGAGAGAGAGAGAGTGTACAACTTCCCCGCCACCTAACGCTTTCTCCATACCCTCGTCGACCCCTTCCCAAGGAAGACACACTTAACAGCTTTAGTTCTGGCCAATGGTCAGATGATTACATTTAGTTGAAGTCAGGCCCTCGTGTCTTCCCATGTTTTACTCCCTCCCTACCTCCGTGCCTCTGTTCCTGGTAACTAAATTGTTAATTTGCAGCACATATGTAGTCACCTTCCACACTCTTCCCCCCCCCCCACTTCCTTTCTCTCATCCTCTACTTGGTCTCTCTTTCCCACAATGTCTCTGCCTATCTGTCTCTTTCATGCACGTACACACACAATCTCTCCCTCTCCCTCTTCGCCTACTCTCCAGTAGAGATAAAAAACTGAAAAAAGGCAAGTGGGGGGTAGAGAGAGTCGTGTTATCACTGATGCAGGGAGCTTATCGCCGAGATAACGGCTGCAACCCAGCGAGAAGAAAGGGCTCATGTCATCGCACCCACCCGCCATGCAGCTGGACGGCGGGTGGGTTCGGCAGGTGTTGAGTGAGGTGGCGGTGGCGGTAGTAGTCTGCTGCCAGGGGTGAAGGTGGGGTGAGGAGTCGGGGGGGGGGGGTGCCTCGAATGCTTGGGCGGGGTACTAGGTCAAATGGGCAATAACCCCCCACCTCCCCCAGGGGGATGGGGGAGATCGCAATGGGACATTTTCTTTGGTTTTATTTACCCATTTCCATAAAAATCCCGATTCAGTGGCTCTAAGCGCATTTTGATTATAAAAAAAAAAAAAAACTAAGAATTTCCAATCCAGGCCCAAGCCAAGATAACCAACATCTACCCAAACTCTTCCCTACGAGGGCAATTGACCCTTTTTCTTTTGGTTGACGTTGGGGAATTTTATTCCATCTACGGGGGGTGAGAAGTGTGGGGGGGGGGGGTAGTCTGTCTCCATTGGCAGCTTTGACTGACGCCGTTCAAAATTTTGTCCAAAAGCCAACAAACTATTCCAATGGATTACAAGAAGTAGTGCTCAAGAGAGTCTTCGGAAGAGTTCTAAATGTAAATGTGTTAAGGGGACAACATATATATATTGAAACATTGTGTAAGCTGAAAAAGGTGGAAGAAAGAGTCACAGGTCTCGTTCGGCGTTTATTCCTGACCGGTTTCGCTTGTAGCTTCTTCTGAACGAGACCCGTGACTCTCTTTTTTCCACATTACAAAGGATTACAAAGGCGGAGCATGCCGACAGGAGACCTTTTGATCCATATCTAGGTCGGATGCAAAAAAAATAAATAAAATATCATAATAATAAATAAAAACTATAATAATGTAAATAACAAATAAAATACATAAATAAATGCATAGGTATAGTTAAAATAATAAACAAACAGGTAAATAGTAAATTATAATAAATTGACATATAACTAATAATAAATGAAAATCACAGACAAATTATAACAAAACAAAAACAAATAATATAACATAAATTATAATCATTACAGCATCTTACTTAGGTATTTATCTAAATGATTCTTAAAGCTTCGAACTGAAATACATTGCACTACCTGTGCAGGAAGTTTATTCCATTCATTAACTACACGGTTGGCAAAGTTGTTTCTACCTACTTCCAAATTGAATCTATTTCCGAACAGTTTGAGACCATTGTTTCTTGTCTGATTCTCATTCAATGTGAAAATTTGGTCACTTTTGATGTTGTCAATTCCCTTTAAAATCTTAAAGACCTGTATCAAGTCACCTCTGAGTCTACGCTTTTTTAGGGAAAACAGATTCATGTGCTTAAGTCGATTTTCGTATGATTTATTTTTGATATTTGGAATCAGTTTTGTGGCTCGCCGTTGTACTTTTTCCAGTCTGTCAATGTCTTTAATGAGATTCGGTGACCATACGGAAACAGCATATTCCAAATGTGGACGAACTAACGATTTATATAGCTTGTTAATGAGTGATGGACTTTTTAAATCAAAAGATCGCGCAATCAATCCCAGAATCTTATTTGCTTTCTCAGAGGCTGAAATACACTGCTTGGATGATTTGAGGTCGTTACTGATAATTACGCCGAGATCTTTTTCACTATCCACTTTTGTTAACGAATTTCCAAATAACTTGTAATTGTACTTAGTTATTTTTACCTATGTGTATTACCTTGCATTTACTTGTTAAATTTCATTAGCCACTTTTCAGACCATTGCTGTAATTTATCTAAATCTTCTTGAATATCTAATGTATGTATATATATATATATATATATATATATATATATATATATATATATATATATGCATGATAATAAGAAACATTGGTAACAAGTTCAATTATGTAAAAGTGACCTGAAAAAGAGAAACTAAACGAAGCAAAGCGCTTTCGTATGTTACACCATCGCAAAGCACATAGAAAGGAAGGATTACAAGAATATGTATATGCATTCCTCTGTGGTTGCATATATATATATATATATATATATATATATATATATATACACTCTATTCCTGTAATCCTTCCTTTCCATATACTTTGTACTGAAGGTGTAATATACGAAAGCGCTTTGCTTCGTTTAGTTTCTCTTTTGCAGGTCATTTTTGCATATATATATATATATATATATATATATATATATATATATATATATATATATATATACAGAGAGAGAGAGAGAGAGAGAGAGAGAGACATTCTGACAGGTTGACGTAAGCGGAATAGGAAACACAGGAGTCTTAGTCTTGAGTTTATTCCTGACTAGTTTCGCAGGTATGCTTTTTCAAAGGAATAGGTTTACAAACGGGCTGTGGGCATTATATACATGGGGTGGACCTCACCACCTCCCCGAGTTACCATAGTTGGTGACGAGTGTGAACATTGCATTGTGGCTAACGTAACAATGATGAAATTTACAATTAAATATGATAACACTAATAACAAAGAAATTAATAATAGTAAATGTAACAATAGTAATGATAACAATGATAATTTTTTTTAATAATAATAATAATAAAAATGATAATAAAATAGAAGTAATAATAATAATGATAATAATAACAAAATAAAAGTAATAATAATAATGATAATAAAAAATCTGATACTAATAAAAAAAAAATTAATAGTAATTATAACAATAAGTGATAAAAAAATTAAATGTTTAAATAATAGTAGTAATAATAATAACAATAATAATTACAAAGATAATGAAAGTAATAATAATAATGATGGTGATAATAAGAAGAATAAAGATATAAAAATAATAATAATAATAATAATAATAATTACAATGATGAAAATAATAGTGTTGAAAATAAATAGTAACGAATAGTATTAAAAGAATAAATCATGATAAAAAAGGGTTGGTAACAGGAGGAACGTCAGAGTAAAAGGAAGAAAGCTGGAGAGGGTAGGCCGAAGTGGGAAAAAGGTATCTGGGAAGCCATTCTTGGAGGGCAAGTGTCGCGGTAGATTTTGTCCATTTCAAGTCACCAGTTCTCTTGTTTGTGTTTTTGTGGTTGGCAATGTAAAGTGATTCAATTATTTTTCGTTGTTTCTTGTGTAGTCCTTTAGCTAGAATGGTGGAACCCTCCCAGTTAGGTAAGTGTCCCTCTGTGTCAATGTGGTTAACTAGAGCGTTGGTTTCTCGGTGGTGTCTAATGTCCGCTTTGTGTTCCCTGAGTCTGTTGTTAAGTCCTCTGTATGTCTCTCCGTAGTATGCACAGTCACATCCTTTGCAGGGAATTTTGTAAACGATGCTATTGTCACGGTTCGTCTTGGTTCTGTTGGTGGTCAAGTGTCCTATTTTCTTCCCTGTGTCATTTACTATGATGAGTCCTGTCTGTCTCAACGTTTTGGAAAGCATGTGAGAGAGGCCAGAGTTAGGAACCACAAGGTATCGTAAATCTATTCTCTCTTCACCTCCTTTCCTCTGTCTGATTTTAATTGCTCTCCGTAGTGACGTCCCTAACATGCCCTATGAGTACCTTAGGTTCCTGAATGCAGCGGTTACGTATTCAATTTCTTCTTGTAAATACTCTTCGCTGCATATTCTAAGAGCCCTAAGGTAAAACCCAATGATAACCCCTGATTTGGTCTTCTCGTCATGTGCGCTAAAATAGTGGATGAAGTCGTCTTTGTTTGTCGGTTTACGGTATACCTTGAACCTAGCGCTGCTGTCCGATCTGATGACGACAGCGTCTAGGAAAGGTAGGGAACCGTTGGTCTCTTCCTCTACTGTGAATTTAATTCTTTTGTCCACGTTGTTCAGTTGTTCCAGTAGGTTTCTTGTGTCGTTTGTTTTGTGTGAAATGAAGAGGATGTCGTCAACATAACGGTACCACTTGGAGTTAACTGGGACGATATACAGAAAGTGGTCCCTTTTCAAAGTCTCCATGTAGAGCGATGCTGCCACCGCACTCAATGGAGACCCCATTGGAAGGCCTTCATTTTGCCTGTATTCCTGTTTGTTAAAAACAAAAGAACCAAACTTTATGCACTTATCTACCAACTCCAAGTAGTCACGCTTGTTGATGGTTAAGTTGTCGGTGTCAATGTGTTGTACTGTCTCTTTAACAGCCCGAAGGGCACCATCTATTGTTACGTTTGTGTAGAGGGAAGTTATGTCAAGGCTTACCAGGCGTTGGTCTGTGAAGTCAAATGTGTTCAGTTTGTCTATTAGGTCGGAGGAGTTTCTAAGGTGTGTTCCGCTAATGCTACCTAAGGATGATGAAAGAGGTTTGGCCAATAGCTTGGCTAGTCTATGCGGTGCGCTACCTATGCCAGAAGTTATAGGTCGGAGGGGAATGTCCTGTTTGTGGATTTTCGGAAGTCCTTTCATGGATGGGATTGTTGGGTCTTCCTCCAGGAGGTAGAGGAGTCTTTTTCCCTTTTCGGTTCTTTTGAGGATTTTTCTGATGTCGGTGTTGAACTTCTTGGCTTCTTCGCTGGCTGTACCGTCCCTTTGTTTACAATATGTGGATTGGTCAGAGAGTAAACGTTCCATTTTGTTGGTGTAGTCCCTCTTGTTCATGATGACAACGCCACCTCCTTTGTCGGCGGTCGTGATGATGATGTCGTCATTGTCAAGGAGTTCTTGAAGGGCACGAACGTATCTCCTGGGGATGGTCTTGCTGTTGTCCCTGGCTGCAATGGAACAGCATAATAGAACACCTTGTTTGAAGCCGGACTCGATGTCGCTGTCCTTCCAGTTGTAGTTCTTCCCTATGTAGTCGTTCAATTTCTTTGGGTTTACCATCATTGTTATCATTACTATTGTTACATTTACTTTATTAATTTCTTTGTTATTAGTGTTATCATATTTAATTGTAAATTTCATCATTGTTACGTTAGCCACAATGCAATGTTCACACTCGTCACCAACTACGGTAACTCGGAGAGGTGGTGAGGTCAACCCCATGTATATAATGCCCATAGCCCGTTTGTAAACCTATTCCCTCTACACGCGGGAAGTGAAATCTACTCACTAACCGTAAATTACACACACACACCTCTCACGAACAAAGCCGCATCCCACGCACAAACATATACACTTCCTTTTTCTTCGACTAAAATTCGTTTCCTTTCTCACTTTCTCTTATACTACATCTTCTCATTTCAGTTTACCTCCCGCTAAAGATTTTTCCGCTTTTCCCCCTTTCTCTCCTACTACGTCTCCTACCATTTTCCAAACTTTCGTTGGTGATATAATATGCTCTTCCTCCCGGCATTGGCGCCGCCGTCCAAGTTCCTAGCCCAGTTCTCCTAAGCCACGACAACAAATAAGCCCCTAATCGCTCGCAATTCGCCCGGTGGCAATAGCCCTCTTTTATACACTACTATCTTTTCATTTTCCTACAGACATTCTTCCCCTCCCACAAAACCCGATCCCGCGCAAGCGAGGTGGTCTTTCCTTGGCATCCAGAATTCCTTTGAAAAAGTATTCCTGCGAAACTAGTCAGGAATAAACTCAAGACTAAGACTCCTGTGTTTCCTATTCCGCTTACGTCATATATATATATATATATATATATATATATATATATATATATATATATATATATATATATATACATATATATATATATATATATATATATATATATATATGCGGAAAAACCACCAAGGAAAAAGAAAAACTGATGACCAAGCGCTTTCGTCTATTCAGACGAAAGCGCTTGGTCATCAGTTTTTCTTTTTCCTTGGTGGTTTTTCCGCATATTTAGAATCACGAGTTTATGTGATTTCTCATGCATATATATATATATATATATATATATATATATATATATATATATATATATACACATATAATCATGAATAAAGAATTAAAACGTAAAACCTGAGATGAGGTGACAAGCAGGAGGGGGGGGGGGGCACAGGTGGCACCCAGAACAGCGGCGGTCGTGGCAATGGTTTTGTGGGAGAACGGGGAGGGGAGGGCTGAGGAGAGGAGAGATGGGACGAGGAGCGGAGAGGAGGAGAGAGGTTAGGGAAGAGGGGAGGAAAAGGAAAGGAAGGGAGGAGAGGAAACGATGGGAAGTAGAGGCAAGGAAACGGGTGCCAAAGGATGGGATCTGAAAGGGAGGGAGGGGGGGAAGGGAATTTAAAGAGGGAAATGAAGGGGAGAGGAGGGCCAAAAGGCAAAGCGGGTGGCGGGGGGGGGGGGTTATGAAAAGGCAATGAGGGGATATCACGAGAATAATCCCTCGCCTCCAGATTCGCTGTCTGGAAACCGCAACCACACATTAGCAAGCAACGTCCAGCTCCGGAGCTCAACCCGGACGATTTTCCATCTATGGTTTGGGCTTTCAATAAAGATGGAAAAAAAAGGGGAGGGAGGAGGAGGAGGAGGAGGTGGTTCAAGACACTTCCACTATACCGGGCACCTGATTTTGAATGTATAAATTATGTTCTTAATTTTCTTTTTAAATACCTTCTTACCTTTTTATTGTACACACACACACACACACACACACACACATATATATATATATATACACACATTTTTGGGGGACGGGGTGAGGGGGTCGACGTATTTTTTGCTGCACACTAAAATATGAATAAGAGATAAAGGTCCTCAGGGAGACAACTTTGAAGTAATACTGGACTGTTTTGTGTGTTTCACAAGTGGATGTGTTGCCATGCCACCGCCTGGCTGGTGGAAGACGGAGGAAGAGGAGAAGGAGGAAGGAAAGAAAAAGAACGACGTTATATTTCTTGTGTAAATTGGCAGAAGAGAGGAGTCCGAAAGGGGGGAAAGGAATGGAAAGGAGTGATTGAGTGTGGGAGGCATGGGTGAGATGGAAGAGGGAGGGAGGGTGAGAGGGAGAGAGAAAGGGAGGGAGAGAAGGAGGGTGAGAGAGAGAGAGAGAGAGAGAGAGAGAGAGAGAGAGAGAGAGAGGAATTCAATGAACAAGAAGTCAGACATAATCAAGGTGGGGTGGAGGAGGAGGAGGAGGAGGAGGAGGAGGAGGAGGAGGAGGAGGAGGAGGCAGGAGCCCCCGCACGCGAGGGGTCATACAGATAATCAATTAATTAATTAATGCGTTGGGGAATGACCGGGGTGGAGGGCTCATTAACGACTCGAAGCAGTGATCGGGATGCAATCTAATCGTCACGTTAGTATGGCTACCCTCTTGGAAGAGAAAATATGATAGAGGGTAATAACAAGGTACCAAGCACATACATACATCATACATATATATATGGGCCTGGTCTGAATACTCATTTCAAAGACATGACTGCAACTAGTGGCTTATTCCAAACCTACAAGGTTTCCAGAAAAGAGGGTGGGCGATGGAATTGCTGACCGGACGCCCTCAGATGGAGGGCGTGACCACACAGGTGGAGAGACGAGGGAAAAGTTTGCAGAAGTAACGTGGCAAAGGCTGGCGCTGTCGCATGGTTTATGAAAGAGGTTCAGAGAATTCTTTGTTCAGCAGTGAACTTCAACTGGATTGTTGACTGACTGGTTGACTGGAAAACTGTCAGGCCAGAAAAAAGAAGAGAGAGAGAGAGAGAGAGAGAGAGAGAGAGAGAGAGAGAGAGAGAGAGAGAGAGGAGTTTTGATACAATTTCAAATGGACACCTCACAAGAGAGAGAGAGAGAGAGAGAGAGAGAGAGAGAGAGAGAGAGAGAGAGAGGTTTTGATACAATTTCAAATGGACACCTCACAAAAACTATAGTAGTCTGTGCGCTCCAAGGAGTCCGTTCAGGGTGTGTGGCATACGTCGTGATTTACTACTAGTACGACTTAACGACTTAGTCGTTACTATTAGTAGCCATTCTGCCAAATCAACCTTAGTGCATACCTGTCTCCCTCCCATGTATGTGCTTTTTTATTTTTTCTTGTTACATACATTGTGTTTATAGCAAAGGAAGCCTCGTAGTACAGCAAGTACCAATTTTTAGGAACCTAACAGCAACAATTTGAATACACTGTATGACACGTGGCAACAGCGCTTTCGCCCTCCATGTTGCCACGCCAAGTTGTCACAAACGAGACAGGAGGAAGTGGGAGGGGTGATAGGTCATCGTTGTTATAATCCTAAAAAGTTATAATCATTGTAATATAAAAAAAATCTATATTACATGCAGAATGAGAAAAAAATCAAACAGCACATAGATGGGAAATACGAGAGAGAGAGAGAGAGAGAGAGAGAGAGAGACAGAGAGAGCGAGGGGGGGAGGGACATATACTAACGTTGATTTGGCACGACGTACACTGACTAGGGTGGAGGTGACAGGAGTGAGTAGTCTGAGGGGGGGGGGAGGAGCAGCAGCATATGAAAATGTTTCTGAAAGAGGGGAGGGGAGGGGAAGGTTGGGGAGAGGAGGAGGAGGAGGAGGAGGTGACAGGTGTTGGGAAGGGGGGTGGAAGAAGAAGAAAAATATTTACCACCTCCCACTTCTCCAAAAGGTCAGGATCTCGCTAGGTCACTGCAAACCCTCCACCCCCCAACGCCACTCTGTGTGGGTGGGTGGGGGGGCAGGGTGATGAAGGAAGTTGGAAGGAAAAGAAGAGTGGCAGGGGAAAGGGGGAAGTGGTGGGAGAAGAGGAGGAAGGGGACGAGAGGAAGGAAAAGAAGAGTGGCAGGGGAAAGGGGGAAGTGGAGGGAGAAGAGGAGGAAGGGGACGAGAGACGGGGTACGAAGAAGTGGAGGGGAAGGTACACTGGGGGGGAGGGAGCGTAGAGGGGGAAAGAGAATGGGGAAGGGCGATGAGGAGGAGGGGAAGGGGAAACGAGTAAGAGACGACAGACGGAGTAAAAGGAAGTGGAGAGAAAGGAAGAAAGGACGGGAAGGGATATTCCTAAGGGGGGAAGGAGAATGGGCCAGGCAGGGAGAAGAGGAAAGGGGAAGAAGGGGGATGAGGAGGAGGGGGGGAGAGGAAGGATAAAGAGAAGGATGAAGGAAGGGCAAAGGAGGATGGAGGAGGAAACGGGGGGGGGTGAACAAAAGTAGGAGGGGAAGATGAGACTTGGGAAGAGGAAACGGGGAGGAGGAATGGGGAAGAAGAACTGGGATGTGGAACAGACATAGGAAATGGAAAAAGGAAGAGAAATATTATTTTTTTTTGGGGGGGGGGGTAATATGGAGAGAGCAATGTACCCTGGGTGAATAGGCGAGGAGTCAGGAGCAACCCCACAGCCCCCCACCCCGTCCCCGCAACCCCCAACGACAGCAACAGCATCACGACCTGATTGATGCTCGTGACAAGACCGCAGCTGAAAAAAAAAAAAAAAAAAAAAAAAAAAAATATCTGCCGGTTCTCACTCTGTTTCGGGGACCTGTGTGTGTAATGTTTATATATATATAGTTACGTTATACAAGTTCAACAGTTCGTCATCTGACCCGCATACACCCTACTCTTTGCGAGCAGCCTGCTGCTACGGTTCCCATGACAACGCCCTTACTTGCACTTGACAGCCAGCAGCTCCTTGTATACAAGATTTCAACGACGTCAACTCCACCACGACAATGATAAGCTTTCACCTAGTTCTCCTCCTCCCCACTCCTGACACCACTGTCGTCATGTTTTGTTCATGGGAAGGAAAACGAAAATAAATAAATAAAATAGCAATAAATATCTTTTTTTTTTGTGCCACGAGAAGCAGGTGGTCATGAACACTGGAGGGAAGTACTACCACAACAGGTACTACAATCTCCACCACCACGGCCCTCTTGTCATTCACCGCCAAGCTGATCCAACAAATGTTTGTTTCTTTATTTTTGACAAACGATAATCTTTTTTTTTCTTCTGCTACGGGAGAGAGAGGGAGGAAGGGGGAGAAGGAGAGAGGGAGTGAGAGAGATAGAGAGAGGGAGGGAGAGGGAAGGAGGGAGAGGAAGATAGGGTGAGAGAGACAGGGAGAGGGAAGGGGGAGAGGAAGAGGGAGGGAGGGAGAGGGAGAGGGAAGGAGGGAGAGGGGAGAGGGAGAAGGAGGGAGAGTGAGAAAGACAGAGAGAGGGAGGGAGACTGAGAGGGAAAGGGGAGGAGAGGGAGAGAGAGAGAGAGCTGAGAGAGAGAGAGAGAGGAGAGAGAGAGAGAGAGAGAGAGAGAGGGAAAGAGGGGAGAGGGAGGGAGGGAGGGAGAGGGTGCCTACTAAACACATTTTAGCAGCCACCTTGAATACGCTGATCATGATTTTGGTCGCGTCTTTGCCGCAGCCACTCCTGCCCAGCTGGCCGCAAACCGCGTCTGCGCATGTGCGTGATCATCGTCACGTCACGTAACGTCACGCCACACAGGTTATCGATCTTCAGAATACATTTCGACGGTTGTCTACCTTCAAGGTCAACAGTCTATTGCCCCTGGCCGCCCCGACGTCACACGTCATGGCTGCTGTCGACGTCGCGTTACATCCCTAGATGACGTCATATCGTTGAGGTCGTCGACCTGAGGTGAACCGCAGCTGTTGTGCGCAGCAGCAGCACCACGCTCAAATGCGCCACCCTATCATCATTACCTCTCCTCCTCCCCACCCTCATCCTCCTTCCCATTCACAACTCCCTTTTCCCTCACCTGGTGGCCGGCCACCAACGCCCGTTATACATCACTACCCGGCCGCTCGCAGTTATCAGTACAAAATATTGGAATACTAAAGATTGAGAGAGAGAGAGAGAGAGAGAGAGAGAGAGAGAGAGAGAGAGAGAGAGAGAGAGAGAGAAAGAGAGAGAGGGGGGGGGCAGGCCTGTGCTCAACCAACTTGTTTCTTTGACAATCTCCAGCCCCCCTTCGCCGTCCCCTCTCTTGTGGAAGCCACCCATTCCCCGCCGCAGTCTTCGTCGTCGTCATCATTACCTCGACGACGTCAACGCCGCCGCCGCGGGGCCAGGGCTTCGGTTGTATAAGACGTTTTTCCTTCTCTCTTCTTTACGCAATGACCTCGTTCGATGACGCATTTCGTGTCGCCGCCGCCGCTGCCGCCCTTCGAAGACGCCCTCCACCCAACCCACTTCCTCGCCCGGGCAGCCCTAAGCGACTTTATTCAGGTCGACAGGAAACTCAATGCTTACATGAAGGTGCATCTTGATGACCCCATCTGCCATGCTGCACTTTACAGACTTTATTCTAATTAACGGGAGACAGTTGTAATCAACATATGGAATCAACGTGTGAACAAAGACAAGCGCTGTGTGTGTGTGTGTGTGTGTGTGTGTGTGTGTGTGTGTGTGTGTGTGTGTGTGTGTGTGTGTTTGCGCGCGCGCGACCTCCCTTCAGCTGAATGAACTCAGCGACAGGTACCATCCGGTCCTCACTGCGAAGTACAGCATATCCACACTTCGGGGGAAGATTGTCTCCGAAGTACAGCCACGACTTCGTGAAGGTCTCCCAACAGGTCGACTTCGTCCAACAGCAACACCAACTGGATCCTCGGGAGTCTACAGAGAACTCTCAACACCACATCCTCCACCTCCCAATCACCGTCGTCCCCAATGCCTCGGCAGCGGACAAACCTTCACGAGGACCACATCGAGGGACCCATTGACAACAGCAGCAGCATCGCTCGCACGGACTCCAAACTATTCCGTCGATTTTCCAGATGGTCAAGCGATCTCTCCGCGTGTCCGGGGGGAAAGGGTTGGGGGGGGGAAAGGGGGCTCCTCCCCACAAAGGTGACACTTACGAGGAGGAGGAGTGTGTGAAAGCAGAGGAAGAAAGTGAGGAAGACGATTAAGGAGAAGGTTCTCTTTCGCATATAAAACACTTCTTTGATCTTTCTGAACAGTGACGTCATTTAAGTATTTTTTTTTCTTTCGTTTTCCCTCTCCTGGAAATTTTGTTCAGCTAAAGAGGCATCAACTTAGCGACAGGTGTGTGAGTGTGTGTTAATGTTATCTTTCACGGTCTCGTTACCTGTCGTGCGCACGCGCGCGTGTATTCGTCTACCTTCTTTACGATCTATGCACCCAAAACATTCAAAATACTAGAAGTATTTGCTCAACACGTCTAGGTGAATGCTTGCATATTCCTCTTTGGTTTACATGGGATCTTACAAGACACAGACGCAAGCACACACACATACACACAGATGGAGAGAGCGAGTGAGCTAATGAATGCGTGACAACAGAGTGGATACAGCGTTTAAATACATACAATACAAAGATCGGATAACATGGAACGAAAGCGATGCCGGGCGGAGCAGGGCGGCGGCAAACAAACTGATATAATTAATTACATAAGCATTCCTGGAATCGTGCGCTGGGCCAGTCCCCCACCTCCCTCGCCCCTCCCTTCCCAAGCTTCTTTCATTTCTTTTATTCGCTCATCCATTTCCATATGGCCCTCACTCACTCCCACAACTTTCCCCCCACCCTCCTCCCTTTTATTCATCCTCCCCTACTTCCTCCCTTTCCAATTTCCCTACCCCTTCCTCCTCCTCTCTCGCCCTTCCCTTCCCTCATTCCCATCCTTCCTTCTTTCCTTGCTTCCTCTCCCCTCCCCATCTCCCTCCTTCACTCACGCCCATTACCATAAGCAGCACCTTTGCAAGACGTGAAGGGTGGTGGTGGTGGTGGCGGTGTGTGTGTGGGGGGGGGGAGGGGTTAATCCGCCCGGGAGTCTTCTTCTGCACAAGGCGGCTGCAGCCACCGCGATCGATTCTCAGACATCTTCCCCGCCACCGCCACCGCCACCGCCACCGCCTTTCCCTCATCTCCCCATCATACTACTGGAGTAACAAGTCAACTGGAACACTAAAATGTCATCGCCACTTTTCGCCCGTACTGACTGCATAAATCAATATTCCAGACGATTCTCTAACTCCCCTGCGGGCCAGAGTCACGGAGGATACTTTTGTGGCGGAAAGCCAATCGTCACTCGAAGAATAAAGTTGATCGCTTCCATCTTCTGCCATCCGTCATTTCAGCTTCCCTCCTTCCTTCAACATCTCGGCTACCTATGTCTAAGACCCTACCTCTTCAGCCCAAGTCCCCCCCCCACGCTCCTCAGGGAATAGAAGCGCTAGTTAACGGCAGCGTAAGGACACAGCCACCGTTCATGACCTCCTTTCCACCGTCAGGGTTCACGTGCAAGAGCCCCCCCCCCCCACCCCCGGCCGAGTCATCAAGAGCGACACTCCGAAGGCGACAACCGCCACTGCCGGCACCCAACCCACCCTTACGCAACCCTCAGAGCACACCTGGTTCCCTGATCTCCCTTGAGCGGTGCACCTGCCGTCCCTCCGTCCCTCCCGCCGGGAAGTATTCCCTTGTCCCCCTGCTTTCCTCTACTTTCTATCCGTCCACTTACGACCATCCCGTTCCCTTCAAAAATAAATGTGTGTACGGCCCGCGTGTTATTCACCATATTCTTGTATTACGTATTAATGTGTCTGTATATCTTCCAAGCCCTGAGCGGGACTCAATTTTGCATCTGCGCGTTACAACCCCTCGGAGCTACCCATTACACCAGCAAGCTGTGCACACACACACGTGTGTATATATATATATATACATATCTATATCTATATATATATATACATATACATATATACAGTATATACATATATATATATATATATATATATATATATATATATGCTAATAAGAACACGGGTACGTGTGCTCACTTATGCAAAGTAGACCACTTGGAAAAATAAACTAACGAAGCAGAGAGCTTTCGTATATTACAACTGAAATGCACTTCGTTAGTTTATTTTTCCAAGTGGTCTACTTTGCATATATATATATATATACACCTGCGATTTGTCATGCAAACTGGTAACAAAGGGGTTCCCCCAATACATTTCCCATGGTGCACCCTCTTCCACCTCCGCCCCCCCCCCCTTCCCAACCACCCACCGCTGCCCTGAGGTCCCTGGCTTGGGCCCCATTGTGCAGAACCCGTCGAGAGGGAAGGAAAGCAGTGCTCCAATTACAAGTCCGCTGCAGCTCGAGGGTAACTGTGTCGTTACCCTCTGCGCCCATCACAGATTTGTTTTACTCTCTCTTTTAACCTGATGCCATTTTCGGTGACTCGGTGTTACTTTTTCTGTGCGTGTACGCGCTTAATATATGCACACATTACACACGCGCACACACGGGTCGATGGTATGGCGATACTGCGCTCGGCCGCTAATTCAACAAGTTTGAGTCCCCGCCCAGGGATGAAAAATATCACAGCAATACAAGCCTTCCACCTCTGGTGGGTAAGGAGTTGCCTCTCTCTCTCTCTCTCTCTCTCGTGTGTGTGTGTGTGTGTGTGTGTGTGTGTGTGTGTGTGTGTGTGTGTGTGTGTGTGTGTGTGTGTGTGCGTGTGTGTGTGCGCGCGTGTGGTCACATCATTACCCTTAAATCGGGCTCTGACCTCTGAACCCTCATCCGAAAGGATAATACCTGTCGATCACGAGTCGATCACGTGATTCAAAACCGTGGTCGGAATATGGACTACCTATGTCAGACCACCGGCTCGCGCGGGATCGGTGTTTGTGGGAGGGGAAGAGAAGTCTACGAAAACGAAAATATACTTGTGCATAAAAGGGGACTATTGCCACTGAGTGTTTTTTTTTTTTATTTTTTTTTATTTGGGCTTTATGTCGTGGCTCTGGAGGAATGAACAAGAGACTTGGATTTTGAGACTCGTATCAATATCAATGAAAAAGAGAGGAAAATGGTCGGAGACAGAAGTAGAGAAAGGTATAAACTGAAAAGAAAAGAAAAGAAAAAATAGAGTGGGGAGATGTAGTATCAGACAAAGTTAGAAAGGAAATGATTTTTAATCGAATAAAATGCACGTGTTTGTTCGCGTGGGCGTGATTTTATTCGTGGGAAGAGTTTCCTATGAGAGGTGAATCGAATTCCCTTCCCGTGTGCTCGGCCTCCTCCTCACCGTGCTCGACAGACAGCAACACGGGGAGATGGTAAACGAAAAAGATCCCAAGTGAGTGTGATTTGAGGCTATATTTATATGGTTATACGCGATTTCTCGTGTATACAAAGGCGCACTTGACAAATAGTCTGTACAGTGAGGTCGGTCTGGGAGCAAAGTGTGATCTGGTGTTTGTGTTTGGCACGCTGTCTTTCTACGTAGGTACCTCGTCTATGCTGGCGGAGTGGACGGATGAATGACACATGGTGAATAACGCGCCCTTGCGCGCACGGGCAGTTTGAAGGTACAGTGGTTAGCGCTTCCGGGTACCAAGCCTAGGGTACAGATTTCGAGCCGCGTTTTCACTGATACAAACCATTAACATTCCTCTAGAACAATGGGATGTGTGTGTGTGTGTGTGTGAGCGCGCGTGTGATGTAAGCTAACATTACCTATGGATCAGGCAACATGACCTCTGGAGCTCTCAACGATCACATGATCACGGGTCCAGCACGTAGGAAAAAAGGGGGTAGAGGGCAAGGGAGAGCGAGAGCGAGAGGGAAAGAAGGAGCGAGGGAGGGAGAGAATGAGAGGTCTGGCATCATCTTTAACATTGCCCACGGCGAACATGAATAGATTCCTTATGGTAAAAACATGTGCTTTACCTTCTGCTAAACATGTAAACCAACATTTAACAAGATTATAAAACAGGAGGGCGCATCTTCTTATACAATTACGTTTAAATCATTCCCATTCAAGTTCCCCAAGGAGACAAGTCTGTCCTTTTGTTTGTCAAATCTCATTTGACTACGCTGATTGTCTGTTGTGTGTGTGCGCGCGCGCACGCATTACCTAACTGCAGTATACAAAGAGGAGAAACGCTAGCGAGTTCCTCCTCTCTTTTGCTCTCCAATTATCATATTCATGTGTAATTCCAACTTGGGCTATATCGCTCTATTTTCCAATTATCATATTCAGATTTGAATTCATGTATTGTTACAGCTTGGGCTATAACGACTTCTAACCTATTTCAAGTAATTACGCAACTGTGGCAATATATATATATACATAAATATATATATATTATATATATATAATATATATATATATATGTGTGTATGTGTGTGTGTGTGTGTGTGTGTGTGTGTGTGTGTGTGAATAATAATAATAGTAGCAATAAAAATAATAATCGGTTTATTGGGTTAACAGTGACAATATACAGTATTATGTATGTGTATGTGCGCGCGCGCGCTAATGTGTGTGTTACGTCGATCCTATGTTAACCGTTTCGTCCCAACCGTTGCCCGCGATGCTCCCAAAGCTGCAGAGTCCAACTTACGCAAGGCGTCCACCTCCCACTTACACAATCCCACGCAGCGGCAGCTTCACAAGCGTAACCAAACCTCCTCTTTAGGCCCCGTTACACGAGGCCCGTTACCATGGTCGGTGAAATGGCAAATGAACTTCAATATCTCTAAGTGTAGCGTGTTAAACGTAGGGCTACACAACCCCGAAAATAGATACAGCTTAGATAACACGTTTTTAAAAAAAATCTGAGTGCGAGAGGGATTTGGGAGTTCTGGTGAGTCCGGACCTTAAAACCAGGAAGCAGTGCATTAGCGCCAGAAATAAAGCTAACAGCGCATTAGACTTCATTGCTAGGACGGTAACGAATAGAAGTGCAGAGGTAATTATTAAACTCTATCTAGCGATAGTTAGACCCATCCTTGACTATGCGGTACAGTTTTGGTCTCCGTCCTACAGAATGGACATAAATTCACTAGAATCACTACAGAGAAGAATGACCAAAATGATACAAGGACTCGGAAATTTGCCTTACGAAGAGAGGCTTAGGCACCTAAACTTACACTCTCTGGAAAGACGCAGAGTGCGGGGTGATCTAATAGAAGTGTTCAAGTGGATCAAAGGCTATAACAAGGGTGATGCAAACAAGGTCGTCATAATAAAACAACAGGGCAGGACTC
Source organism: Oratosquilla oratoria (assembly GCF_046742065.1). NCBI lineage: Eukaryota > Metazoa > Arthropoda > Malacostraca > Stomatopoda > Squillidae > Oratosquilla > Oratosquilla oratoria. Next base: position 32,678,160 of record NC_134810.1, read on the forward strand.
GCAGTAATGGGTATAAACTGGACAAATTTAGATTTAAGAAGGAAATAGGCAAGAATTGGTTTACTAATAGGGTGGTCGATGAATGGAGTAAACTTAGTAACCATGTAGTAAGCGCTGAAACTATCAGTTGTTTTAAAAAACGATTAGACAACTTTATGGGTGGGGATGACAGGTGGTGATGGATACGGAGCTGCCTTATGGTCTTTTGCAGTCTCCTTTATTCTTATGTTCTTATGTTAAGACATGCTCCGTGACACACAAGTGGCACTTGGTACAGCTGGCTTCAATTCCGCTTGAAGTCTGTTACGAGTGGTCACCAGTGAAGACAACAGTAGGGGGAGATGATATCCCCACACAAGTAAAGTGCGCAACGAACATGAAAACAACCTTGGCCGGGGATACGACCCGCGGCGCTGGACAAGACCCGTTTGCTACGAGCGAATTGTCGCCAACTACCGCCATTAACACGAAACCGTGTTAACTACATAGTTACACAACCGCTGTGCCCAACGCCGTTACACAAGCCAAAGACCCGGTGCCGTTACACAAGCGTGTGGACGGCGTGAGCTGCCGGTCCCGGCATCGTCCCCCCACCCGGCCCCGCCCCCGTCCTTCCCGACTCCGCCCCCGCAAGTGGTGAAGCTTACGCAACCACCCAACCTCTTCGCTAAAATGGATCCAGAGGAACTAAAAAGCTCGCCGGGAGACGCGGCCGCAAGTCCGCGGAAACCTTTGCCTCCTGAGGTCAATGACATCGCCGTTATGTACTTCTCGTGCGGCGGCGCGACCGTTCCGCCGTGAGGGCTCGCTCTCTCGTCCTGCTGGGTCGAATAAAATCGCCCGGCGTTAACCACCACAAAAATATCGCACTAAACTGGACAAAATAACCAGCCTTGTGCATTATACAAAAATAAATAAATAAAATAAATAAATATTTCAATAAATAAAACGTTGTAAAATGAACAACGCGATGTCAGACCGCCATAGAAGCTAGTGCACGCAAGCAAGCGTGATTAGTTAACATGTTAAAAATAAATTAGATTTGAGAGCGGGTAGATGAAGTGCACTTAGCAATTTTTTCAACCCCTGTATTTATAAAATGCCGCTTGGTGATTTAATGGAAGAGAGAGAGAGAGAGAGAGAGAGAGAGAGAGAGAGACTTTCTTGAATGTAAGGCATGTTATCTGTCTCTTACGAACCCGGCCAGAAAAAGGGGCTCACTACTGGCTCCGGCAGCTTTTCCTTACGTCCTTCAACGAATTGAAAATAAGAGGCGACACCTACATATTTGCAGAGAATGCTACAAATGTGAAGACCATGATAAGTCCTAAGAAACAATGCATAATTTAAGAAAAAACAAAACAAAAAAAATACTGTTGATGAAACTGAATGCTATGTTCTGTATCATCGACAGGGAGTGTGTGTGTGGGGGGGGGGGGTCTTCAAAAATAGACACCCGGCACATGAGGAAGACTGAAAAATATATTGGAAAAATAAAACAAGCCCAGTTGTCATAACAAACGATCACATGACACCATTTTGGAGAAAATGTGAGTATCAAGGCCACACAGCCATGAGGCATGAGGGTTGCCGCCTTTAAGCACTGTGCCCCAATTCAAGAAATCGAGTCGAAATATACGAGGCGGCTCGATACCATTAATTCGAATAAACTGCGAAAATATGACTATTACAAGTTCTGAACAAACGTACTTACAAATTCAAAACGTTCTACCATTCACTGCGATGACCTAAACGATGATATTGTACATAATTGCGTCACTAGTCCACACACACATACATGCTCTGAGTGCCAAGATGGTGCTACACAAAACTATATCAGATACCGGAACCAAAGGATCGCGACTGCAGGAGATTATTTGGCAAATAATATTTGCTATATATTCTATGGGCATCTATAAGCATATGTCTGGTACTACCAATTGTAAAAGTCGTGTGACAGGCATTTATCTGCCCCCGCTCCCTCCCAACCTCTCTCCACTAGTACAATTATACCCTTCACCCTTCTCGGGCTCTTGACAGTCCTCTTCCCCCACATACATTATGTTTAGCAAACATCTGCGCGCTGACAATTACGTGCGTGGCCGTATGCGAGGCAGCCTGACGCGACTGGACAATCCTGCTTTCTGCGCGGGGCCCAAAAACGACGTGGCTGGTTGTTACGTGGTTGCGTTTTTATGGCTCGTTAACCAATTCAAACCTGACGAGACTTCACGCCAAATACTCCTATTCACAGTGACACTGGGCCCTCGTTCATAATCATCACCGCACAATTAACCTGCGTATTGTCAGTGTTTTTTCAATATATTGAAGATCTTGTACATTATAGTACACCCTATATACAATATATTACCTTAAGGTGTTCCAATGTTTTCTCACTTCTCTGAATTCTCTTTCTCTCCATGATCCCTCCAAAACTCCCACACTGCTCCCAGTCTGAGAGCCAATCCCATACACATCTCAAAGTTGACCACCAGGCTACATAACGGCCTGCAACCAGGATATTCTATGCAAAACAGAGGAACATGGCAGGGAAAGAGTGAGAGGGAGAGGGAGAAGGAGAAGGAGAAGGAGAGAGAGAGAGAGAGAGAGAGAAAACTTACTACGGATCGGGAAACGGCTCCGGCCACATACCTGGAAAAAAACAACAACTTGATAATATTTGGCGATACACGACATAAATCATGCGGTACATAAATCATACAAAGTTGAACCGATGTTTTCGTAAAACGTGTGCACAGGTGTGTAGGCGCGCTCAGGTGTATACAAGTTTAAATTACGTAAACTGTGTACGTGTGTGTGTGTGTGTGTGTGTGTGTGTGTGTGTGTGTGTGTGTGTGTAAAACATGAGAACACGCGAGTGTAAAACCATAAACCTTTCCACATTAATTTCAAAGTTTCATGTATAATTCATCACCAATTATGTAGATCTGAAATTTACCCGATCGCACGATTACAAGGATGTAAACGGGGGGGGGGGAGGAGGAGGAGGAGACACGAAGAGAATGGAGGGAGGGAGAAAGGAAAACGGAGAAATTAGGAGAGGACCAAGAGTTAGAATATTATCATTATTATCATTATTATTAGGAGGGAATCCCATTAACCAGCGCTTCCAGCCCTAGGAAGATACGAGAGAGAGAGAACAGAACGGAGTTGGTAAAATTGAAGAGTGATCAGAAATCTCCTTTTTGCGGGGAGATATCAGTCCCCCCCAATCATGACAGAATACTGCGCGCGATTCTTGTCCGCCGAAGTCACTGAATCCCCTGAAATACTGGCGGCTTCATAATCTTGTATAATTCTTATCTTGTTGATGGGGTTGAGAGAAAGAGTATTTTTTTGCTGGGAGTCATTGAGACATGGCAAAGGAATGAATTCGGGAGGGTAGTGGCAGTGCGGTGGGGCGAGACATTAGAAATGAGAAAATTATAAAAAAAAAAAAAAAAAATCGAATTAACATTAGTCTAAAATAAGTAAATAAATAAAATTCGCGACGTGGACAGTAAGCAGGAAGAGACGGAGCAGCTGAAGAATATGAAGACCTGGAGGAAGAGGAAGAGGAAGAGGATGTGGTGGCGGAGATGCAGCAAGACGAACGAAAGGAGAGTAAGAAAGTGGAGGAGGAGGAAAACAAAACGAGGAGGAAGAATGAGGAAAACTGATCACCGGTGGCCTCGACTGACCTTATCACGACGCAATAATACCTTGACGGCACCGTCGACTGATCGTGGGGCTAAACTGCGTCATCCCTTACGTCACAAACTACGCCATTCCCTCCCCCCAATTCGACGCAGTGGTCCTCGTCTTTTACGCAACCATGCGTGTGTGACGGGGATCGGGAGGGGGGGGAGGAAGCTTACGGAAGACCCAAGAAGGCGAGGGCGAGATCCAAACTTTTTTAATGAGCGTGTGTGTGTGTGTGTGTGTGTGTGTGTGTGTGTGTGTGTGTGTGTGTGTGTGTGTGTGTGAGAGAGAGAGAGAGAGATAAGTGCAACTCCCTCTAAGAAAGGTTGTAAAATATCGGGAAGGAAGAGATTTCCAGAACCTCTCAGCGGAAGGAGAGCAAGACGAAGGGTACTGTCGGTCTCTGGCAGAAATGCACGTGCACAGAAAAAAAATGGGAGGTGCGGGTGGAATGTTTCCGAAGCTACAAAATTCGCCCATTTTTCTTCCGAGAGGGCAAACACCAATAAAGTATTTTCACGATGTTGAATGTGTCTGACTAGGGCGGGTGGCACTCAGGGCCCTGCAGGCCCGAAGGAGAGAAACAAAAGACCGACAACGAGGTGGGAGAGTGTGAAAGAGAGAGACAGTGAGAGTGAGAGTGAGAGTGAGAGAGAGAGAGAGAGAGAGGGGGGAGAGCGGAATTGGAAACGTGAGGAGAGAATCGGAAAATAAAAACGAAAATTCAAACAAAAGGAAAAACGAGATAATGGTGCCACGGCACGGACTGCCGGCGGGCAGCAGACGAAGGGGGCTGGGGGGGGTGGCTGGGGGAACAGCCCCCTCTCAACCCTAAGCGGCTTTCCAGACCTCGCGGGCCAAGCCGCCTGACTACCTGCCTACCTGCCTGCCTACCTGCCTGCCTGCCTGCCTGCCTGCCTGTTGAGTGACAAGCATGTCTTCTTCAAGTGCCCCCACCGACGTTGGTGTAATCGAGGGAATTAGTAGGATGGGATGGGAGGAGTGGGAGAGGGAAGAAGGGGGAGAGGTGAGGCGGGGGAGAGGGGAGGCGGGAGAGAGAGGAGGAGGAGGTCAGGAGAGGAGGTGCTGAAGAGAGGAGAGGACGCGTAGGGAAAAGGGATGGGATGGCAAAAGAGGGGAAGGGGAGGTGAGGGGAGGGTTGGGGAGGGGAGAAGAGGGGAAAGGAAGGGTGGAGGAGGGGAAAAGTGGGGTGAAGACTAGATTGGAACGGGTGCGAAGGCAGAGAGAGGCAGTCGGGTGAGGAGAGGAGACGCTGGGGGAAGACGAGGAGTAGGAAGCAAAAGAGAGGAGGGGGAGGAGGGGAGGGGACGGGTGAAAATGGGTTAGGATACACGCAGGAGGGGGTGGAGGGGGCAAAGGGGAGAAATCGAAAAGTACAACGAGAGATAAGAGAGAAAATAATGGGAGGAAGGAAGAGGAAGAGGAAGAGGAGGAGGAGGAGGAGGAGGAGGAGGAGGAGGAGGAGGAGGAGGGGGTTGACTAGGAAAACGGGAGAGAGATACGAGGAGAGCGAGATAAAGAGATGGAGAGACCGAGGGGGGGAGGAAGGGAGAAGGACACTTCAACCGTGCTGACTGGCTCCTGCCGTTAGTGTGGGATGAAAGAGGGCGAGGGGAAGCTCGACGAAGCGAACCAACACAGGAGCACAGCTGACCTACTTCGACAGAAAACCATCCGCCCCCCACCCTCCACCTCCCCTGTAGCATAATTGCGGCGCAATACAGATCTATCACCTGGGGAAGAGAGGTGTGTGTGTGTGTGTGTGTGTGTGTATTCACCTTGGTCTTGGTCTTTGGATCAAGTGCTGGACTCGTGATCGACAACTATTTCCATCCCGGAAGAAAGCTCAGAGCTCGTATGACCGATCTATGGGTAATGCTGTGACCTTACACGCACACACACCCACAACTCTCCGCCCATGAGAGTTGAAGTAACGACTTGAAGTACAGGGCAGGATTCGAATCCGGACCACCGTAGTGACAGTCGGGGACTCTAACAACGTGCGCGCGCACACACACACACACAATTTGTAGAGTACCCTAAAATTGGGGAAAAAAATCTAAAAAAAATAAAGGCAAGTTCAATAGATGGTGATAAAAACTGACGTTCACCCACGAGCATAGCTATTTTCCTGTACATTTGAACTGGGTAAACACAAAGTTCCTGTGCATAACAAAAACTTGAGAAAGCAAGAATTTAGAGGGGATGGCATGGATGATGACGAGGACAAGGATGAAGAGGAGTGTGTGATAGAAAGTACTGGGAGAGAAGGTAAACATACATACATGCATACACAGGCGGAAATTCGGTTCATTTCCATAACCCAATATCAGGTATCTGTCAGTTAAAGGCTGCCCTCATTACCAGAACAGTGTGCCTCTCCCTCCCTCCCGGTCATAAAAGCTCTTCCTTTGCCCTACTTTAAGCCAGGTTCAATTTCCTGAATGCACCAACTGACTGGTGCGTCTAATGTTGATTAATGCTGTTAACACCACGACTGCCCACCTCTGTGACACACAATACAGCATATTATTTCCTCCCACCCCCAACGCGCTCACACACACACACACACACACACCTACGCATCCACTACTCTATTACAGCAACATAATCAAATACAATGCACAACTATCAGTACACGTAGGATCACACCCCGTCACGCGACGCTACGTACCGCCAAATGCAATTCCACCACCGCCATAGACGTGGGCACACAACCCAATTTGCCCTTGGGTCTGAATTAAACATTAAAGCTGACCTAAGCACGTGCGTGCGTGCGTGCATGCATGCATCCATCCAGAATCGTCCCTCTAGCCGAGCTCTTCCATTGTGGCCGTGACTCAAAAGGTCACCATCTCCAGTGAGCTGCCATAGTCTAACCAAGTGTTACACTGGGTTCATTAATCGCCTTGTCACACTAAATTCAAACTGATAAAACACGCATTCTGACAATATCCAAGATGGAGACCACACAATACGTATGCAATGTAGACAAGCACACGCATATATATATATATATATATATATATATATATATATATATATAATTCTTACGAGAATACTAGGTCAAGTGAATTCGAAATTAAGGCAAAGCACACATAATTCACTACGAGACGATGCCACAGAGTTGATACAAAACACACTGGTATACATGTACATATCATACAAAACCTGTAAAAGAAGCTGGTGCATAGGAACTGACAAGGTACAACGCCACATATTGGACGAAACACACACACACACACACACACACACACCAATATAAACATGCCCTCCCCCACCCCCTCCACTCCTTGCTCATTTGACTGGGGACACAGCCCGATCCCTATCTGCAAAGGGGGCGTGGGTTAGTTGATTTTCACTTAAGAGTCTAAAACAATTAGTATCAAGCACGCACGAGAGAGAGAGAGAGAGAGAGAGAGAGAGAGAGAGAGAGAGAGAGAGAGAGAGGAGAGAAGCGGTGGTACTTTAGGCGATGTCATCTTTGAAAATTATGCACGAACAGGTGTGCACCCAAGACCGGCACATATTTCCAGAGTACAAGAGTCAAGGACCGCCCACCTAACGTGAAGGTGAGGTTGCCGAAAACATTTACTTCTGACCTCGATGGGGAGACGTTGGACCTTTGCGCAACACAACAGGAAGGCCCGCGGGACGCCGCCCTGCAGGAGCAGGGCAACTTCAAAACGAGCGGCCGAACGAGGGCGGTGGGACAAGGCAAATAGAGAGAGAGAGAGAGAGAGAGAGAGAGAGAGAGAGAGAGAGAGAGAGAGAGAGAGAGAGAGAAAGAGAGAGGTATATGACCCATTAGGAGACTAGTGTGGGAGCGCGCGCACGCGGGGGAGGAGGGGGGGGGTCACACTTCTCACTTTAGCCACATAGGACTTGTTCCTTTGACCAGTGTGTGTGTTTGAGCGCGCGTGTATAGGGAAAAATCACATTCTTCACTGTGATTTGATCCTTTAACAAACTAGTGTGTGTGTGTGTGTGTGTGTGTGTGTGTGTGTGTGTGTGTGTGTGTGTTTGTATGTATAAGGGGAGAAAAATAAAACAAAATAAAAATATCACATTTTCTACTGTAGCCACCCAGGATTTTCTCCTTTAACAGACCATTTTATGTGTGTGTGTGTGTGTGTGTGTGTGTGTGTGTGTGTGTGTGTGTGTGTGTGTGTGTGAAAGAGAAAGAGAGAGAGAGTTGGGTCACTTTACCCCGCCTGGCTAAAGGCAAATCAGACGTATCAAACCAACGTTATTATATATATATATATATATATATATATATATACATATATATATATATATTATATATACACATATATATATATACATACATACATATATATACACATATATATACATATATATACACATATATATACATATATATATATATACATATATATATATATACATACATATATATATATACATATATATATACACATATATATATATACATACATACATATACATACATACATATACATATATATATATATATATATATATATATATATATATAGCTGAGGCATGACCCTTGTGCCGAAGGGTTTAATGCCACCTGAAGTGACACTCCCGACCCCTTTGTGATGAAGACGCCCTTCAATAATTTACATGTATCTTTTCTGACTGATAATTAATCTCCAGTTCTGTTCCCGACCGGGACACTTGCCTTTTAAAGATACCGCAAAGCCCAAGGGCACTACGACCGTTGTTGTTGTTGACGATGGATACCACTCGTCACTGCATTACGAAAATCAATTTACATTCCCAAGTATCAAGTTAGTAACTTGATTAACCCTGAATTATGGGTGGATTATATATATATATATATATATATATATATATATATATATATATATATATAGATACACACACACACACACATACACAAAATAAGCAAACCTATTCGAGCTAAATGAAATCTAGACAACACATATGAAACCACCTAAAAATATATAAAGAATGTGACGGCAAAGTTTATAAAGTAAAAGTATAAAACATGCGAGCACATTCACACAATATGGAAAAACTACATGAGAAAAAAGGCGGAAACTTGAGTCACCCCCTACACAACTCCACTCTCCTATAGTACGAGCAAAACAGAAAACGGGTATTCTTAACCCTCAACTATAATATTGAACCATGAAAGCAGGCTGTAAGTTGAACATTTCACAAATTTCAGAAACTGGGTCCATACTGAGCAACAATGGAGAATAAAAATAAGAGTAAATACACAAACACGGAGCATCTACGTTCAAACAAACAAACAAACAAACAAACAAACGACCCCTGAGTCGTGCACCTGGGAACGTCACGTGATCCAACACATCACGTGGCTGGCCCACGTGACGTAAGCTATCCAGTCGGCAAAAACGAGACTGGATTCTTTCTTCTCTCTCTCGCTCTCACTCTCCCTCCCCCTTGGCGGTTCGTGGGGTTGGATGGGTACGGACACTTACACACATCAAAGGGAGGGTAATGTGCAACGAATAGGGGTATATACGTTGGACAAACTCAAATCGCACGCCCTCTCTGCCGCCCACTTCAGTCACGTGCCCCCCCCCAACTACCAGCAGTTCCTGATATACATTAAGTTGGACATCAAACCTATATAGCTCAAAAAAAATGTCATGCTTAGCTAGAGCCGAAGGTGCCATCTCTACCTTAAGCAGTGGGGCAGCCTGGTCAAATGGCTATCACCGCTAGCTACTGGGATCGAAGACGAGACGGCATGCAAACTATGCGAGCGCGAAGCTCAACGCACCAAGGGAGGAATCTACAAAGCGAGATGCACAATATCAACCCGCTGAGGGCTGGGTTGCGTCGCTGAATCCTGACCGCTTCGATGATTTTGTTCTGCTGGGAGGAGGAAGACCCCAACAGCCCTCCCAAAGAATTAGAAAACAACAGAGAAATTTGTGGGGCAAGTGCGGAGGGTGCTGGTCTGGACAAACGGGGAGCGCGGCTACGGTGATTTATGGCCCTTTAAGCAGATGCAGAGGGGTAGGTAGGTAGGTAGGTAGGTAGGTGTGTGTGTGTGTGTGTGTGTGTGTGTGTGTGTGTGTGTGTGTGTGTGTGTGTGTGTGTGTGTGTGTGTGTGTGTGACTGCGCACTTTCGCACATACGGTTTAAAGCATACCTAACATTCTTTGGTTTAGGCTTTGGACAAAAAATGGAGGAGCCAGGCTAGAGAGGAATAGGAGGAGGCACGAGGAGGAGAGAGAAGGGCGTGCAGGAGGGGGAGGAGGATATGGGAAGGAGGAGGAGCTATGGTGGGTATGGGTTGAATAAGCAATGCGAGCCCGAGGCGGGGGAGGGAGGTCGCCATTCCGAGGTGCAGTCACGAAGAGGAGGCAAAGCGAGAGAAGTCGGAGAGGGAAGAGAAGAAGAGAGGAGAGGGGGAATGCCGGGAGGACGGAGGAGGAAGAGAAGAGAGAAAAGGGGGGGGGTAAGGACGAGACAGAAGAGTTGATGGAAAAAGATGGGGGAAGTCAGGGGGAGGAGGAGGGGGAGGAGGAGGAGGAAAAAGATGTTCGGGTTGATGGGGAGAAACTGAGAGGAAGGAAGATATGGACGAAGAACAGAAAGAAGAGGAACTTGGGGAACAAGGGAAATGAGGAGGGAGGAGGGAGGATGGAGGATGGAGGATGGAGGAGAGAGGAGATGGAGGGAGGAGAGAGGAGGGCAACTTCAAGTATCTTGGTAATTGAAAAGACTTTGTTCAATCTAGTCAATACTACTCAGCCTTATTCGTCTTAAAGGAAACTCTGGTCCGTAGGGGCGGCAGAGCAGGTATCTAAGAATTCTTTGCACGCGTGCGCGAGCTCCATTCGACCCATATATCGCTTGTTTGCGAAAACGTCGTCATAACTCAAAATATCGAATTTTTCAGGAGAGGCATTTTAAAGTTTCAAAACGCTCTCAATATTATAAAAAGCCCTCAAACACCATAGGTGGAACATTTTTTGGAGCATCAAATACGCCTCTAAAGTTTATAGAAGTTCAAACAATCATAATCTTTACTAAGTCTAAAATATTTGTTGGAACAAGTTGGAACATGTAAGGATATGTCGTTGGGACATTTAGCACTCCCTAGCGTTCAATTTTTGAGCTACAGATATGACACTGTTACCAAAAAAATCCGTGTTTGAAGATGAATACGTCTGTATAGATAACTCAAAAATTCAGTTTTTTGAGTTGACGACGACGTTTTCGCAAACAAGCGATATATATATTATATAGATTATATATATATATATATATATACATATATATATATATATATATATATTGATTTCATTTTCATAACCACACGCCCGTCCGGAGCACATACGGCCTTACTTTTAAACTTTTCGCAAGCGCTCGTGAATGCTTTCCACCAATACAGTAAAGATGAAATTGACCAGTTTCGTTGAATATGCTTATTACCATTAGGTTCACATTAACCCTTTGATCACAGTAAGAATTTAACCGTGGGAACGTTTAGGCTGGATTATTTTATCTTAATAAATGTGTACAAAAACCAGTTCAGTATAGGTCTGTGTGTGTGACCTCTCCCAGGTCTTTTCTTCCTTCCTTGTTATTGTCTCACCTTGTTTGCAAATCTGAACTAGTCCCTTGTGAGTGTAGGGCACTTGTTTCCTCTCTCTCTCTCTTCCTTGTTTTTTTCCTGTCTGGAACCCGTTCCCACATACCCTGAAGATATCTAGAGAAAACTATTCGAACCGTTCTTCTTTACTTTTCAGTGAACAACAACTGTTCCCAAACACTCATTTCTATCCGAATATACCTGAAGTCATGTTACCACTCGGAAAACACTTGAAAGGCGCAAACCTTTCTAAAACCTCGAAACTATTTACCATAACTTGACACAAACGGGTACATATCCCTCTTCAAATAATCATACCCAAACTAAATTATTCAGAATGTTGCAAGATAACTGGAAGCAAGAGTCAATCCTTTAGATGTCCAGCGTGCACACGCGCGCACGCACGCATATGGGCTGAGAAGGAACTCCTAACGTCTTCAACAAACTCTCGCGAGAGTTTCCATTGTGTCGGGATTTGACTCCCAAGGGACACATCATTGCCTCCAGTGACCAGGGAACCAGGCCTTTTGGGTCAACGCCCGAACACCTGCGAGGATAATAGACCTCGCCAACATGACAAACCTTTTCCCGATCAGCATATGGCACCAATTGTAAATAATGTACATAATATGTACTTTAGCAACTCCCCGAGATTTCCTCGGAGGTTGCACTTATTTGCAAGACAGAGAAGACTGGGACATTAAAGCGAAGACACCTCTCCTCATTTGCCTAAACAAACCTTCAGTGTAGATAATTAACTACAAATCTACAAGAAAATAAGCATAAACATTGAAACTGAAATAAAAATGAAGGAGGGAGAATGGGAAACGTAAGCGGGCGTTCGAAAGAGGAGAGGGAGATAGATAGAGAGAGAGAGGTGAAGGAGGGAGAGAGGGGAGAAAGGAGAGGGAGAGAGACAGAGGAGAGACAGCGAAAGTGCGCGCGCGTTCGTGTTAAGATTTCAAGGCCATTACAGAAGACGAGTTTGAAAGGACTTGAGTTAAACTATTTGACACCCCTCTATTTCTTTAGTTGATAGACAACGCAGATTAGGTTTCTTTTGCGTTGTAAAATCCATCAGTGCAGACCATCCCTCTAACGGCAATACGATCAACCACCATGACGTCCACAGGAATCCGAATCGAAAAGAGACACTCCTCTTATTATCTATTCATTATTTACTTTTCAATTCTATCAGATGGGATCCTCCTCTATACCCTGGGGTGGTGTTGGGCGCCCAGAACGGTGTGTATACAAAGTGAATTTTGAAAAAAACAGCACTGAAAAAAAAAAAAAAAAAAAAATGACACCTGTTCGCTCCGGACGGAGGCGTGGGTAAGAAAGAAGGCGAGAAGCCAAAATGGTGGGGACGAAACAGGGTCGTGGGCGAAGGGCGACGGTCGAGGACGAAGTGAAGACATAGTCGAGGGCGTCCGCGTAAGACAAAAACACAATGCACAGTAGGGCAGAGTCGCACTCTTCGAAAGATGCTGCGAGGTGAAGAAGTTGGGAGGAGGGAGGAGGGAGAGGGGGTGCGGTGTGGGTAGAACGGACGGGAGGGAGGGAGAAGGAAAGAAGAGAAAATCTGAATGGAGAGATGAAGAGAGTAATTGAGGGAAGAGAAGAGAACAGGCAAAGGGGGGATGAGAGAAAATGAAGAGAGGAGAGATGGAGATAGTGGAAACAGGAAACAAGGAGAAAGAAACTGGAAATGGTGAGACGAGTGGTGTAGAGGAGAGACAAATAAGAGAAGAGAGAGAGACGAGAGAAAATTGAACTGGAGCGGCGCAAAGACCCTAATGAAAATTGTGGAGGAGAATGGGAAGCGACGGTGGAAGAGCAGAGATGGACGGAAGGGAAGGAGGTGGAGGTACGGGGGGCATGATGGAAGTGGAAGAGAGAAGCAGAGTGATTAGAATCAACAAAAGACGACGCTGATGGTGAAGGGAGTGCACATGGAGATGCTGACGCGAGACGACGTGAAAGGAAGGGCTTGGGAAGACGGAGGAAGGGGGGAAAGGACTGGTGAAGGGAGATCAAAATACGAGAAATCTGACACGGAAGGGCGTGTGTGTGTGGGGGAAGGGAAGCTGAAAGGATCTGTCGAGTGAAGGGTAACCCATAAAGACTGGAAATGACGGAAATGGAAGAAAAATAATGGGAGAGGAAAGGAAGTTTTGGGTTGGGATGAGTTGGGTTGAGTTGGCAAGAAAATGGGCACACAAAGGATTACAAGGGCGGAGCATGCCGACAGGAGACCTTTTGGTCCATACATGTGGGTACGTCGTGGGTAAAGACGAAGAAGGGTTTGTTGGGAGGAGGCGGGTGAGATAGTGCGGGATAAAGGTTAACAGAAGAAGAAGAAGAAGAAGAAGAAGAAGAAGAAGAAGAAGAGGGAGAATGAATGAAGGGGAGAGAGGGAAAGGGTTGCTGCGGTGCTGTCATCAGTTGCCAGGCCAAGCCAGGCCACAGGTAACGTACCTCAGTGCGGCGCCGGCGGCAGAGGAGGAGGAGGAGGAGGAGGAGGAACAAGAAGCGAGATGGAAACTGAAAAGGGGGGGGGGAGAAAGTGGAGCAGAGGCAACAAGAGCTGGAGAAAAGAGAAGGACGACGAAATGGAGGAGGAGGTAGAAGAGGGGGTGCCGTACAAGGAGGGGGTCCTGAAAAATGAGGAGAGCGAGTAGGAAGACGAGGAGAACGAGGGAGGAAAATGAGGAGAACAAGGGTGAGGAGGAAGGAGGAAGAGGTGGAGGAGGAAAATGCAGAAAAAGAGGAAGACATCGACAAAGCGGAGGAAAATACTGAAAAGGAGGAGGAGGAGGAGGAAAATGCAGAAAAAGAGGAAGACATCGAGAAAGCGGAGGAAAATATTGAAAAGGAGGAGGAAAATGCAGAAAAAGAGGAAGTCACTGAGAAAGCGGAGGAAAATATTGAAAAGGAGGAGGAGGAGGAGGAGGAGGAGCAAAGTGAGGACGTGGAAAGCGAGGAGGAGCAGGAAGTGGAGATGCAGCGGGAGGCTGAAGAGTACAAGGAAAGGGGACAAAGGTGAAGAGTAGGAGTAGGAATAGGGCGAAGAGGAAGAGGGAGACTAAGAGGACGAGGGCAAACATGAAGAGGGGGAGGAGGAGAGGACAGAGGAGGAGGAGGCGGAGGGGAAGAGAAGGGTGAAGAGGATGGCGAAAAGGAAGAGGTGGAAGAGAAAGATGATGATGAGAATAAGGAGACGGGAAAAAGGAAGAATGGAGGGAAGAGAAAGAGGAAGAGGAGAACGGGGGAGGGCAGGACGAGGAGTACAATGGAAGACGGAACGGAATCGATACCACTATGAAAGGACAGGGGGATGTGGGGGAGAAGGGGGGAGGCAGGGCGGGGGGGGAGGCGAGTGGGGGCCACAGGAAAGCGGGTGGGGGAGTATGGGGGAGTAGTGGGGGGAGGGGGACTGAAGGAAGGTAAGAGGACGGGTTGAAGGAAATCTGGGTGGGAGGGAAAGGCATCTTAAGGGGGAGGAGGAGGGGGGGTTATGCAACGAAAAGTTGGCAACGGGTAGCAGGTGTGGTTGGGGGGTTAAGTGGGGGGAATGAGTTGGGGGTGATGGTAGTACTATGAGGTAATGAGGGGGGCAAGGTGGATGGGGGGGACTGGGCGAGAAAGTGGTTAGAGGAAGGAAAGCAAAAGAGGAGAGCGTAGGAAGATATGTACTATAAAGATATACATACATACATACATATATATATATATGTACAACACTGAATGGTCCCAGTGATTAGAGATACATTTTCACAACCAAAAGGCACTTTAATTCTAAGCCATCAAAGGCAGACATGCAGAAATTGAAATGCGGAACTGCCAAGGACTCGAACCCTACATCCACATGACAAGTGCCGTAGTAACTTTCCAACTAGGCTATCAAGATATATAATATATATATATATATATATATATAACCACTGAGGAGATTGGGGCGGGCAGAGGGAAGACAAGGAATACAAGAGAAAGAAGGTGGAAAGTAGAAAGGAGAATCCAGACAAAAATTACGAAAGGATGGGGGAAACGAGAGAAATGTGCAGAGGAGGAGGAGAGGGGCAAAAAGGAAGGAAAGAAAGAAAAACAACAACAACGGAGAAGTAGCAAAGGTGGGATAAATGAAAAGGGTCAGAAAAGAGGAGCGGGGGGGGAGGGGAAGGGGGGCAGCAAACTACTTGAGGGAGAAGACTCACGAGGACGGGGAAATGAAAGGAGAGAGAGAGAGAGAGAGAGAAACGGGGAAGGGGGGAGGGAGGGAGGGAGGGAGGGCAGGTGCCGTGGTAACGACACCAGGAAGAAAATAAAAGGAGAGAAAGAAAGATGCGGAAAAGGGAAGGACGAAATAAAAGAACGGGGAGAGAGAAATGGAGGGAGAAGGAAGGAAGGGGAAAGGAAACTGAAGAAGAAAGGAGGATATGCAATGGGAAGACTGGAAAACTGGAGAGAAGGGTACGGAAGGAAGGAAGGAAGGAAGGAAGAAAAAAGGGAAAAATGAAGATGAGGGTGAAGGTGAGGAGGAGGAGGAGGAGGCGGCGACGAAGGCGAAGGAGCAGAAGATAAGCGAGGACAGAAGACTTGGAAGGCGGTAAAAGTAAAGGAGAGGAAAGGAGAGGAGAGGAGAAGGGAAGCAAGAGCGGAGAAGAAAGGAGGGAAACAGATGGAGGTAAGAGGCTAACCGCGGGAATATATATATATATATATATATATATATATATATATATATATATATATATAATATATATATATATATAGAGAGAGAGAGAGAAGGGGAGAATATGAATAATGAGCGGAGTGGTAGGACGCCGCTGCTACCACGGCAGCTGAGGGAGAAGACGAATTGGGGAGGAAGGGAGGGAGGAAGGGAGGGAGGGAGGGAGGGAAGAAGAGCAGGAATTCGCAGGAAGAGTGGTGAGCGTGTGCAAGTCGGCACCAGGAAAACTAGAAGGACAAATTTAAAAAATTAGGGAGTTCGAATATTGGGGTTTGGTCGGCTCAGGAAAAGGGAAGAATAATACCAACGACTTCGTCAGAATATATATATATATATATATATATATATGCAAAGTAGACCACTTGGAAAAAGAAACTAACGACGCAGAGCGCTTTCGTATATTACATCTTCAGTGCAAAAATATGTAATATACGAAAGCGCTCTGCTTCGTTAATTTTTTTCCAAGTGGTCTACTTTGCATGAGTGAACACATGTACCCGTGTTCTTATTAACATATATATATGTATATACATTACAGACACACGATTTCATTCGGCTAGCGGACACCAACCCATCCGTAATCCTTCCTTTGAAGGCTCAAGACGAAAACGAAAGTGAGACGGAGATGTACTGAGGAGGAAGAGAAGGGGAGGGAAGGAGGAGGAGAGGGTTAAATGTTAACATATATATATATAGAAAAAATAATAATAATAAAAAAATATAAAAAAAATACATAAACACGGGAGGGTGAACAAGATGCCATGGCGGCACGTGACAACCACGGACAAAGAGGCGTTGGGCAAGGAACCACAGAAAGGTGTCCGAATGAATGGGGCAGAAAGAAGACGGGGTGGGGTTGGGGGGGCACTACGGGAGTGACAAGGACAATGGGTGCATGCCGTGAGGGGGGTAGAATCCTCCTACAATATAAATATATAATTCAATTTGGGGTTGGAAATGTTCACATGATCGAGTTTGGTGTGTCTAGCCTTCACATGACAATACTGGGGGGTGGGGGGGAGAAAGGTGATGGGGTAATTCTTCATGTAATCTATGAAGAGGGGCGGGGAGGGAGGGGGCGGGGAGGGGGGCACCGAGAGCGTGGGCGATTGCTACGAAGAGTAGAGTGCGGAGGGAGAGGTCACTGTGGGGACAGACATGGTTTAAGATGTTACGGGAGACATTGACCAATGCATAACGGAAGTCTGTGTAAGGGAAGAGAGTGGGCGAGGGATGAGTTAAGGCGTGCGACTAGTGACTGCAGGTGGGCGGGGGGAGGGGGTGGGGGTGAATGGGTACGGAATGACACCATGGGAAGCGAGCGGGTGTGAGAGTAATGGGGTGTACGGAGAGAAGGGGGAAGGGAGGGGGGAGGGCAGTGGAGGTGGGAGGAGGGGAAGGGTGAGTGGGCGTTGTAGACGTTCACGTGTGGTCCGGGTGACAGGTGCCAGGAGCTCCTGCTTGAATGAAATTCCGGAGGCGCTGGGAACAGGACGGGCGAAGTGGGGCAGGAGAGGAGGGATGGGGCCAGGCCGGGGAAGGGGGAATCTGTGGGTGGGAAGAGGCTTTGCCAAGGGTGCTCTACTCTCTTCTGGGCAGGGATAAACGTGTGAGGGAGAGGGAGGTGGACAGAGTCAAAGAGAAAGAGGGACGGAGAAAGTTCACAAAGACACACACACACACACACAGGGAGAGGGAGAAAGAGGGAGGGAGGGAGGAAGAGCGAGAGAAAGAGAGAAAGAGAAGAGAGGTGGTGGGGGGGTGTTAGGACCGGGTTTGGGACAAGGGCAGGACATGGACATGGGATGGGCTCTGTGGTTTGAAATGGGGACGAGGTGGGCGGGTCTTCTCGGGAGATTTCCGGTGTGAAGGGGTTGGGGGAGGGGGATGGGAGGGCCAATAGGAAGATCAGTGGAGGGGCGAAGGGGAGGATGGGAAGGGAAGGGGAGGGGAGGGGTGGGGGGCAGGAGAAGACAAGCAACAAATGAGAGCGGAGTTAGGAAGTGGCAGAGGAGAGATCAAAGCTGGGGCGGCATTTGCATTAGTGCCCGGAGGGGGTGACGGGATGAGGAGGAGGAGGAGGAGGAGAAGGAGGGAGAGGAGGAGGAGGGGAGTGACGGACGGGGTTTACAGGATCAGGTGGAAATGGGATGTGACAGTCAAATGAGGAGCAGAGGTACTTGTAAAGAGGGAATTTAGGTAGGTAGGTAGGTAGGTAGGTAGGTGTAGGTGTGTGTGTGTGTGTGTGTGTGTGTGTGTGTGTGTGTGTGTGTGTGTGTGTGTGTGTGTGTGTGTGTGTGTGTGTGTGTGTGTGTGTGTGTGTGTCTCTCTCTCTCTCTCTCTCTCTGTTGGTCTAGATCCTAGCCTTTGTTTTGTGCCTGTCCCGACAGCAGCGCGTCCCGTCGTCACCATGGCAACAGCAACACTAACAGCTTCGGGAAATCCCGTTACCAGGGTGACAGGATAAGCCTTTGCTGAATACCTCGACGGAGGGACGGAGGGAGGGCAGGTAGTTCCCCTTCCTCATTACTACAAGACCTTCAGCTGAATCCGGCGCGCCGCATCCCGTACCGGACACGGGTCAACCCGACATGGCCTCATTAGGTGCCCATCAATTCATAATGTATTCATTCATTCATTAATCTATTAGGTATACATTCACCTACATCGATTTTCCCCACTTATCTAGTTATCCATTAAAAAAAAATTCGTGTACCTCCTTCACGTCTACCATATTCATTTTCATAACAACAATGGTGGCGGTTATTCACAATCAACCCACAACTGAGGAATGATTCGCCGGGCCATTTCAATCGGCAGCCGACTGCCTCGCTCCAACGTACAAGGGGTGGCGGGATTCCCATCTCTCTCTCTCTCTCTCTCTCAATCGGGCCGAGGTGCGGACGCAAAGCTCTTGAAATAACAATTAGCGCCAGGGACCCCACTCTTCACAAGGCGCAACCACAGTTCAAGGGTAGTGAAACCGTCTCGACAGGAACGGTGTGTAGGGTCAGCCTGGTGCACGACGTGTCCCACGCAACTGGTCTTTCACCCCGATCCTCTAACCCTCCTCACTGTATTAAATAGCTTGACGTCATAAAAACTACAATAACTACCCTCCACCCCGACGTCTAGGCGTAAACGGTGGGATTCTCTCCTCAGCTGAACAAGATCGTTTGGTGGCAACCTGAAAGGGTTCTAATGGGTCTGGTTGATCACACAGGTCCTAGACGCAGGTGCTACGCCCAGTAACACCCGCGAAGAACCTCTCGCCCTTACAGGTGTTCGTCCTCAAAGCGCTCTAACAGCTAACACTGTAGGGCGACCATACTCCACAGAGTGGCAACAGGCGCCCTCCGAGTGACGCAAACACGCCCTCGAGAACCTGAAGTAAACTCATCCTCGAAGTCCTTAGACAGGTTCTAGTTCGCCCTTGTGGGTCCCCTGACAGGCATAGTCTTGCCCTCGAGGGCCCTTCAACTGGGGCAGACTCGTCCTTGAGCCTCCGATGGATACAAGCTTCCCCTAGAGGGATCTCCAATAGGTAAAAGTTCTTACTCGAGGGAACACCAACAGGTACAAGTTCACCCTTGAGGACCCTCCAGCAGGTACAAGCTCACTTTCGAAGGATCTCTAACAGGTCCAAGTTCGCCCATGAGGACCCTTCGTCATGTGCCGGTTCGCCCTTAAAGGCCCTCCTCCATCTAGGGCCGCGACCCGAGGAGGAGGTGCACCGAGCACCTGTCGTCCTTCCCACGTGGGAAGAGGGGGGGGGGGGGGAACGGCGGCGTCTCGGCTCCCGGAGCGAGCTATGCGGAAGCGGGTTGCCAAGGCAACGGGAGCACAACGGCGATCTCCTCCTCCTCCTCCTTTTCGTTGACCATAACAGGTGAGCAGCTCATAATGAGGTCGTCTGTGGTCACGTTGCCATGGTGACCGCTGCAGTCAGGCGCTGGTTGGCTTCCCCTGGCTTGGGAACCCTCACAGCCCTTCATGATGTTGATGATGATGATGAATAATGATGAAAAATATAATTACTAGTAATGTGGCGATATTTTTCTTTTCCCGATATTCATTTCTATTTCATGTTTTCACTTTTACTGTTATTATTATTATTAGTATTTTATGGAGTACTGATCGTTCCTAAGAGTTTTGGGAGGAGATTCGACCCTTAACGAAATCATTGTCATACGTTTGCAGTTCGTGACGAACACTACAGCAGCATCAGCAGCACCGCGGACTCCAACTCGCGCTACCGAAGTCAAGTCAACGCCATCAGTTCATCTCGCTTTACTACCGTAATTTGACAATTTTATTTGTGTGTGTGTGTGTGTGTGTAATAACAATAATAAAATAAATACATAAATGAAAGTATATCTTGTATAATAAATTAAGACTAAAATAAATAAGCGAGTGACTACATATTATAACCACCAAGGGGTGCCACTACACCTTGCGAGTGAGTTTGGTCTTCGGCGGCCGATGCCAAGTTACATTGCAAACCAGAAATAAATAAATCGGATTACACGGGAAAGCAAACTCACGTTCGTAATACGGCGGCGCGAGGGTCTCGCACGAACAACGTCGCCTTTTGCTTGCCATACGCATTTGACGGGCGACAAGGGACTCTGGGAGGGAGACAGCTGTGGTGGTGTCCTGGCCAAAACTAGCATTACATTTACGTCGACTGCTTGGATACGACCATGTCGTAGAAAACTCCCCCACATCGTAAACCTACGACCCAGACGTACTCCTCTCGCACGTTTACATAATCAAGTGTAGTACTTACAAGTGGAATCGGTACATCCATTTGGTCTACGGCCAATGGTCACCATGCGGCACCAAAACAAGACTTCAACAAACACACTGAAGTCATTCGCTGATTTACGAGTTACAAGGCACGTACAAACACATTTTGCAAATAATGTAAACAGAACACTTGAAGGATTACTGAACACTGAAAGGCGCAAAGAGCAAGCTCGGAAAGAAAAGGAGAAAGTCAATGAATAAAGGCGTTAAGAAGAAGTGGGGGCAAGCAGCTGGAGACGTGGGCTGCACACTTTACTCGGTCACCAGACGATTTTATTCAGGTACAGTAAACACCCCGCAAACCCTTCCTCTCGCGTCCTGCCTGTAGTGCTGATGACCGCCACCAGGCGACTTTGTTCAGCTGAAGGGGCAGCAACGTCCCGGAGTCTTATTCAGGGGTCAATCCGCAAAGGCCGGAGGGGTTCAATGTCCCTTTAGCCGAACAAAATTGCCTGGCGATCAGAAAGAATACAAGAAGAATTCCTTCACTCCAGGGGCTAGCTACAGGAAACAATCCCAAGGGGGGAAAGAGAGAGAGAGAGAGAGAGAGAGAGAGAGAGAGAGAGAGAGAGAGAGAGAGAGAGAATGTTACTGCCACTCCAATAAAGGAACCCCTTCCTCCTCCCTCTGACCCACATCCTTAATAACCTGCATCTTACCTTTTAAAGTCTCCTTCACAAACAAATACTCTCCAAGGGAACCCATTACAAGCACCGCACTCCACATTCCACAACTCACTCCCTCCCTTCCCCGAACTCCACTCCCCATATCCTTCCTCCCTCCCCCCTTCTCCACTGTGATACAAACTAGTACAAAAATTACGAACATGCCATTACATGTACACACAGTTCAATTCTTCCATCGACCCGCGCATCCGATCTCAAATTCCTGAACACAAACCGTTCTCAATGAAACATTCCGAGTTCGACACACCCTTGTCGTAGCGCTAAGAAGAATCTTACAGCGGCGTCGACCTCTTCTGAGGATTGGGGGAGAGGGGGATGGGCGCATTCTTAGATCAAGAATTTTTTTTCAGAATGGCGTCAGGTGAGGTAGTGAGTGGCTCTTATGCCAAAGACGTGAAGATACTGAGAGGACCCAGACTGAAAGGACGATTTAAGTCGATTTAGAAAAATCCCCTCGAATTTGTACCGTCACTGGCATTTTTTTTTTTTTCAAAGTCCGTCACACGGACGTACCCTGGACCTGAGGGTGGGAAAGCCATGACGGAATCCCTTTGACAAGAAGAAAGGAAAGAGGGAGGGAAGCAAGGATGTTAGAAGGAAGGAATGGGAGGGGGTGAAAGAAGGAAAGAATGACAAAAGAAGGAAAGAAGGATGAAGAGGAGGGAGGAAAGGTTTGCGGGGGGTAAGGGGGGGACGATGAAAGAGCTAAAGTGGGAGGGAGACAGGGAGGGAGGGAACCCATTATGGTTTGGGGGTGGGGAAAGATTTCTGATATTCCGTCTGCGATTACCAGCGATTCTATCCTTGGGGGCATCATAGCACCGAAAAAAGATGAGTCATAAAGGTGATAAAAATAAGGTCAATACAATGGAGAAGTAACAGAAGTCAAAATAGATCAACAATCTTTGAGAGTTGATTAATCTCAACAAATAAACAAATACAAAAATAATAACAATTGCTGCGTGACTGGTCCACTAGAACGTCGCTGCAGTCCTTAGAACACGGACAGCCTCAAACTTAATTGCAGCCCATAGCCCCAAACGGAGGTACGTAGGTAAGTAGGCCGGGGGAAGGAAGAGGTATAGGGACGGACGGATGCACCCTAAGTGCGAGCGATCGACATGCGAGTGCAGACGACTGACTCATGGAGTGGCAGAGGTAGAAACGACGTCAGGTGTCAGAGACAGGAAAGGGAGACAGAGACAGAGACAGGAAAGGTAGAGGGAGAGGAGTGGAGAGGGAAAGGGAGAGGAGTGCGGGGAGTTTAAAGAAGAGAGGGGGCGTTATATGAGAAAACTGGGTATGTGGTACAAAATTTGGTGATCTACGAAGGAGTGTGGGCCGAAGTCGATGAGTGAGACGGGAGTGTGGGGTTGGAGTAAGGAGCGAATGGGATACTGTGGAGAAGAGAAAACGAGCGGGGGGCGGGGGGGCAAGAGAAGGTGGGAAATTCGAAATCAGAAGAGAAGTAATGTAGGAGAGCGGACGGCGGTAGGTTCCACCGCACGAATGCAAATGTTGAGGGGGATGTGTAGAAAGAAACGAGAAAGGAAAGGACATAGGGAAGGGAGGGGAGGGGAGGGGAGGGGCGAGGGATGGGAAGGGGGAGAAATTATAATCACTAATGCAAGAAAATGTAGAGAAAACACCCACACCCACACAGTGCTAATAAGAAACACTGGTAACTTGTGTTTAATTATGCAAAAGCTAAAACTGGGAGAGAAACTACGAGGAGCAAAGCGCTTTCGTACATTACATACAGTGCAAAGTGACACACAAACACACACACGTATATTTCTTTTTCGTCAACGATGACCAGCATTTCTATTGTTGAGGACACTACCGCAACGAAGGCATGGCAGGGTGAAAAAGTGGTAGGAGGAATCTAAGGAGGGTAGTGGAAAGGAGGGCAAACTGGTGACCATCTTTTTCGGTTACGATCGGTCTCCTCCAGTCAAAAGAAGAACGCTGCAGAAATCTAGTCCCCCAGGGTGGGGGGCGTCACAAGACTCGCAAAAATAGTGACTGCATGAAACTCGTGGCGTAGAAGACCCCGCTGGAGGGATCAAGTGGGAAACGGAAGAGTGCGTAAGACAAAAGGAAAGGAACAGGCGTTAGGTTACGGAGGCTGGAAGTAACGATGGAGAGAGCAAGTGTAATGGATAGGGCGGGGTGTAAAGCGGGGAAACGATGGAAAGGGGAGGAAGGAAAGGGGGAAGGGGGGCTGTGAACAAGCGCCGTCACCCATGGAGGGTAGAGTCGACGAAAGTGTCTACTGCTGCTGAACTGCTACAACGAACGCTGGAAAGAGGTGGGAGCACATCCAAGGAAGAAAGGGAAAGAGAAAGAGACTAGAGAAGGTAGGAAAAGAAGGGTAAGGGCGACGGGACGGAAGGGGCTGGTCGGTCCGTGTGGAGGGGAACGGGGAACGGGGGAAGGTAGGGAGGGAGGGGGTGGGGGGAGACGAATCAATAAGAAGCAGACACGGTAGGAGTGAGGATTTGGAAATGAAGTGCACCGCCCGGCCGGGGCCCGATTCGCCATTACGTTCCAGCGGCACGGCTGCTCGCGGCGCCTCTCCTCAACCCCGGCACCTCACCTCACCTCGCCGTCGATCCCTTCCGTGCCTGGCGGCACTTTCGCTGACGTCGGGATATTCTATTCACCCCTTTGGAGTTAGCGTCATGTACTTTCATTCTGGATACGTGTGTACCCCCTTTGACACACGCTAGCCGAGGTCCTTCGCTACCTCCTCACCTCCCGGGTGGTACTCCTTTGCCTTCGGGTGACGATTCTGTTCCGCTCAAGGTTCACCACCCTTTTGAGAAGCGCAGGGAGGGAGGGAAAGGGAAGAGATCCCTTGGCGTCAATCAGCTCATGCAGAGTTCTTAGTTCACAACTCTTGAGGGCGTCATCTTACCGAAGTAAGGGGTTGTGGTCCCTTGGGGGCACGAACGAACGAACACACACACACACTCTCACTCCTGTCGTTTCCCAGAAACAAATATGTTAGGAGCGCTGCCGCCACCACCACAAAAAGCCTCGATCCCTCCACTATGGTTATACACGTTTACTCTGGCTGAAAATCAAGGCGACTTCATTCAGCTGAGGGCATCCAGGGGACTCGTTCGAGCAAGACCAGGTCCGCCTATCAACTGGATCAAGTCGTCTATCGCGAGCCTGAATATAATCTAGAAACTACATCACCAGTTGTTGAATTATAAATCAGTTATAATCCCATGGTCCAAATGGCCATTCTATTCGGCAACCGGGGAACCTTCCTTCCTTGAACAGGGCGACCAAGGGTAGTAGTAGGCCTCTTCCCTTTCCAGCACACCACTTCGCCCTCTTCCATTCCTTCTTTCCCTTTCCCTCCCGCTGTCCCCCTTTTCCTCTTGTTTCTTCTTCTCCATTTTTCCCCCGTTTCAGCCTCTGTTCTGTCCTTAAACCCTTTTAAGCATCTCTCCTGCTTCCCGTTGATTCCTTCGCTCCCACACATTTCATTCCCTCTACTTCTCCTTTGCCCTCTCCTCTTTCAATTCTCCATTCTTCGCTCTTCACCCCACCCCCACCCGATTTCTACTCTTCTCCCTCCCCATTCCCTATCTTTCCCACTACCAAAATAGTCCTGCTTGCTTCTTCTACCTCTTCATGGTCCCAGTCAGCCCCGTTCCCGTTCCCCCTTGCCCTAGTTTCATCCCTATTCTTAACCTGAATTTCCCCTCTACCACGACTACACCTTTCATCTTCCATGTTCAAGATCATCCAACACCACCCACCCCTACCCCTAGGCCCAAACCCCCTTTCCCTGGGCCAGATATTTCTTCTCTTTTTCTGGCCTGAATCCGCCCTCTTCATGGCCCGATCCCATCTCCTTCCTTTACCAAATGCCTTTCTGCTTTATCCAAATCCCCCCCCTCTCTCTCCCACACTCCGCATCCCCATCGTCCCAGCCCCAAATCTCACTTTCCCTGTCCACATCGCCCCAACACCCGAACCTCCCCTCTTTCCCTCCCCCTGGCACCGCTCTAAGCGCGGCCGGCACTGGCACTCTGGTCTACACCGCAGCAGCTGGCACTAGTCCCGGCTCGTTCCCGGCACCAGCTTTTGCACCCTCCCCCGTCCCGTGCCGTTCCACCTGCATGGTATGGCGTAGTGCTGCGCGCCCCAATGGCCCTCCTCTCCCCTCGCCTGCTTCCCCTCCCTTCACTTCCAGGCTGTTCATCCTCATCACAAATACGGAATTCTCGACATTACACCGGCTTATATGCTTAGTAGGGAGATATATTTCAATTTGAACCTTGGCCACCGTATCCCGTGAGAGAGAGAGAGAGAGAGAGAGAGAGAGAGAGAGAGAGAGAGAGAGAGAGAGAGAGAGAGAGAGAGAGAGAGAGAGAGAGAGAGAGAGAGAGAGAGAGAGAGAGGGAGGGAGAGTGTGTGTGTGCGTGTGTGTGTGCGTGTGTGCGCGCGCGCGTGCGCCAAACAACGAAGGCGACCGCTGGGATATACTGGGTTCACTGAAACCATTCTTAATCGCCTACTTTAGGTCGACCATTTCATGGCCACTGGTTACAGGGCAAAAATCCAACTTGACCCATTTACGGGGTGCCGTGACCTTTGTAACATTTTTTTTTTTTTATTCTTGGTTC
Source organism: Oratosquilla oratoria (assembly GCF_046742065.1). Taxonomy (NCBI): domain Eukaryota; kingdom Metazoa; phylum Arthropoda; class Malacostraca; order Stomatopoda; family Squillidae; genus Oratosquilla; species Oratosquilla oratoria. Next base: position 32,704,353 of record NC_134810.1, read on the forward strand.
TAGCTCGCCGGGGGAGGGGATGCGGAGGGGAGGGGAGAGGGGGTGACTCCACGAAAAGCTAAGCGTGTTGGGTTTATGAAAGAGACTCCCCCCCCCCATACTACAAGACGAAGCACCTCCTCGCCTTTCTCTTCCATGGAGACTGGCAAGAAGCCCCATCTGTACACCTGACTTGCTGCCAAGCGATTTTAATCGCACCCCACTACAAGTGCCATTGTCTTCTTTATCTAACTTTGATTTTCGCCATGCAATTCCATTCTACTGTACATAAACCCTCCAATCCCCATAGGTGGGAGGGTGGAATGCCGCTACGCGATGTCTTAAAAAAAGTAGCGGCCCAGACTGGGGGTCTTTAAAACATGTGAACAAAATCACCTGACAAGACCGACACAGCAAGTTTCACATTATATCGAAGACGCTACCGAGACCGTCACCTTTGCCCAATGTCCTACGATTAAGAATACCCTCCGCAGCTTCCCCACAATTTGTCGTAGGGATTATATATATATATATATATATATATATATATATATATATATATTTATATATATATATATGAGAGAAAGAGAAAGAGAAAGAGAAAGAGAGAGAGAATGGAAGATGCCCAAAATATTATCAGGACTTCATCGTCTGGCATTAGCCAGGCGATTCTATACAGATTAGAAGTGGCCATTATGTCGGGCAATACGACTGAGCAGGCGTGGGCCGAGTTGACATCATTCTGTCGACGGCGGGACCTAAACGACCGAGGACAAATCGTGCACGGCGTCCGTGAGGTACCCTAGAGGCAATCGACATTGGCCCTCGCCACGGAACTTGGGCCAAGAGCGAGGACCAACAGATACCCAAAAGTAGTAGTAGTAGTAGTAGTAGTAGTAGTAGTAGTAATAGTAGTAGTTGTTCTTCTTCTTCCTCTCTTATTCTTCTCCTCCTTTCCCTTCTCTTTCTTCTTCTTCTCCTTCACCCTCTTTTTCTTCTCCTCTCCCACGTCTTCTTCTGCTAATCCTCCCCTCTCGTCCTCCTCCTTTAGCTCTCTTTCTCCTTCTCCCTCTTTTCTTCCCTTCCTCCCCATTTCCCCCTTCTTCTTCTTCTTCTTCTCCTCCTCTTACAGTAAACTGGGCCCGACATACACCCACTGAACTTCTGAACACGACCCAACCGATATCCAACCACTGGACGACCCAAAGACCCCGGACACGCACTGTCAACCGAGGGCGTCATCTCACCTCCAATCACACAAAGACATTCGACATCAAACCTCTAAAGGCAAAGAGAAGGGCCAAGGCCAACGTCGACGAAGGCCAATGCCAAGAACCGCCGGGGAGGGGGGAGGGGGAGGGGGGAGGTGGTGCCACAGCCAAGAATGGCAAGAGGAGAACCAACGACGACCGGACTCATTGAGGCACAGGGTCAAGGCCGCCGCCGCCGCCGCTGACGCTCGCCCGAGCCCACTACCAAGGCCACGGCACGTGCGCATGTTACGTATACACAACAATAATGATAATACACAATAATCCAAGCATGCGTGCGACTAAGATATTCACGGTATAAAAACAATGGACAATGTCTGTGTCTGTGTTTATCCATGTAATATTGCGCTCCACTGAACCTGCCCCCGTGTTGGATCACTGATATGCAGATACGGCATACCGCTGTAAAAAAATAAATAAAATCGGATTTTACGTAGCATGGTTTGGATACGGTGTACGTTATAGTGTACACACGCACGCGCGTACACACACACACACACAAACCTTCCTCTCCCTCCTTCCCAACCCAGTTTCAGAATGAAAATCCCTCTCTAACTCGCTCCAAAAATCCTCCGCCCCCCCCCCCACGCCTCCTTCCACGCTGACTAACTTTTCGGACTCTGAGGAGGAAAAAATACCTCTGCTGCTGCTGCTGCTGCTGCTGCATGAGTTGGCAACATTGAAGCAGGACAGCGGTCCGCTCTTCAATACCGAGGCTACGATAATTCCACCGAGAGCTGCTCGATGACACATCCACGGGATTCCTACCTGGGTACCGTCCGACGATTTCATTCATCCATGGGAGGGAGGGAGGGAGGGAGGGGGGAAAGATTTGTTCTGAAAATCCACGGGGGTGGGGGGGGGGTCGTCACTTCCAGCCCTTTCAGTGCGATGACTCACTAAGACATTTTTGCTCTTGATAGCAGCAGCAGCAGAAGGAGTCGTGGCAACGAGAACCAGTGTGGGCGGCAGGGCGCCAGAAGGTACGTGACGAGCGAGTAGGTGGGCGTGGGGCGTGCGAGACGCGGGCGTGTTTCCGTGGGAACCAGGTCAACTGGGCCGGAATTTGGACAGGTGTCGGGGGGGGGCAGGTGTGTGAGAGGAGAGGGGGGCGAGGCTACTGCGGAAGAGTGCTGGTATGTGTTCATTCTCTCCGTGTGTGTGTGTGTGTGTGTGTGTGTGTGTGTGTGTGTGTGTGTGTGTGTGTGTGTGTGTGTGTGTGTGTGTGTGCGCGCGCACGCATCATCATTATGGTCTTTATCATCCCACTTTAGAACTCAACTCATATTCCGGTCAATGGGTAATGTTGTGCCCTTTTACACAACCAACCATACCCCTTGCTTCAGGGCCACTCTAAACACATGCAGTATTAGTGCAATCCTTCACGGCGTGAGCTCGGCACAATCTCGGTATCACAGCGTGATACACGAGACACTAACCACTACATAACGGTGTGTTAAGAGCAACGTTATTAATGATGATGATGATGATGGCGATAAAAAATAAAAGAAAAATAATAAATGCCGAAGGGACGAGAAACGAAAACATTACGAACAAAAGGAGCGAAAGTAAAAATCCCCCCTCCCGTCCTCATCACGAAAAATAAAATGGTGAAAAAATAAAACAAACAAATAAATAAAAATTGGTAATTGACGCGACGGAAAGAACACGGGGGTACTGCAGTGACAGAAGAAGACGTGGGAATCGAGGAGGAGGAGGAGGAGGAGGAGGAGGAGGAAGAGGAGGAGGGGTAACAAGTGATCATAGAAAGTTTGGCCAATATAACGAGACGGGACCCATGGAAGCCCTCACGAATGCAAGCAAGCCGAAACACGAAAACAGCTGGGTGAGGGAGGGAGGGAGAGGGGGAGGAAAGGAATGGGAAAGAAAACAGATCAAGTGACAAAACACACACACACACACACACACACACACACACACACACACACACACTCATAACACGACTCGGTGGCGCGGTTGGTAGAGTCCCCGACTGTCACTACGGCGGTCCGGGTTCGAATCCTGCCCAGGGCTGAAATAATTTAAGTATTGCTGCGCTTTGAGTCGTTACTCCAACTCTCGTGGGCGGGGAGTTGGGGATGTGTGTGCGTGTAAAGTCACAGCATTACCCATAGATCGGTCATACGAGCCATGAGCTCTCTTCCGGGAGGAAAATAGCTGTCGATCACGAGTTGAGTACGTGATCCAAAGACCAAGGTGAATACATACACACAGTGATACAATAGGGAAATGAGATGAAAGGGAGGGAGATGAAGGCGTGGGTGGGTGGGTTGGGGGTGGGAGGCGAACGAGGGAAGTGTGGTGGAGGAGGAGGAGATGGATGGGACCCACGGGGGGAAACGTTTAGTGAGACTGAGCGAGAGCGAGAACGAGCGAGCAGGAGCAGTCTGATAATTATATAATCGGTGGGTGACTGACCACCAGTCGCTAGCTAACAAGCCAGCACTCGGCATGACCCTAGAACTCTGAACAGCTGGAAGAGAAGACGAAAGGCGGAGATGACGACAAAAGCGTGTGTTGAAGATGGTGATTTTGGTGTGTGTGTGTGTGTGTGTGTGTGTGTGTGTGTGTGTGTGTGTGTGTGTGTGTGTGTGTGTGTGTGTGTGTGAGTGTGTGTAAGAGAGACAAGGAATGTCACAACTAGCCTATGGACGCGGCGCCAGAAACTCGGTGGCAGCCAAGGTGTGACAAGACTGTCAGAACTTCCCAACAATCCTCCTGGACAACACGACCCAACTGTCATGTAAAATCTTCGTTTCCAAAACATCCAACAGAATAAACTCTCCTGCCACATGCGTGAACGCAAACACACGCACGAGTATACAGGACTTTACTATAAATACTATTTACCACTACTTCAGGTGAGAGATGCCCCGACACGCAGATGATAAACGACTGCACCAATTGGAAAGAATCAACTTTTTGAGAACGAGAGCGAGTCTGTGTGCTGCTGGAGTGGATTGGAACGAAGGGCGAGTGAGTGGGAGAGGAAACGAGGAGAGAGAGGAGTTGAAGAGAGAAAGAAAGAGAAAGAGAGTACGGAAACGGGGAATGAGGGGGTTGGAGGGGGAGAGAGGGGGAGAGAGGGGGAGGGAGGGAGAGAGAGAGAGAGAGAGAGAGAGAGAGAGAGAGAGAGAGAGAGAGGGGGGGTACGGTACAAGGGTGATAAGGGTAGGGAGAGGGGAGGGGGAGGAAGCGAGGTGGAAAGGGAGGAGAGAGATGGTAAGAGACGAGAGGGAAGAGAGGGGGGGGGAGGATAATTGGGAGAGAGTTTGAAAAAGGAGAGAAGAAGGGGGGGTACCATGTGAGGAGCCTCATACGCCAGGAGGAGCTGAGTAGCTGCGGCCGAAGCCATCACCTTTGCCCTATGTACTATATGCGCTTTTGGGGACTGTTTGGGCGGGTAGGTGTCATCACTGCTGCGAATCGGAAAGAAGTGGATTCGCACCCAGGACTCAGCAAATGCGAGGCAGCCAGCCAGCCAGCCAGCCAGCCAGCACGGGGGCGGAGGATGCCTGAATATTCGTCGCCGGCGACAACCAGGCTTCTGTCTTGGCGACAAGACCAGACCCAAGGGGTGACGGACAGGTGGGAATAGAGAGGGGTTTTTAGCGAGAAGCAGAAAGGAGGGTGGGGGGCAGAGGAGATTGTTAGTCGTCTTCTTCTTCTTCTTCTTCGAGTGGAGATTAGATTCCGATCATAAATGAACAGTGCACGATGACTCTGGTCCGTGTGTGTGTGGGGGGGGGGGCACCCAAGTTCCCAAAACGCGCTTATTTGTTCAAACAAACGTCACCCTACGGCGGCAGGAGGGGGGTGGGGGGTGTTACAGAGTGGAAAGAGAAGTTTGTGTGAGGAATGGGGAGAAGAGTGGAGGAACAGTGTTGAGGGCAAGAGATGGAGAGGAGGGGGCAAGGGGGAGGGGGAGGGGCGGGGAATTCCTGTAAAATAATGTGGTGGAAGAAATAAATGACGAAGAAGGGGAGGAGGAGGAGGAGGAGGTGTGGGAGAAGTAAGAGGAGAAAGAGGAAAAGTAAGACAAGGGTGGGAGGAAGATGTGGAGATTGTGGAGGAGAAGAGGGAGGAGGCGAAGGATGAAGGAAGAGTAGCAGTAAGCAGTAGGAAGGAAGAGAAGAGGAAGGAAGAGAAGAGGGGGGAGGAGGAGTGCTGTAAGCAGTGGGAAGGAGAAGAGAAAGGAATAGGAGAGGGGAGGGGGAGGAGGAGGAGAAAGAGGAAAGGAGAGGGAAATACATGGCAGGATGGGAAACAGGAACAGGAGCAGCAGTAGGGGGGAGGAATAAAGGAGAAAGAGGTATGAGGAGGAGGAGGAGGAGGAGGAGGAGGAGAGGGAGGAGGAGGAGAGGGAGGAGGAGGAGAGGGAGGAGGAGGAGAGGGATGAGGAGGAGGAGGAGGAGAAGAAGAGAGGAGTCGGCGGTGGTATATCCAAATCAATACGAAGAGAACAGGAGGCGGGTGCGATATGAACGCAAGCCAAGCCCTGCCGAGGACAGGCCACCACCGAACACCCTGGGACAGTAACCCACCACCCATCAAGTCCCACTTACGCCACCCCCCATCCCACCCCACGGAGCCACCCAACGCCCCTGTGCTCAGGAACATCAACATCAAACTTACCCAAGGCCCGACAACCATCACCTAGCACCAACATCAAGTACCAGTACCAGTACCAGCCATACCACATGACCCACAGAAGGTCGACTCGAATATCCATACAGAGGGAACACCCATACATAGGGTCCATACGTAGGTCCATACAAAACACGACACGAGGCGGGAGGCAGCAGCGAACCAACCGCTAACGAGGAGCTGGGAAGGGCTGGGTTGTAATGATGGCTCTGAAACAACCAAAAGTGGCACTACGTGGACGAAGGGTGTAAGAGAGAAAGAGAAGGAAATGAAATTATATAAAAAAAGAGGAGGGGAAAGGTGGGGAGGGGGAGAAATTATAGGAAAAAATGGGAAGCATATGGGAGCAGTGAAAAAATGAAAAATAATAAAACAAGTTGACGTAGGATAATTTAGTAAAGAGAGAGAGAGAGAAAAGGCGCATCAGTATCATCACACTCGGGGAAACAGATGAACGAAAACAAACAAAAGGAGAAAATGGGAAGATTTTAAGAAGAAAAAAATTATATATATATATATATATATATATATATATATAAATGAGAGAGAGAGAGAGAGAGAGAGAGAGATAGAGAGGAAAAAATGCAACCTTGAAAAGCATGGCGGTGTCGAACGCGAAAAGGAAGGATGGGGGGGGGAGGTTGCGGGGGAAGAGGAAAGAGAAGGGAGAGGCCAGAGGGTGGGGGGGAGGAAGGTATGGAAGAGAATGGGCCCTGAGATGAGAAGGGAGGCGAGGGGAGAGGAAGAGGAAGAGAGGGGAGACGAGGTGAGGCGAGAAGAGGGTGGGAGAGGTAAGGGTAAGGAACAAGTGAGGAGAGGAGAGGAGAGCGAAGGAGAGAAGGAAGGAGATGATAACGAAAGAAATTAGACAGAAGGAATGGAGAGGGAAAGGAGATGGAATGGGAAGAGAAGGAAGAAGAGCAGGAAGGGGACGAAATGGAAAGCGAGAAGTAAGGAGAGGACAAGGAAGGAGGGGAGTAGGAAAGAAAGGACAAGGGAGGAGAGGAGAGAAGGAAAGAAAGGACAAGGAAGGAGAGGAGAGAAGGAAGGAAAGAAGAGATGGAAGGAAAAGAGAGAAGGAAGAAGAGGAGTAGGAAGGAGAGAAGGAAAGAAAGGACAAGAAAGGAGAGGGGGAAAGGCGGAAGTAGATAAGTAAAGTATTGAAAATGAATTGAAAGGAGATGGGAGGAAGGAAGGAAGGACGGAAAGTAGGAGAAGGTACGAGAAAAGACCACAGGAGTGTGGACAGACAAAATGAGAATTGGGCAGGAGGAGGAGGAGGAGGAGGTGGTGCCAGGACACCAGATATAGGGCAGGAAGAAGAAGGGGAGGCAGAGACATACGCTGGGAAAGAAGGATACGGGAGGAGTGATCAATAAAATCGAAGGACGAAACTGGAGAGAGAGAGAGAGAGAGAGAGAGAGAGAGAGAGAGAGAGAGAGAGAGAGAGAGAGAGAGAGAGAGAGAGAGAGAGAGAGAGAGAGAAGAGACATTGGTCGAAAAAGAAGATATGGACCAGAAGAGGACGGGAGCACAGAGGCGAATGATGATGATGATGAATTAGGAAGAGGAGGGAAACAGGTGGGTGACAACAACAACAAGAGCACGAAGGAAAGAAAAAAAGTAAGAGAAGAAACACGTAAAGCGAGACGAAAAATCGTGGACTGGAGGGGGGGGAAGCGGCAAGAGGAGAGGGACGACACACAAAGGAAACGGAGGAGGACAAGGAGGACAAGGAGGACAAGGAGGGAAGGGCGGCCGGTCGAATGGCGGAACGAGATGGAGGAAGGGATGGGGAAGAAGAAGAGGAAAACGACGATAACGATGATGAGTTAAGTCAAGTGGAACAGGGGATGGAAAACAAAGGGAGAGAAATAAAAAGAGGAACAAGGAAGCAAAACAGGAAGGAAAACTGAAAGGTAGGACGGATGGATGGATGGATGGAAGGAAAGAAGGAAGTTGAACGAACGACGGGTTAGGTGGGGGGGAGATAGGATGGAATTAAGGTCAGACTATGTGGGAATAAGATGGGAAGGGATGGAGGAGGGGCATCAGGACAGGAGAGGACAAGAAGAAGAAGAAGAAGAAAGGGGAAGGCTGCAGGGAAAAGAGGGACGAAGGAACAAAAGAAGAAAGCGAGCAAGCGAGAGAGAGAGAGAGAGAGAGAGAGAGAGAGAGAGAGAGAGAGAGAGAGAGAGAGAGAGAGAGACGGAGAGAGAGTTGGGGGGAGGGGGTATGGAGGGGAACTGGAGGGGACGGAAGCGGGAACCGAACGTCCAAGAATGAAATGCGAAAGGCGGCAAGAGAAAACGGGACAAGCGTGTGCTGCTGCTGCTGCTGCTGCTGCTGCTGCTACTGGGGGAAGAGTTGGGTTGAGGGGATGTGGGGGAACAGATGCGGGGTGGGTGGGATAGCAGAGAGGAGGAGGAGGAGCCTGAGCAGGTGAAGAAGACAGGGTGAAACAGAGGGAAGGTGATCAGGGAGGAGAGTCGAGAGGTGGAATACGAGGGAGCGAAGGGTGGGGAGGGGGGGCGAGAATAGGAATGGAGCGATGGGGAAGTGGAAGGGATGGGAAAGAGGAAAGGTAAAGGGAAGGGGAGAGGAAAGGGAAGGGAAAGGATAGGAAAGCAAGACCTAGAAAGCGTGGGGTGAGAAAGAGAGAGAGAGAGAGAGAGAGAGAGAGAGAGAGAGAGAGAGAGAGGGGGAGGGGGCGCGCAGGCAGGAGCGTCACCGGCAGCAGCAGCAGCGCGACGTGACTGAAGAGGGAACGAGAAATGGAAAACAAGAGGAGAGAAACGAAGGGCGGGCGCGCTGTTGGAGGCAAAGGGGGGCAGGGGGGAACGGCGGGGGAAAGGGGGAGAGGGGGGGAAAGGGAAGGGGAGCGCGTGGGCGCGGTGAGGCGAGGCGAGGCGGCGGCGGTAACCCCGACAGGAAAGGCGGGAGGAGGAAGGGAGGAAGGGAGGAAGGAGGGAGAGAGGAAGAGAGGAAGGAGGGAGAGAGGAAGGGAGGAGGAAGGGAGGAAGGGAGGAGAGAGGAAGGGAGAAAGGAATTAGAGGTAATAAAGGGAAAGAGGAAGGAGGGGAAAGAGAGAAGGATGATGAAAGATGGGGGGGGTTATAAGGGGGGGAGAGACGGATAAGGAGTAAGAAGGGAGGAGGAGGAGGAGGAGGAGGAGGAGGTGGGAAGGGAACAAGTGAGGAAATGTGGGGGTAAATGGACCACGAAGCCCTGTGAGAGTGATAGATAAAGAGAAGAAAGAGAGAAGAGAGAGAGAGGAGTGAGAGAGAAGAGAGGAGACAAAGGGGGATAGAGATAAAGAGGGAAGAGAAAAAGAGAGAGGAGAGTGAGGAGACAGAGGGGGATAGAGATAAAGAGGGAAGAGAGAGAGATAGAAGATAGAGAGAGGAGAGGGGATAGAGAGATAAAGAGGAGAGAGAGAAGAAGAGAGAAAGATAACGCGGAGGTGCTGCGAGAGTCGAGCAGGGAGGATGAGGATGGAGGTGGGGTGAGGGGGAGGGGGGGGAGGGTTGAGGAGTGGCGGCGGCGATAGTGCGAGTACAGTATAATAAACACACGTGCTACCCCCTCCCCCCCCCCGAGTACGACCAATCTAGACTATTTCACGAGTTTTAATATATCTGACGTCATATAATTTCTTTCAACTGGGTAGAGAGGGAGACAGGGGGGAAATTGAGGGGAAGGGGGAAACGAAGGTGGGGGGGGGGTTAGCGCCATGAGGTCATCATAGGTTGACCCATCCCGAACGGCGACGTCTTTACATAACTTATTCTGGCTGAAAGAACAGGACGTTGGGCCACTTTATTCTGCTTGTGTACTGCCACTGCAGGGAGATCACGTACAACAGTGCGCGCGTGATTATAACATTACACACACACACACACACACACAATATAAAGTTTTCGATATTTGTCAACAAATCATGTCGCAACGGCCTCGTAATATACGTACACAAGGAACTGCCGACCATGGTACCCCATGACCCAGTGACGGCCGGCGGGAAAATATCAAGAGTTGGAAAAAAAAAAAGAGAAAAAAAAAAATTAATACGAAAAGAAGGAAAAAAAAATATATATATACAAAATAAAATGCGCGTCAAACTTTGGTGGGGTGAGGGCAGTGGACAGAGCGCTGGCGTCCAACCGGCACAGATAGGGAGGGAGAGAGAGGAAGGGAGAGAGAGGAAGGGAGATTGGAAGGAAGGAAGGAAAGGGAGAGGGAGAGGGAGAGGGAGGGGGAGGGGGAGAGGGAGGGGGAGAGAGGGACGAGAGAGGGAGGAGAAAGGGAAGAAGGAGAAAGAGGAGAGAGAGAGAGAGGAGAGAGAGAGAGAGAGAGAGAGAGAGAGAGAGATGAATATTATACGATGAAGTCCAAGACAAAATTATGGTGACGGAAATCCAATCGAACTGGAAAAGGGAGGCGACAATGGCGACACCCACGCAGCGGGAGCGAGACAAAAGTATATGGAGAAAATATAAAGGGTGAAGGGGAGAAGAGGCACGTGTGGAGCACAGGGGAGAAAACTGTTGAGTGGATAAACACGTGGGGGAGAGAGAGGGGGGGGAGGGAGGGAGAGAGAGAGAGCGCGAGAGAGAGAGAGAGAGAGAGGTACCAAGGAGGGCAATTAATAATCACCCCCACCCCCACCCTCCGTCCCTCCTCCACTCCATCAATAATATAACAAAAAATCCCTTTCGCATTCACAAGAACCAAATCTTTAAATGGCGTCACCCAAACACAATGAATGCAATAAACCATCAATACCTTTTGGTATTTGACAAGGCCGGATGTTTCACTGGGGGGGTGTGTGTGTTAGAATGACGACCCCCCCCTTCCCCTCGCCATTCCAATCCCGACCACCACTACAGGGCCCTACTGTACCTCAAAGCCCGTGGGAGTGACATTTCACTAAAAAACTGCACTTCGTCTGGATAAAAACCGAAGAGCTGACTTCGACACGTTCCCTTCTGGTTGAAATCGCATGCGACAGCTGCACTAAAATCGACCAATAGGATTCTCCGGACGGAGTCGCCGACAAATAACTACATTATGAGTTTGTCAGACAAATAACTCTACTTGGAGGCCCTGAGCAACGTCATGTTAAAAACCTACCCTTCCACGAGGGCGCATTTACACATTCCATTCTGGCAGAAACCAGGCGATTTCATTCACCTCAGGGTGGAGGGAGAAGAGGGGAAGGGGTTAACCTACGAACTTGTGTTGTAAAGTCACTGCGAGAACGTTTGAGGCAAATTTCTCAAAACCTCTCCTAGGAAAGAAGAGGAGGGTAGGGAAGAGTAGGAGGCAAAAGATTTGGGAGAACCTTGGGGGGGGGAGGGAGGGAGGGAAGGAAGGAAGGAAGGGGGGCGGGAATAACAGCCGTGGAAAACGGGCATCTTCAAAGAACTGCAAGTTGGTGAAACACCGACAAGCAGACAATCAAGACTACCCACCGGGAAGTAAATCCGTCCCCACAAGAGGGTAGACGAGGAGGTGGAGGAGAAGGACGAAGAAAGGGCCCTGCGGATCGTCTCACCGCAATTAGTCCCTTGATATTGTCCACCACCTCCTCCTCCTCTCGTGCCCCTCCCTCTTCAGTGGCTCTCAAATATACTTGATCTGATATGCAGGTCACTTACTACCCCATCCTCCGTCTGGGTGAAGTGGCCCACTAAGGCAAATCACCACCTGGCCCGTGCCTTGCCTTAGCTGAAGTCAGAAGTTGTTAAAAAAAAGTCCACCACTGTTGCTGAGTTTCGTACATGGCAATGACCCATGGTCACACGTGGCCCCCCCCCCTACCCCGCTGGGGCAAAGTGCCAAAAATGGCACTCAGACTACAAGACAGTCAGTGGCATGTTGGGGTACAGGAGAGAATTCTTGTTCACTTGTCTCATTATTTACGCTCTCTCCTCTCATCCATGGCGATCCTCTGATGTATCTGTTTTGTCTCATCCTCTGTCGTTTTATTCAACTTAAACGAAACCCTTTGCTTGCCGGAAGCGTTCATGTCAATCTTGACGGATTAGCCCGCCCGAGGGGCGGCGGCCTCGTGGTCCTCTTTATCTGCTGGGTTGGCGCCAGCCAGGAGCACTATCTGCCGCTACAAAAACCAATGCGACGAAGGCACCTCATCGCAGTAATTGTTGTCACGGCCTGTTGCCAAAATGCCCCCCACCCAAACTCTTTCTCTCTCTCTCTCTCTTCCGTATGGCGTACAGACTTAACAGGTTTCATAGACTTTGGGACTTTGGGGACATAACCTACGGACCAGAGGAACGCATCACTCTTTTCTGATTCTTCACTCAAGAAGAATGCTGATTAAACCTATACTACCACTTCTACCTGTGACCTACCTTTCTCAGGTCTCTCCTCCACCACCAAGGTGCGACAATGTCCTCTAGGACAAAGCCCAGGTTTATCGACAACGATGTACCAATACTCTATTCATTCACTGATATCCCCTAGCTGGAACCAGATGGTTCTATTGTCCCTGGGACGAAGGGGTTGACCACCTGAACATGTAGGAAACTAAGACGGACACAGGTGGGAAGGACTCTGGGTACGTAGCAGGAGCGAATCCCCTACCAAAGGTACAAGTCGAACGGCCGAACTGCCCCGACGGGAAGAACCTCAGCAGCCCCCTTGGAAGCCTGGGCGAGGAGGGAGGGGAAAAGGTCGTTTTAACGGTATTCCCAAAAGGGGGGGGGCGCCCAAGGGGGGCGGAGGACGAGGAAGACGACGTGAGGGAAAAGGAATGCGACGAGTGTGAGGAGGAAAGGTGGAAGAACGGAGTAAGCGGGAGAGAGGGAGGGATAACGAGTAAAAGAGGAGGTAGTACAGAAGTAAAGGAAGAGAAAGGAGTGGAGGTGTAGGAGGTGGAAGGAGGTTGGAAGAGGAAGAGGAAGCTGAGGCAAAAGATGAAGATAGGCGTGGTGGAGGAAAAGAATGAAGATGAGAAGGAGGCCGAGGATGAAAAAGATGGTGATGGTGAGGAGGAACAGGAGTAAAGGAGGAGTAGGACGAGGAAGAGAGGAGGGGGACGAGGAGGAGGAGGAGGAAGAGGAGGAGAGGAATAACATTGGGGAGAGGTTGAGGAGCACGACGATTTGATGCAAAGATAAAAGGTGAAAAGATAAACGATGAAAGCAAAGATTTTTCCGAGGGGAAACGAGGGGAAATAATGAGCTAGATCAGGCGGGGGAGAGATGAGAGGGGGACGAGAAAAAACGCAGAAATGAATCTAATCAGAGAAACCTTGCGTGAAAAAAGAAGACTTAAAGCAATACAATCTGAAAGCATCTGCACGAGATATTTATATGCATGTTGGTTTGTCTGTCTTTGTGTGTGTATGCATGTGCGTGCGTGTGTGTGTGTGTGTGTGTGTGTGTGTGTCTATACGAGGCATCAAGTGACCCTGACAAGGTACAAACATGTTTACTTCTTACGTACGAGACGACTTCCACCACCAAGACACATGTTCGTCTTTCAGATCACTGCCAGGTAATCCCTGACCTGCCCCACCACGGGTTCTAAACAAAACACAGGACTTCGCATTATTTTTCAGCTGTGATTATTCTCTAACCATAAAATAATACTACATGTCTCTGGTCCGTAGGGGTGTCAAAAAGTCCTTAAAATACACGATTGCAGGGGCAGGGAGGAGGTGAGCCACCAATCCCTAAGCTGAATAGAAACGCATGGTCTTGGAGAGAATACAACAATGTCCTTCTTTCCTTCCTTGCGTGCCACCAGGTTAGGCTACTGTAGGCGCCTGTTAGCTCGACCCTTCCTTACTGTCTGTGACGATCGGTTTCATTCTCATCATGATAAAAGACAGACGAGTTTATTCACTTCAAGGCTGAAACAATAGGAATTGTTGCCTTGAATTTCCCGGATTGGAAACCCGCAGCCCCCCCAGCAACTGGCAACGGTCCCCGGGCCAACCCCACACATTCTTTTGGATTCGTGATGGTCTTGCGGGATGGACGTTGTAAAGAATCGTCTCCATGTTGTTCAATCTTCGAAACGCACACCGTTTGGTCAGCAACGTAGCCCTGAACAGCTCTACCTCGTACAGTTGAATCAAGTAATCATCTTGGGATCGACACAAGTACTGCAATTGTCAACCAATGTCGATGAACACACGCACGCACGCACGCGCACACACACACACACAGAGAGAGAGAGAGAGAGGGAGAGGGGGGGGAGTAAGAAAGGGAATGCAGGTTTTCATAGTAAATGTAGCAAACTAATCCAAGTTCAGAACCTATGTTGAGTAAATATCCAAATACAATTGATTAAGGTTTTTCAACGAAATCTGGCCCTTAAGAGCAAGGAACATCATTTCTCTGTCCATCACAAAGACGTGTTCAAATCAAAGTCGAGTGGACTTTATGATAAATTCCTTTCGTCTCACAACAGTGGTGGTAGAAGTGGTAGTGGTAGTGGTGGTGGTGGTGGTACTGGGCGGTCTGCCCCACCAAGCCAGGAGACAAGCAGCGACAAACTGGTCGAAAGCTGCTGACATCTGCTCCTGTCGTCAAGTCCCCATTCCCCTGCGATTATTACCTGCGCTCCAAATTGCACGAGTCATCCTCCAATTTGCAAACACTTACTCCAATCCCCTCGCGACAGCCAATCGGCGAAGAACCGTGACAAAGCGAAAAATGCATCAATCCCCATCACTGCTACTTAGGATTTACATTCTTTATTCTGGCTTAACGATTCTATTCACTTCCTTGTGAAACGTGAAGGTTAATAATCCAACCTCGAATAAGACTTTTCACAAAATTATCTGTATTCTCTTCTGTCTGCTGCCAGGTCCTTTCATTCATTCATTCATTCATTTATTCCAGGGCAGCCCCCTCCCCCCAAACGTGGCAAGACATTCAGCCGCAGCGCATCTCTCAACATCAGCTTCGTGCTGATGGTATGAGAAGGCGGTGACTACAGAGTTATATGTATGTGTATATGTGTATGTATATATATATATATATATATATATATATATATATTACAGAGACATTGTGACAAGTTGAAAAAGGTGGAAAAAGAGAGTCACGGGTCTCGTTCCGAGTTTATTCCTGACAGTTTTTGCTTTTAGCTTGTTCCTCTGAAGAAGCTAAAAGCGAAACCGGTCAGGAATAAATTCGGAACGAGACCCGTGACTCTCTTTTTCCACCTTTTTCATATACATATACATACATACATATATATATATATATATATATATATATATATATATCAGCAGCCTACAACACAACAGCGGTGAAGCCTTACCCCCCCCCCCCGAAAGGGAGAGCTGCGGCAGGTATACTGTATACTGTATGTATGGGGAAGAAAAAAGGGCAGGGGTGACGTGGAGAGCAGAAACGTAAGGTGAGAGGTGACATGACAGGGACAGAGAGAGGAAGAGGAAGGGAGGATAGGGGGAGGGAGGGAGAGAGAGAGAGAGAGAGAGAGAGAGGAGAGAGAGATATGCCAGAGGGGAGAGAGAGAGAGATATGCCAGAGGGGGGAGAGAGAGAGAGAGAGAGAGAGAGAGAGAGAGAGAGAGAGAGAGAGAGAGAGAGAGAGAGAGAGAGAGAGAGAGAGAGAGAGAGAGAGAGAGAGAGAGAGAGAGAGAGAGAGAGAGAGAGAGAGAGAGAGAGAGAGAGAGAGAGAGAGAGAGAGAGAGAGAGAGAGAGAGACATGCCAGAGGAAGGTCCCAGGACGGGGCAGTGTGGCTGGCATTAGGGGTCGCAATGAGAGATGATGGATGACGGTGGACGAGCCGAGCCGCCGGGACGAGGCGAGCAAAGCCGAGCAGAGCCGAGCACGGGAGAAGGTCAGTGCAAAGGGTGAGGATGATGTTCGTCGGTAACGCAACTGCCGATGAGAGAGAAAATGAGCAGACGACGACGACGAAGACATGGACGAATGGGGGAGATGAAAACGAGGCCCATGACCAAGTTCAGATGTACGAAGATGAGAAAAGATGGAGGAGGAACAGGCGGAGGAGGCCCACGAGGAGGAGGAGGAGGAGGAGAAGGAGGAGGAGGGTGAGTGTTTGTTCAAGTCCCGTGCCGGCAATAGATACTTGACGACCTGAATATGCAACCGAATCTTGCCGACGCAGTCTGGATTCCATGGAGCCCGCGCGCTGCATCTGCCGCAGCGGATGGGGCGTCTGGCTGAAGGGAGACACGAAGAGGTGGTGGTGTTGAAGGCAGTGGAAGGGGAGAGGGGGGTAGAGGGAAAGAGAGGGGAAGGAGAGAGGAAGGAAAGGGAAGGGGAAAGGGAAGGGGAGAGGGAAGGGGAGAGGAAAGGAGAGGGGAGGGGAAGGAGGAGAGGGGAGGGGAAGGAGGAGAGGGGAGGGGAAGGAGGAGAGGGGAGGGGAAAGAGGAGAGGGGAGGGGAAAGAGGGGAGGGGAAAGAGGAGAGGGGAGGAGAAGGAGGTGAGGCGAGGGGAGATGAAAAGCAAACAAGAAGAGAGCAGAAAGGAAGAAGCGAAAAAAGGACCAGTAACAGGAGTACGAGAAGATGGGGAAGATGAAGGAGGAAGAAGGGGAGGAAGAGACTGGAATGTATGGAACTAAAGACAGGAAGGAAGGAAGGGGAAGGAATAAAGAAGGACAGACGAAGGGAGGGAGGGAGGGAGGGAGGGACGACAAACAAACGGAAGAGTACAAACAAGGGTAGTAGTGAGGGGGCGAAAAGTGGAGACATAAGGAAAGGGTGTGTTGTTGTTGTTGTTGTTCTTGGAGGAGGTAAACAGGTGGGGGGGTGGAGGATAGGGGTAGGGGAGAGAGGGGGTGCAAAGAATTGGATAGATAACTGGGAATGGAAAAGGGGAAGGAAAGAGGGAGAGGAAGATAGGAAGGGAGAAAGGGAAGTAGGTCGGAAGAGAGGAAGGAAGGGATAAGGAAGGATGGGAAGAAGGGAAGGCCTCTCTCTAGGAATGGGCAAAGGATAGAGACGGGTGAGGGAAGGAAAGGCCGAAGAAATAATGCAAATCATCTGGGGAATGAAACGAGGAATGCGGGAAGGAAAGGATGGAGATGGAGGAGGAGGAGGAGGAGAGGGAGGAGGAGGAAGAGGAGTATGTGTGGGGGTGATAGGGGAGAGCCTGACGGGCGAAGAATGATGGGTAAAAGACAATATGGAGGAAGAGGACGCGAAGGGCGTACAAAGAATACAGTGACGACACGAAATAACGAAAGGGGAAGGAGAGAAGAAGAAAGGGGCAACAAAAGACACAAGGCGAGGATTCAAGTGAGAAAAATGTAGAACATAATTCGACAAAGGGGCGCGACGGGGGAGTCACAAGGAAATTCGGGGGAGAGAAAGAGCAGGGCAGGAGAAGAAGACATGTGGGTGGTCACAAGAGAATCGGAGGCAACTAACTGCAGAACGATACCAAAGGAGGGTGAGTGTGGTCCAGAATGAATTTATGTATGTGTAAAAGCACGCATGCATACGCGCACACACACACACACACACACACACACACACATATATATATATTACGCAGAGACAGAGGGAGAGAGAGGAGAGAAAGAGAGAGAGAGAGAGTGGGGGAAGAATTTGAGAGACAGAGATATATGAAATAGGGAGGGAGGGAGTGGGAGAGGAATGAAGAAGGGGGCGAGAGGAGAAAGAGGGAGGGAGGGAAAGGCAGAGAAAGAGAAGGAGGGGGGGAGGGGGTCGCTCGTATCCCCAGGCGGCGGCTCGTCCTCCTTCAGTACTGTGTGATTTGGGAACCGGCGTTAAATCTAAGCGAAATTGACGACGACGACGACGACGACCAGGGAAAAGTCCACCATTATTACATATACATGAATGACATGTGCAGTGGCGAGATGGAAATGGAGGTCACACAACAGGGTATTTTTTCTGTTGAATAATATGAAATCAAATCAGGGAAGGGTGCTCAGAGGGTTAACATCTCCAATAAGGGAAAAAGTCATTCCCTACAGGGGGAAGGAGGAAGGATATGGAGTTACATGGAGGAGGACAAACGAACACCAACAGACCTATTGGTCCTTACAAGGCTGTTCTGGTACTTTATCTATTATTACTTTTTTTTTAACCTGCCTAGAAGTAAATAATTCTAGTCGGAGATTTGTAGCTAAGTAAATGTCGAGATACTTTTGGAATACCTCTACAGTGGAACAACCAATGACGTTAGATGGTAGAGTATTCCATACATCAACAACGCGATTGAAAAGAGTATTTTGCTACGTCTGTTTGAAATCGTTTTCCTACAATCTTGCATCCATTATTCCTAGTTGAGTTGGAGGTGTCAATCTTGAAATATTTGTCCACATACATGTTGTCAATTCCTTTGACAATTTTGAAGACTTCAATTAGATCGCCTCTCATTCCCCGTTCCGCGAGAGTACACAAATTCAGTTCCCTTAAGAGCTCTTCGTACGGCTTGTTCCGCAACCTAGGGATGAGCCTTGTTACTCCATGCTGCACTCTAAACTTCTGTATATCCTTCTTGTAATATGGAGAGCAGCACTGTACATAGTATTCTAGGTCAGGTCTGACAAGGGCATTGTAAATATTAAGAATAATTTCTTCAGTTCTAGCTATAAATCCAATTAATTAATTTATTTGCAGTTTTAATGACCTCCGAGCACAGTTTGCTTCGTTTAAGTTCATTTGAGATCTCAAGATCTTTTTCTTTGTTCTACACTTACTAGTTGTACATCATTCACCATATAGTTGGCCTGGACATTACTATTACCAATATGAGGTACTTTACATTTATCTATATTCAAAAACATCTGGGAATTTTCCACCCATTCACAGAAAGTGTTCAAATAATTTTGTAACTATTGTGGTCATGTTTTAGATATCATCTTATTTTCAATTTTGATATTATCGGTGAATTTTGATAATTTACATTTTATATACAGAATCCTTGTTGTGAATTTTTAATAAAATGGTTTTTCTCCACAAATTTAACAATTGCGTTTCTCACGATTGACTCCATTAGTTTACAAACAACTGATGCAAGGCTACTAGGCTGATAATTACCAGGATTGGATTTGTCACCCTTTTTGAACAAGGACACAATATTTGCTAGTTTCCACTCTAGTACAAATCTTCCTGATTGTAAGATGAGTTATAAATCGCACTGAGGGACTTCCAGGTTGCTTCTTTAACTTCCTTAAATATTTTTGGTTAAAAATGGTCTGATCCAGGCGATAAATGCATGCTTTGTTTATCTACAGGCAATATACTGTTCTTGTGATTTCCTACTGATTTTGATGAGCTTTTTTTTTTTTGGGGGGGGGGGGCACTTCAGAAATCTCGACAATGCGCTAGTTAGCTTTGAGGATTACCACTGGATGCAAACAGCTTCGAGGTCATTCTTCCTACCAATACAAAGAGGACATAGAAGAATACGAGGATAAATAAATTGATAAGTAAATAAATAAATCAGCCACTACCTGACCTTTTCATCAATTCCTTTAACGCATAATCACTTCATTTTTCATTCAATTAACATGCATTTATTTGCTTCTAAAGCTAATTTCCTTGGGGGAGGGGGAACGAGCTGGCGACACAAAGAGGGGGCACAGGAGAGAGACAGTGAGGAGAGACATGGATGAAAGTGACAGGGAAGAGAAAGAGAGGGAGGGGAAGGGAGAGAGAGAGAGAGAGAGAGAGAGAGAGAGAGAGAGAGAGAGAGAGAGAGAGAGGGGGGGGAAGGGATGGAAGAGAAACGGAGAGAGGAAAGGTCTAGAGAGGATAGAAGGACAAAGAGATCTTGAGAGGAAAAAGCGAGAAGGGGATAGAGACAAGAAAGGGATACGGAGGAGAGAGAGAAAATGAGAAAGAAGAGAAAGAGGAAGATGTGCACGCGCATGATGCCGCTGCTGCCAGGCGATCTACCCAGTAGGCTGACACTTGGTTCCGGTGCCAGACCCAGAGAGATCGATGAGCATGGAGAGTGCCTATCGTCTGCTTTCTACATATTCTAGACGCTGTAACGTTCCTGTAACGGGTGGCTTGAAATAAAGAGAAAGAAAAGAGAGAGGGAGAGAGGGAGGGAGAGAAGAGATAGTGGAGAGAAGAGATAGGGGAAAGGGGAAAAGAGAGATGGATGGGTGGGTGTAAAAGAATGGTTAAATAAAAATTTCCAGGTGGAATACCAGAAAGGGTCGGGGGGAAAAAAAATCAACCACAATGGATAAATCACAAGAGGATGAAACTCAGAACAAGGTAGTAGACAACAGAAACATTGGAGAAAGCGTAAAATATATGTAGGAAGGAAGGAAAGATGATGGATGGATGGATGGAAGGACGGAATGAAGAAAGGAGGAGCGCAAGTGTGGGGAACGTTGGAGAAAACAAGGAAAAAAGGAGGCAAAGGAAACAGGAAGATGAGAATGGAAGTTTGGAAAAACGGTAGCCAAGGGAACGACGGGAACAAGAGGCCAGTGCTCGACGGAGAGGGAAATTTTGAGTGAAGGTGGGAAAGAGGAGAGGGAGTAAAACAACAGAGGACGGGGTGAGGGTCGAGATAACAATAAGAGTTTTGATAGATAAAAAAAAAAAAATCGCCCAATGAGCCTTCCCCTTCTCTCGACGTAATGCTCATTTCTCAAAGTAACGTAGATTGTCTGCGTCGTCGCGACTGCCTCCTGCACGACATAGCGTGCCTCCGAGCTTTCCGTGTGCGTACAGACATGTTTGCTTTGGACGCATGCATGCATGCATGCCGGCACAATTGTTCGAAAAGAAAACAAGAATGCGAGAATACTGAGGAGGGGGGGGGGTCGCACCAAGCAAAAGCCCGAGAACTGAAAGGGAGAGGAGGGAAGAGGAGGGGAGAGGAGGGAAGAGGAAGGAAGTGGAGGGGAGAGGAGGCAAGAGGAAGGGAGAGGAGAGAAGCGGAAAGAAGGAAGTGGAGAGGAGGGAAGTGGAGTGGAGGGAAATGGAGGGGAAGGAAGAGGAAGGAACGAGACTGGAGGGGAGGGAAGAGGAGGGAAAGGAGGGAGCGGTGAGGAAGAGAAGGGAGAGGAGGGGAGATTAGGAAACTAGCCCGTCTCTCCCCACGCTACGCAAGGGTGCCTGCCTCTTCCATCTATCTGCGCTTATCTTTCATGTTTTTAAAGGTCAGGCGGCACACCCACATACCTCTCGACCTCATAATTCGTTTATTGTTTGTTCAATGCAGGTCTCCCGTTTTAATATTAAATCATACACTGTGGTGTGTGTGTGTGTGTGTGTGTGTGTGTGTGTGTGTGTGTGTGTGTGTGTGTGTGTGTGTGTGTGTGTGTGTGTGTGTGTGTGTGTGTGTGTGTGTGTGTGTGTGTGTGTGTGTGTGTGTGTGTGTGTGTGTGTGTGTGTGTGTGTGTGTGTGAATACCAAGTTTTATATAATTGGAGTTATCTCTAAGGTTACTATATATTGCGACACTGCTCCCTTCCACGCGGGTACGCTAGACATTTACATGACAGCTGAACTTAAATATTTTCCGTATGCATTTACTCTGCTGGCGGATTGCTCAATATGTCGATGGCCCTATAATATCTTTTTATATTTCATTCATTTATCTATTTATATATATCATTATTTTTCTGTGCGGAGACCGTGTCAGTTTATCTAATTTGACGGACGTAATGACAATCCTTGGTTTCATTCTCCCTTTCGCTTTAATCACTGAACTTGTGTGTAAGATGCCACAACCGTGACAAAGGTCCGGACTGTTCCTCCCACCCCTCCATTCCCTCTCAAGAGTTACACAAATATTTCGAAATAAATTGGCTTAAAAAAAATGACGCCCCAACTATGAATTTTCTTGTCACGGCAATTAATTATTTTCATGAATATTGTCTTCAACATAGAGCCATGTGTATTCCTTCTAGAAAAGAACAACCTCTAGGTCTTCTAGGCACTCTTCCTGAAATGGTCGTTTCTGGGGTATAAAGTTGAAAAAACGAACAGAAATAGGAGTCTCCAGGTCGATTAATATTTTCGCATTTTCACCGCAAAAGAGAGAACGGGAGAGAGGGAAGAGAAGAGAAGAGAAGAGAGACTGTTCCTGTGCGCGCGCGCGCGCATTAGCACGCACAGCTGCGTTCAAGATCGATCCGGGTTGCGCTCGTGGTAATTAGTGCTTGTATGTGTGAACAAACGAGGTGTGTGTATGTGCAAAGTATACATAGACACAGATACCAAAAGGTCCTTTCCCCCCACTATGTGTGTGTGTGTGGGGGGGCAAAACATACACTTCTTATCCCACACCCGTTCATGTCCCTTCTATCTTGGTTCCTTGTGGCCGCTAAAGGGTCATCCTTGTCTCCCACTACATTACTTGGGTCAGAGGCAATGCAGCAGCAAGACACAGCATCTCCAGGGCCCAACAGCCGAAGCTGGTTACCCCCACCGCTTCATGACATGGCGACCCTCCCCGCCGCCTTATCCACTAAAGAAATTACAGAATGGGGAATGAAAAAATGCAATGACAAATGGGTATTAGGGCATGAAAGCAAATAAACGATTGTGCGAAGGAGTGATTTTGCCTACAATAGTGTATGGGGGTAGCATTGGAATTTAAGGAAGGCAGCAAGGAGGAGCCTCAATATGCTCCAGACACAGTTTTTACGAGGCATGCTGGCCGTTACGAGGATGGATAGAGTGAGGAATGAGGTGAAGTGGAGAGCTGGGAGATAAGGATGATCAAAGAATACCGGGATGGTTTGGGCACATGGAAAGAACGAGTGAAGAATGAAGATCAGAAAGTGTGGAAGGCAGAGGTGGATGGCATGAACTCGAGGAAAAAATCGAGACTGGGGATGGATGAGGTGAAGGGGGCCTTGGGTACAGGGGGAATGTCTGTCGAACAGGGAAGGGAGAGGGCAAAAACTGACTGGAGACGATAAGTGGACGATAAATTGACGCGGGCCGAAGGGGTTTCTTCTTGTCTGTATACCTGTGATTTTTACACATCCATGCCCCCTTATCATCACAGATACTGCACAATTATATTCACCTGGCAACACGAAACAGTTTTCAATATTTTCCTTTTAGCGTTTTAATGGAACGTGTTGTTGATCGCATCATCGTCTTTACCAGTGATTGTCATTTTATTAATATACTTATTTCTTTGTTCATTATCATTTTGCATCCCACCTTGTCGTAGATCAACAGGTTATATCGTAACAAAAACTTAAATCTACCCCAAATTATGGCGAACCTGGACTTCGATGAGTTCAGAACTACTGACCAGACTGCACGCAAGCACGCACGCACGCACGCACCTAACATGGACTTGACACCCGCCACCGACACCTGTACTTGTAAGTGATGTTTATCTCTAGCCACCCCTCCCCTTGACGGCGTTAAATATATACTCCCCTCACCACATTTTAGGAGGGGGAGGGGGAGAGGGAGGGGGAGACTCACTCCTGATAACAGTTAATACATGTCAGGATTACATCAAAGTTTGTGTTGCCGGGTCCGTCAGGTTTTTTTTTTTTTGTGGAAATGCTGTAATTTACCGTGTGGAGTTTCGGGGTTTGAGAGAGAGAGAGAGAGAGAGAGAGAGAGAGAGAGAGAGAGATTGTTTCGCCCTGACACTGCACTTGCATCTGAACTGGGAGTCCGGCTTTCTTGAGCTGTTCTCATTATTTTTTTTTAAGTGACGTCATTTATTCTGACTACCGCCAACATCACGTGACTTGGATTGGATCGTATCTGCGGAGAACCTTCCTGCGGACAAAAACGAGTTCTTTACGTAATTTCTCCTCCTCCTCCCTTCAGGTCGCACGTCATCCTACAACCTTTCCTATAATGACACACTGCTGCTCTACATGACGACTCAGACTCGGGACAAAATGACGTCTTGATCAACCTCTATGACCCCCGCCCCCCTTTAGGTCAAGTGCACGTTTCTGGGGTTGACAGAAATATATCGGGTCTGTCAGAGCCGTCGCTTGGAGGTTTCAGACAAGCGCTGGAGGTTGCCAAGGATTTGGTGGGTGGTTCCTCTAGGAGGATACGTGTGAGAAAGTACGAAAGAGGAAGGGAGGGGAGGGGGGGCAGGTGAGAAGGGAAGGGAGATAGTGAAGGTGGAGGGGAGAAGAACAGGGTAAGAGGAGGAGGGAGGGGTGGAGGAACGGGTAAGGTGGGACGAGTGGAGCCGAGGCGGAAGAAGGTGGGAGGTGGGACGAACTTGGGGGTGGGGTGGAAGGTGGGAGGGGGAAGACAAGGAAGATGGGAAGACAAGGGGATTGTGTAAAGATGGAAGAAAAGGAAGAAAGAAAATGGGCGAGGAGTAGAAAATGGGAACCTGCAACGAGTGAGCTGTTACTGGGCTAGAGACACAGGGAGAGATTGACAGTTGGTTTAGGTTAGACCCTTTAGTGAAAGGATACTGACCGTGACCTGACCTCACAAGCCTAAGTACCCTCGGGGCGTACCGAAAAGCAGCGTCTCTCTGGCTAGGACAGGGTTGCCGGGCGTAGCCCGGAACTGTGTTTTTGGTAGCCTACAAATATATTTCTCACAAGAAAAGGCCGTAGCCTAAACATACATGCTCTGGCGCATAAGGGTAGCTGTCCTTACACTTTCTCCCATCCTGCGACTATACTCCTATGCCTCAATATGTTCTCGTGGGGGACTCTGTTCACCACAAACCCAGAGGTGTCAAGCGAAAAGAGGTACGGTGAGAGTGGCTGACATGTGCTGGTACGAAAGGGTAGGAAGAAAAGGGCGGCAAGAAACAAGGGGTGGGGCTGTGGGTGGGGGCTCCAAGGCACAATGGTATGACGGAAGGGAAGGTTGGGATGTGGAAAGGAGATACGTAGGTGTGAATCAGGGGACGAGGGGGGTGGGGTGGGGGGTAGACGCTGCAGCCACCAAAGGGCACCGCAGCTATAAGGTCAGAGCAAGCGAGCGAACGAGCCTGGACTCGTCACCACCACTGTCACCTCCACAGCCAACGGCGTTCTGATCCGATTCCCTTCCTGTCCAATCACTTACTGATGTGCACTTAACCAAATGTGTATCTGTGACAAGCTTACTGAAGACTTCAAATAAGAACCCCAGCATGGAGCAAGATCCCCGCCGAAGCCATACTCAGTCCCTCTGCTCTATCATAAAATTACCCAATCTGCCGGGTGCATCTCTACAATACACCAAGGCATTAGTGCAGTACGCCATAAAAAAGAAAATCCTTTGAGAACATCTTTCCTCCCACTATTTCACATAATGATAAGGCATCTGTTCAGTTGTGTACATGGACGCGATATAGCATTAGAAATTTAAATATCAATTTTGTAAATTATAATACATGAACGTAATATGCGAATTTCTTGGCGGAAATAAAAATAAAAAATACCTTGCTACAAGCAAATATACTAACGAACGAAGTCGCTAGCATAGGATCGGGACGCCATCTTGTCGTTTGTCAAGTGTTGTCTGCCCGGTCCAGTTGGCCTGTTGTACGCCCTCGGTACTTCCGCCAGTACCTCGCGAGGAGAGGATGGGTAGTTGTTATCTACCACTATTGGTGCTCCTCGGATGACCCCCCGAAGAGCCAAGCCAAGGAGGCTGCACCTAACCTGCAACCTCTTTAGGATCAGAAACTCTCTTATCCGCAACCACAACTAACAGGTGCGCGCGTGCGTGCGTACGCTAATTCAATGACACGATCCCTACTGGCGGCAGTGCGGACGGTATGGAGAGCGCTTTGTCCACTACTCTAAGCTCAGGATCGTTATGGACTTAAAAGATCTACAGTTTATTCTGTTTACACTCTTTCACTGTACACCACAGCGAACTATCACCGCTGAATGCAACCATCACCACTCGCTACGAGTACTACTGTACTACTATCGTGCCAAAAGGGGAAAGCAACCTCTCAAGCCGAACAACTTCTTAAACTACCTCTGCAGCCAAATGACCACGTTTTCTGCCGTAACTACCTCATCCAATGGTCAATTGGCTCAAGCCAGGCAGCACCTGCCAACCTTCGTTGAACGACCGCTTAACGACCGTCGCCTAGCTGATGGTTCGAGTCCGCTTCCATCACTTCGAACCAGCCCATAGTTCACACACCGAGGCTAGGGTCATACCTCGTGTCGCTCTTCTGGCAGACATGATCGAGATGCCCGGACTTCTCCAAGCATATCTATCTATCTATCTATCACTCCTGGTCCTGTTCCGCAACTCGTTGCTGGCCGCCCTCCGAGGATCCTTGGCCTGGGTCGATATTCTTAGTTAGGAAGAAGGAATCTTTAAGCCTTAGTTTGGTGCCCTTAAATCGTCAATTACTCTTTGTACTACCGGGAAGGGAAGAAAAACCTAAACTGATAAAATAAAATCCCTGCCAATGCGGTGCTTTCCTTGCAAACCTTGGGAGTCTCAGTGACCTTAGGAGGTTAATCGAAGTCGCCTCACTATGGCAAAACTATGTAATTGAGAGGTTATAGTCTTAGCCTCTTCGCTACTGTGAAACCATCTCCTGAGCTTAATAAAATCGTTTGGCGTCACCGAGAGGTCAGTGACACCACCTCGCCTGTTCGGGGGGGGGGGGGGATAACCTTTTCACCTTCAGATGCACCAATACAAAAGGTTTGTTCTCGATGGTTCATGATCAATATTTGAAAAAAAGGAAGATATACCTCGGAAGTAATCTCTCAATGAACGAATGTTGAGGGCACAAACCAAGACTCTGGAGACAGCTGGCCAAATCGGAGAGGGTTCATCCAAGTCGCCCCGAAGTAGGTGTAGGTGTAGGTGTAGGTAGGTGTGTGTGTGTGTGTGTGTGTGTGTGTGTGTGTGTGTGTGTGTGAGAGAGAGAGAGAGAGAGAGAGAGAGAGAGAGAGCGCAAACGGCCCTTCAAACATTCCCAAGTGTGGTCATGCAGAATGAATGAAAGGTGCTCAGGGAGCGCCATTAGAGCTGGACTGAAGTCACGACACAGGTTAAGGCCACCTGGAGTCACGTGATTCCTCGTACGCAGTTTCATTGGAACGCATTTCGATCCTGCATGACGATAACGCAAAACGACGCAATGACGAACTGGATGGTGACGATGGTCTGGGAGACAACCCCGTTAAAAAATAAAAATAATAATAATAACAATATTGTGTGTGTATGTGTGTGATTCACTTTGATCTATGGACCACGTGTTGGACTCGTGATCGACAGCTATTTCCCTCCCGGAAGAGAGCTCAGAGCTCTTATGACCGATCTATGGGTAATGCTTTGATGTGTGTGTGTGTGTGTACAGTATGTGTATGTGTGTGTGTGTGTGTGTGTGTGTGTGTGTGTGTGTGTGTGTGTGTGTGTGTGTGTGTGTGTGTGTGTGTGTGTGTGTGTGTGTGTGTCCCCGCAAAGACTACAGGGTATTCCGGGTAATGGGGGTGTAGAGGAATCTTCTGCCTGGGGCAACACAGCAGCAGTCGAAAATAGTCTCTGCCCTATGTGCTGAAACAGCCAGGGCAGCTATCGGTCAGGTCAGAGGACGGTTGAGAGGATAACGAGGGTCTTGGGGGTGGGAGTGGGGGGGAGGGCAAGAACAGGGGAGCCGGTTGCTTCAGGAAGGTGGAAGAGCTAGAGGGGGGGGAGAAGGAAGAGGGGGAAGAAGAGATGAAAGAGGAGGAAAAAAAAATGAAAGATTAGAAGAAGTACAGAAACGGAGCAACGAAATCTAGACAGACAGGAAAGCAAGCGGATAGCTAGGCAAGTATGCATGCGCATGACAACAACAACAACAACAACAACAACAACCCCGGCCTCTTCCCGGTCCTGTCCAACAGGCCACCGAAATACGCAGGGGAACAATGACGCATGTGGGGGGGGGGGGACAAAAAAGAAGGACGGGGGAATAATAAAAAAGGGAGAGAGGAAGACCGGAGAAACGTGTAAGGGGGGGGGGGGGCAAGTCATCTGGCCAAAAGGACGGGGGAAGCATTACCTAAATAGGCTTAGGTCAAACGAACAGGCGGCAGAGGAACAACAACAACAACAACAACAACAACAACGGCGGGCGGGCCAAGAGCACAAAGGGATGAGAAGGGCATCAAGCAGGGAATAAGAACGAACAGGATAAACAGGAAGTGTATGAAAATGGCCAATACCACTACATTTATACAAATATATTTCATATGCATACGCATTGTGTGTGTGTGTGTATGTGTGTGTGTGTGTGTGTGTGTGTGTGTGTGTGTGTGTGTGTGTGTGCGCGGGTGTATCTGCGTGCGTGCGTGTGTGTGTGTGTGTGTTAGTTTTTTTTAGAATGAAGAGAACAACAGAAACACAAATAGACAACGACCGGTGGTGTGTGTGTGTGTGTGTGTGTGTGTGTGTGTGTGTGTGTGTGTGTGTGTGTGTGTGTGTGTGTGTGTGTGTGTGTGACGTAAATAAAGCGATGGACTGACGAAAGGAAGTATTGGAGGAAGAGGAGGACGACGATGACGATGACGACGACGAGGAGGAGGAGGATTTGAATGAATTGAACGGGAAGAGAAGAGAAAAAAGATAAGAGGTGTAGAAGGGAGGGAGGGGGGAGGGGGGAGGCCACCGAGGAAAGAGCGAGAGTGTGAGAGTGAGACTACAGTACAGGACGGCAGCAGGGGAGAGGATTAAAGGGGAGGGGAGGAGACAGAAAGCCTGGCTGACGAGTGAAATGCCAAAACGTGTTGGGGAGGGAGGGAGGGGAGGGGAGGGAATCCTCACGGAAAACGAGGAATGGCCAGCCATGAGAAGGCTGGAGCAGAACCTGGCACAGAGGGAGTGAGGGAGAGAGGGAGGGAGGGCGAGAAAAAAATGATAAACACGGAATAAGAAAAATAAAAAAGTGGGGAAACGCAGATTGCAACATAATATGGAAAACGAACAAATTATAAATGAACGTGTATGTGTGTGCATGTGTGTATTCGTCTAATCTAATCGCAATATGCGAGGTCCCTTCCATCCATCATGATTGGCTTTAAATGTGCTTACACTGTATGACTAATACCTCTTCTCCGTACCAATCAATCCACCAGTACGCTTATCTTGATATCCACCTTGTCTTCCCCCCCCCCGCCATCTTCTCTGATTATTCTTCCGTCTACAGTAAGAAGTCTTCTCTGTCGTCGACTATTAGGTACACTTTCACAGTTTTGAATATCATATCAGTTCTCTTTCAAGTTGGCAGTTTCATTTTATTCTTTTCTGTCGCCTGCGGTGGGAGCCATCTTAGCTGCCGCTATTTGAAAGTTCTCTATATATATTTTTTTCTTTCGTGTGGGGAACCGTATCGAATCGGATTTTCGACAAGTTCTTTCTTCATCTCGTCCGCGTAGTCGAATGCCACTGATGTCCGTCAATAATTCATAACTCTCCTGCAATTCTTTATACGCTGCATGCGGCTCTCATGGGGGGGGGGTGTTCCCATGAAACTGATGATGAGGTGTGGGGGGGGGGGGAGTGTTAGAGGTTACATGCGTGCATGGAAAACAAAATTTTTAGTTATTATTACCACCCCCGCCCGCCCGCCCCACCAGATCCAAAGATACCCATTTCTATCCGGTGAAAAATACGGGTAGGAAGGGGTGACTCACCCCGGTTTTGGACCACGTGCTGGACTTGTGATCACGGTTATTACCCTCCCGGATGAAAGCTCAGTGCCCACGTGTTTGATCTATGGACTCTTAGCTTATCCACACTAAACACCCATTCTCTTGTTCATGGGTGCGGTCTCGAATCTACAACGTGACAGCCTATGACAATGACCACTACGTCAGCAAGCCGCGCGCGTGTGTGTGATTGTGTGTGTGTGTGTGTGTGTGTGTGTGTGTGTGTGTGTGTGTGTGTGTGTGTGTGTGTGTGTGTGAGTGAAAGCAAGCATGCTGGAATGTGAGTAAGGAGGATGGCGTTGTAACCTTGTATTTTACATTTTATCGTGATTGCATCACCAAGACATTTCGAACGGATATTCCAATGGTGCCTCGGCATCACCTCGCCAAGTGCTTGATAAGGATAGACTGACGCAATACCGAGTGTCAAGGATCAAAAAGACTTGGCACACAAAGACCTCAGTCTTTATACAGAGAAAATAATGTACTCCAACATGGACACACTGCAAGCTTATACAGAGGGTGTGTGTGTGTGGGGGGGGGGGGGTCCAGAGAAGGAAGGCGTCGAAGCCACCCGAGGAGACATGACTTGATGGATATAGGAAAAAATACGTGGGAGACCTTAGAGATAGATAGATAGATAGATAGATAGTGCGTGTGTGTGTGTCCTGGACGCGGTGGGGTGAGCCCAGAACGACAACCAGATATTACGTGACAGGAGAAAAGCCAGGGTTAAAGAGACGGGGGAGGGGTGGGGGGGGGGGATTAATGGGGTAGGGGGAAGAATTGGGAGGAGAAGAGGGGAGAAGGGAAAGCGGGGGGGGGGGAAGAGGAGGGGTTGAAGTAATAATAATAATAGAGTTTCAACCTTATAAGGAAGAACTGTGGAGTGCCAGGAGGAAGAGAAGATGGTGATGGAGAAGGAACAGGAGGAGGAGGAGGAGGAGGAAGAGGAGGAATGGGAATAAAAGGAAGCGAAATAGATAGGCAGAGGCATAACAGGTTGCTGGGATGATGGAGGAGGAGGAGGAGGAGGAGTAGTGAAGGTGACAAGAATGAAGCGGTGCAGTTTTGGGTAAGGAGGTGGACGAGGGCTCAGATAAGGAGGAGGAGGAGAAGGAGGAGAGAAAGTAGTGAAGGAGGGATAAGGGATAAAAGGGAGAGGAGAAGGAAGGGATAAAACGATGAAGAGCAGGGGGAAGAAGGGATACTGGGGGAGTAGGACTAGGGAGGAGGAATGGTTAGAAAGGGGAAGAGGAGGAAGAGGACAGTGGAGGCAGAGAAGGAGAGAGGAAAAAGGAACAGCGGGGAAGAGGAGGGGAGGAAGAAGATGAGGGGAAAGTGGGAGAGGGATGAAGAAGGGGAGTTGGTGAAGGAAGAATAGCAGGAGGAGGCGGGAAGAGAAGGAAATGGAGGGGGGAGGGGGGAGGGGGGAGGGGGAGGGGGGGGAGGGTCGAGGGTGAATAAAAAAGAGAAAGACGGACGGGAATTAAGAGACGATAGGTGGAGGTTGCAGAAAACGAGGGAGGAGGACGATGGGGGAGGACGAAGATGGAGATGGGGAACGAACAAGAGGAGAATCAGGAGCAGCATGAGGGTCGCGGACATGGGCGCGCATACGACGCACAAGCGCCCACGCCCACGCACGAGCGAGCACAAACGCCCTCGCGCTGACCCAAAACGCGCGCGCACACATAAAGTGGAGAAATTACAAGGATTGTGCTCGTGAGTTTGTGTGTGTGTGTGTGTGTGTGTGTGTGTGTGTGTGTGTGTGTGTGTGTGTGTGTGTGTGTGTGTGTGTGGAGAAAGGTGGGAGAAAAGGGCCAGAAAGGGGGACAAGAAACATGGTGGAAGACAGAGAAAAGGGGAGGGAAAGGGTACAAATAAGAAGAAAGAGAATAATAATAATACGAAAACTATTGAAATGACGAACCAGCGAGCTTTGGGTCCTTGCGAGGCAACAGCTCCGGAAATCGTTTGGCATCGACCTACCTGGAAGGAAGAAGAAAAACATGACCTTAGTACGAGACAGTCGAATCTCTCCAGCTTAAAACATTTTAAACATCACATGCACTTCACGCCTTCAAGACGGTGGCACTTTATTTTTTCTATTTATTATCTCAGGGGGTGCCAAGATAGGAGGGAGGGAGGAGGGTGGAGGGGAGTGGAATATATGGGAAATGAAATGGGTGGGAGTAATTTCTATGCATTTTTCTTTTTGGCGACCCCCCATGTAAGGGGGAAAAAGCCTTTGGTATATGTATGTATGTATTATTATTATTTTAAACTTGAGTTTGGGGTGGAAACTACCACTTGTAATTGGGGTCTTGATCAATCGATATATTTCAATACAACAAAGACTCGCTGTATTCACCCGGAACTAGAGCTACAATAAGTCATCGTTTGGAAGGAGATTCATGAATTCACTTATCCATCTAAAACAAGAACCCACGGGACCCGGCAGTCTTTGTATAAATGTACACAAATAAACAAATAAATAGGCAGACAAACAAGACAAATTAATCCTTATCATTCGGGGGTATTGTTTACATTTCGTTGTGGCTTATATCAGACCTCTTTAATCTGTTTGGCGTGTGAATACGCGCACACACACGCGCGCACGCACGCACACACACACACACACACACACACACAGAACCCCGACTGGTCAACCACTCTCATGACCAAAATCGCTCGACACTCGACCACAAAATGGATCTAACCATTAGCCACAAGGACTGACCATCACCACACACGACAGATCTTTAAAGTCTTCCATTACGGCAATAACCTTATTGTTATCAATCTTTGGGAGACCTTACTCGAATAGTGTGCATTATACCAATGCATTTATTTATGTATTTTAATTGTTATTTACATTGTTATAGTTTTAATTTATTATTAATACGATTTTTTTTTTTTTTTTTTTTTTTGCATCCGACCTAGATATGGATCAAAAGGTCTCCTGTCGGCATGCTTTGCCTTTGTAATCCTTTGTAATCACTGTCGTCGGGGTTCTTATTCACCTGCGCGGGGGGGGGGGGGTACCTGGACTAAAGGTTTCATCAGCTGTAGCTGACGTCATAGTAATGATGACGCCAGGTACTTTGTTCTCCAACTGCATCCGTGTTCTTCCGTGAAACATCCAATTCGCAAGGCTACACTTCTAGCGGAGCGCATAAACAAGTAATTATTGTCGGTC
This sequence comes from Oratosquilla oratoria, assembly GCF_046742065.1. NCBI lineage: Eukaryota > Metazoa > Arthropoda > Malacostraca > Stomatopoda > Squillidae > Oratosquilla > Oratosquilla oratoria. Next base: position 32,737,062 of record NC_134810.1, read on the forward strand.
TTGAACCAAAATATATTCATTCTTCCAATGCATACACCCAAATGTGTGCAAGCAAGTGTGGAATGACAACTTACCAGCAGCCCCTGACTGCCCTCAGAAACACCTTTTGTGTTTCTATGATGCATTTCAGTCTCTTTTTTCATTGCAAGGATTTTCTACAACCCGTTGGGAAGTTTTCCTGTACTCAATAATTCTTTTTTACTGTAAAAACACATGACTCCATTTAGCTGGGTGAAATTTCCAGTCCTTAAAGCCCTTTCCTAAACGTTCTCAGACCTCAGCACGCACTGCCTGTAGTCAGGTCTCCCTATACATCAAGTCTGTGAGACTACAGGTGCTACTGCACGGAACAGACACGCTGCCTACTTCACTCAATCCGTTGAAATATCTACGCTCTAAAATGGCTTTATTCTGGCTAAAGGCAAACAAATATACTCTGTAGGGAGACAGATACCTCAACTTCTCTCTGTGAGTGATCCAGTTGTTCGGAGGTCTTTTGTCGATGGAACCTCTCTGCCCTACCCATCGGGAAGAAAGAAAAAGAAAGAAAGAAAGAAAGAAAGAAAGAAAAGAAGAAGAAGAAGAAGAAGAAGAAGAAGAAGAAGAAGAAGAAGAAGAAGAAGAAGAAGAAGAAGAAGAAGAAGAAGAAGAAGAAGAAGAAGAAGAAGAAGAAGAAGAAGAAAAAAAAAAAAAAAAAAACTTCCAATATCACATTTATTTCATGTACCTCCGAACTCCAAGAGGGGTTCGAGAACCAGAGTGACCCAGTCAGTGTTGGAACATGTCGGAATGGACCACTCTGCTGCTTTCACACCGTTCTGTATTCCCCCATCCATGCCAAAGAGTGGCCCTCTGACATGGCACTTGGCACTACGAGGACCTCCAGCTTTTGCGCATTTATGCAATTTCTAAAACAGCTTCCATAAACTATACTTAACTATTACAACTACTACTACTACTACAATCACGACTAAAATTATGTAGCACATTGTAACCATTCATTCCAATTAAGCTCATGAAATTTATGCCGATGTCGACATGAACGGAGCATCAATGACGAAAATGTACACTTCACAAATTACATCAAAATATTTGGGTTAATCCACGGTTACATAGACGATCTGGTTAGTATTTAATAACTATTCATAATGTGTAACCAAGCCAAGAAAAACGAATAAATAGTTCCGCGTCACTTATGTGTCTGACAATGCATCACGACTCTGCCGTCCGTAGACCACTGGCTACCTAACCTTTCTCACAAGTGTCAAGACTAGGCCGACATTTACCACGTCACTCCTGCAAGCTTCTCCGTCTTGACCCACTACTTCATGCCTGCTTACCAAGTAGTGCGAAAGCATGGAAACGTACAGACGAAAGCACACTCCAGAACAACGATGGACGAAGGAGGAGGAGGAGGAGAAGTAAACTGGAGAGAGAGAGAGAGAAAGATAGAAGGGGGGGGGGAGGGCCGGGAAATTAAACGAGGGGAACAGAGGGGAGAAAGTGAGGAGAGGAAGGGGAAGTGAAGGGGCGCAAGCGAGGGGTGGGACACTGAAGGGAGAAAGCAAATGGATAGAGGGGAGATGGGAGTGCGAGAGAAGTAGATTTGCAACGAAAGAGAGAGAATGGAATCGGAGAGCAAGGCACTGCTCGGGGGGCAGCGGACATGGAATACACCAATGTCTAGACATACTTTATCTATGTATGTATGTATGTATGTACACACACACAGAGCGAGAGAGAGAGGGTGGCAGTCAGAAAATAACGAAAATACCAAGTGGGAAGAGGATGAAGATGAGGAGGTGAAGGAAATGTGAAGATAGCATAGAGAAAAGGGAAGCAGGAGGAGAAGGGAGGAGAAGGGAGGAGAAGGGAGGAGGTGGAGGAGGAGGAGACAGGAAGAGTCGGTGGAAGTGGGAGAGAATAGCGAAGTCTGGCCTGGCAGTGGATGATGAATCGGTCCAGGGACGAGTACCAGCAGCAGCAACAGCAGCAGCAGCAGCAGCAGCAGCAGCAGCAGCAGACACCGAGCTGGTTGGGGGCTCTGAGGGGAGCGGAGGGGGAATAGAGGGGGAGATGCAAATCTGCAGCAGAGAGAAGACAAGGGGGAAGGGAAGGCTAGGAGGATGGGGAAATGAATAGAAGAAGGGAAGGGAATGGATGGGGATGTGAGGGGAAGGGAAAGGGGAGATGGGGGGAAAGGAAAATGCAGAAGAACGTACGCACGCAAGTGCGCACACACACACACACACACACACACACACACACACACAGAAGGAGAGAGAAAGAGCGCACTGCCGACGGGCAATTACAAAGAGGGTTAAAATGGACAAAAGTGAAGGAAATGGAAAGTGGGAGACGAAATAAATAAAAGGAAACTGATGATAAATAAAGGGAGAGGACAGAGGAGAAGTGAAGGAAGGAATAGAAAGGATTGAGGAAGGGGAAACGAATTTGGGGAGTGGAAGGGGAAAAGGAAACATCCAAGAGGGAAAGGAAGAAAAAGAAGAAGAGGAAGAAGAAGAAGAAATAGAAGGGGAAGAGGAACACACGAAGGAAAATCATGACAAAGAGGAAGAGAAAGAAGAGGTTTACTTTGCTGTGATGAATCGAACAGAACCGTTCCCGTGAAGGGTGCACCAATAATGATAATCGTCTTCAAGTCTTCGTTACAAGGTTACTCTATGGATGTGTCGCGCATGAGAGATTTTTTTTTCAGGAGGGAGGGAGGGGGGGCGTGACCTCCCTCCCGACCTCGTTTATGGACAGTTAAGTACCGAGGACTCGCCAACCCTCGGATCACGAGCCGAATACTCTGATCGCCAAACCATCACGCCTACAGGATGAGAAGTGGAGAGAGCAGGGGTGGGGGCAAGGGTGGGAGGGAGGGAGGGAGGGAGGGAGCGAATTAGGGGGCAGCAGGAGAGGAGGCAAAGGAAAAGGGGGCAAAAGGAACAAAAGGGGTGGAAATTGATGAATAGAAACTTCAGAGCAAGAGAGTGGGAAGGGAAGTGTGTGCGTGGGAGGGGGAGGGGGAGGGGACAACGAGCGAAGAAACTGTATACACGAAGAACACAGAATAAAAAATTAAGCGGTAAAGGGTGACGAGAGAGAAAAAGAAAAACGAGAAATGAAGTTAACAGACGTGAAAATAATGACAAAACATAGAGGCGAAACAAAAGAAAGGGGACTGAGCATTAATTAAAGGGAACAGAATGGGGAGAAAGAAAGATAGAAGGTAAAGAGGAAAAAAAAATGACCGGGAAGTCAGAAAGTGGGAAAGGCGAACAAGCAAACAAGAAGACAGGGCTAGTGGAAATAAAAGGTCAAACGATGGGAAGGCTAAGGAAGAGGAAGAACAGGAAGAGAAGAGAAAAAATGAAACAATTGAAAAAATATATATGTATATACACGATACTAATAATTTTTTAACAAAACACATCATATCAATGCATTTCATCGCAAGCCAGCTCTTCTATTGCGGAGAAGTCCCTGAGGCGGCACAAGTAGCCAAAAGCAGCGATGTAATTCATACAAACAGGCCCGGGCGTCGGGAAGCCTTGAACACAGGTCCCTCTGAGCGTGATTCCCACGCGTTACCACTTTGTCATTCACAATGTTCAAAACTTCGTTTCATGTTTCGAAAATGTTGTGCGTTCCAAATGGCCAGATGGTAATGCGTAGGAATCACGCTCACAGGGAGGATCCACGTTCAAAGCTTTGTGACGGCAAGGACTGATTGTTTGCATGGGTACACTGTGTGTCTGTCTGTCTGTCTGTCTGTCTGTGTGTGTGTGTGTGTGTGTGTGTGTGTGTGTGTGTGTGTGTGTGTGTGTGTGTGTGTGTGTGTGTGTGTGTGTGTGTGTGTGCGTGTAGTGGGCTTGCACTCGTTAATCATACAAGAATGGTCCACTGCCATGTCTCTCAGGTCCCTAACGGAACGTCTACCATCAAGAAATAACTAAGAAGCAATGTCCCAAACGTTGGATAAGAACAGGGAAGGCCATAGGAAGCGAGAACAAGAAGACAGGAGAAGAGAAGAGAAGAGAAGAGGAGAAAAGAATTGTACAGGAGACAACAGAAGGGGGGTGAGGGGGGGCATGGATGTGGAGGTTGAAGAGAGGTGGAAGTGGAGGAAGAGGAGAAAAGGAGGGGGGGGAGAAATAGGAGTTGGGCAACGAGAAGGAGAATGCGTAGTATTAAACGAGTGATGATTTCTGCTGTCAAGGTAGGTACATAGATATAAGAACGGAAGAGTGAATCAGTGAGTGAGAGAGGAGCCTTAGACACCCAATGGAACATCAAGGTCGAGACAACATGGAGGCGGGGTGGGGGGAACCAGAAGGGATGGAGGTGGAAGAGCTGGAGGAAGAAAACGGGAAGAAAGAGGAGGAGGGAGAAGGAAGGAAGGAAGGAGGGTTGGATGCTGCGGTAACAATACAAACACCATACACGACCGAAAAACGCAACTAGCCCAGTAATGCCGCGGGGGGGGGGGGGGTTAGAGAATGAGGAGGTGGAAGAGGATGTAGCGGAGGAGGGAAGATGAAGAGAGGAGGACATGGGGAAAGGGATGGGGAGGAGAGGGAGGGGAATAGGAAGAGCGGAGAGGAGGAGGAGGAGGAGGAGGAGGAGGAGGAGGAGGAGGAGGAGGAGGAGGGGGAGAAAGAAGGAACAGGAAGAAGAGGGCAAGAAGTAAGAGAATAAAAGAGAAGAGGAACGTGATGAGTGGAGGTGAGGAGAGAACGAAGATGAGGAGAGGCGGTGGAGGGAAAGGAAGAAGAGAGGGAGAGTAGAAGTGGGGGGGGGGAAGGGTTGAGGGGGGGAGGCAGGGGAGTACGAGGAAGAAAGTGAGAGGAGGAGGAGGAGGAATGTGAGGAGAGAAGGAGAGAGGAGTTGAAGAGGAGGAGGGAGAGGATCGTGTGGAAAAAAAAAATGAAGTACAATAATGTGTACGACGAGAGGGGCCACAAGGTAGGGCAGAGGCGAAGCGAAACAGGAGAGAGAGAGAGAGAGAGAGAGAGAGAGAGAGAGAGAATGGAGACGAAAAGAACAAGAGGCTGAGGGTGAGTTGTGGGGGGGGGGGCAGATGAACTACTCCAAAAAGGGTGAGGTCCAGTGAGAAAGAGTGAGATAACTTTAGCAGTAACGAGTACTAAAAGAGGTGGGGACAAAGAAGGGATTGGGAAAGAAGCGGAGGAGAACGTTTAGAACTGAAGTGGGAAGGTAAGGGAGAGTAAGGGAGGGAGGGAGGGAGGGCAAGAAGGGGCTGATGAAGGATGGCGCGAAAGTAGGAAGATATGCGAGAGGAAGAAGAACGGGGATGCCAAAGGAATAAAAAATTTTGACCCGCAGCCCCGCAGCGGCTGACAACTGTCCTCGGGTACTCCCATGGACCCCTTAGAAAAGAAACCTTGTATTGGTGTCTGTCTGGATGAGGTCTTGGGGATCGAGTGTCAGCCCTACGGGGTTGTAGCTCGGGATGGAGGTGAGGGTGTTGATGGGTTATGTAGATGGGCAGCAGGGAGACGATTTTCTTCGACGTCCGCCGCGTAGGATCCCCCCCCCACACCAATCCAGTCCAAATCACAGATCCTACTGTACCCGTCTTCGGTCCCAGGGAGAGGGAAAGCAAGGGAAATATGGGGAACTGAAGGAAAGGAGGAATGAGGAGGGGAGGTTGGAATAGCAAAAGTGGCCATGGTTGAGAGGAAAGCAGAGGAGAGAAGAAGAGAAGACAAGAAAAGAGAAGAGGAAATTCGAATGACGTGAAGTGGAAAAGTAAATGAAGTTGGGAATACCGGAGGGGGAGATGAAGACAAAAGGTAAGGGATGGGAAGGAAAGGGAAGGTGAGGAGAAGAAAAGGAAGTGAACGTCAAGGGAGAAGAAAGGGATGTGAAGAGGACAAGAATGGAAGGGATAAGGAAGACATGGAGGTAAGGGATGGAAAGGGAAGGGAAGGGAAGGGAAGGGAAATCAAGTGAATGGAGGGAAAGGGAACGCGGGTGAAGAACCGGGAGAAGACAGACAGGAAACGAAAGAAAAGGAAAGAAAAGGAAAGTAGAGGAAAATAAAGGAAAAGGAAGGTGATGCAAGAGATGGGATGGGCAAAATAAGGAATGAAGGAAGGAAGGGAGGAAGGAAGACAGAAGATTTCTGCGATGATGTGTGGAGAGCAGAGGCAACGCGGGAAAAAGCGAAGCGGGCGGGGGGAGGGGGGGAGAAAGTAGGCCGGCCCTCAGGCCTCGCGAGCGGGCGGGCGGGCGGGCGAGCAGGCTGCAAACGAAATACGGAGACCGAAACAATAGCAACGATGTCGACCGACGAGGGGAAGGAGTGGTGAGCAAAATTACCGAGGAGAGGCTAACATGGGCTGAGGTAGAAGGAGAGGAAGGGAGAGGATGGAAAACAGAGTTGGGTCCAAGTATATGTACTTGAACTCAAGTACACATTTTCATGTACGAAGATTTTAAGAGTTAAATGGTACTTGTACTTACATTCAAAGTACTTGAAAAATACCAAGTGCATTCAAGTACAAACAAGTACACCGTATCTAATCAAGTTATATAATGTATACAGATTCTAGCGAACTTTTTGATAGTATTATTGAGAATACGCACACGTTATTTTCAGTTATAAAACTACCGGGTATATCTAATATAGAACAAGGAACAAGTTTTAATGTCCTGATAATTACCACTATGCTCTGCATCAAATTTATTTTTATTTCTGATCTGAGAAACGTATGGACTGTCTTTTGCATTTTTACCATACGGCATATTATTTATTCAAGTTATTTGTAAGGCATATGTTCTTGTTTTGCAATTATCTAATAAAAGCATTGATGCACTACAATAAAGGTAAGTTACCTTTCTATATCAAATCCCAATTTTTAACAATGTACCCATTAATGTATATATACGAAAACTACTAACTACCGTGCTATACAAATATGACATATATATATTTTTTCCTATCCAAAAAGTACTTGTAGATGGACTTAAGTACAGTCTCCTGATGGGAAAAGGAAAATGGGAAGGTTGACGGGAGAGGAGGGGAAGAGAGGAAAGATTGAGGAAACTGTGAAGAAGAAAAAACGGATGAAGGAAAGGGACAAGAAAGTACGGGTAAGGGAATTGGTAATGATAAAAAAGGAAGAATCGGAGAAATGGGCATGGTGGTGAATGGGATAATGATGATGATGATGATGATGATGAATACTAAATACATTATCAAACAACATGAGAGATGATGATGAGGGGGGCGCGCGTGAGTGAGAGTGAAAGTGGGAGGAGGAGTAAAGGACGCGTTTGTGAGACGATGACCCGAATAAAGGCGAAAAAGAAAGAAAATACTAAATAAAACGAGGAAATGGTGAGACGGAACGAAAAAGGGTCCTGGGGCGCAAGCGCAGCCGCACGCCCACTCTCTCTCTCTCTCTCTCACACACACACACACACACACAAACACACCGGAAAGCAGGGACAAGGAAGGGAAGGGCGAAGAGGAAACGGAAGAAGGTATGTTGGGTTATAAGTGAAAGAAGAGAGGAAATGAAGAAGAGGCGACAAAACAAGAAAGCAGAAGAGAATATCATGGAAATTAGAGAGAAATGGAAGGAGAAGGAAGGCAAGAGATGGGGAGCGAATGAAAGCGAGGGAAGGGGGAGAATTTGCAGGGTAGGGGGAAACAAGAAGAAGAAGAAGAAGAAAAGAGATGAAGAAAGGAAGGAGAACTAATAAGAAGGGGGAAGAAACGGGGATGAAGGAACAGCAAAGGATAAGAGAGGAAGTGGAAGAAAGACAAAGAAGGAAGGGAAAAAAGTAGGAGGAGGATAATGGAAAGGGACCGTGGATGAAGGAAAGAGGGGAGGGGGAGGAAGTAGATGGATGGGGAAGGATGAGGAAGGAAAGGGAAGGGAAGGGAAGAGAAGGAGAGGGAAGGAAACGGGAAACTGCGCACAAGGGAGGTTAGGGTGGTGGGAGGAAGACGAAACTCTCCTTTCTCTCTCTCTCTCTCTCTCTCTCACACACACACACACTGTAAGGGGAGAGACGAAATGCAGAATCAGGGAGAGAACAGAAAAAGGGGAAGGCGAAGAGAAGACGAAATGAGGAATGAACGTGGAAAAGGTTAACGGGGATGAGAGGGGAATGGAAAGGAAGCATGGGTGAGTGAACATACGCATGGTAGAAACATGGAGAGAAATCTTTAGAGGTGGAGCATGGCGACGGAAGGAGGAGGAAGAGGAGGAGGAGGAGGAGGAGGAACCAAATAAAGACGAAGAACAAGGAAGTCGTCGTCTTTCTATTTCCTTTCTCTCTTCTCATCCTCATTGTCTTCTCCTTCTTCTTCCTCTTTAAAATGACGAAGGAAGAATGACGAGGGAGAAAGAGAAAGCTAGGGCAGCGTGAGGCGAGGGGAACGGAAAACGGAAGTAAAGAGTACGAGACAGAGAGTGAAGAGCGTAGGACGAACGGCGCATGAGGAGAGGAGAGCGTGGGAAGACCAGAGAAGGCAAAGGGAAGGTACGACCAGAAGAGAGGAAGAGCTGCACAGATATGAAATAGTGTGTGCGAGAGGTGTGTGTGTGTGTGTGTGTGTGTGTGTGTGTGTGTGTGTGTGTGTGTGTGTGTATGTGTGTGTATATATATATATATATATATATATATATATACACATACACATAAAAGGAGAGAATGAAAAAGTCACTATTGGATTAACACACAATAGTTAGGATGAAGGAGGGTTGTAAATGAGGAGGAGGAGGGTATCAGAAAAATAACTGAAAAAAGGGGGGCAATGACGACGGAGGAGGAAAATGGCGCGTAATGTCAAAAAGAGGAGGAACTGGAGGAAAGGGCTGGCAGGAGGTGCAGGCGGAGGTGGACGGGGCTGCCGAGCGGGCGAGCGGGCGAGCGGGCGGGCGGGCGGGCGGGCAGGCAGGCAGGCGGGCGAGGTGAAGCGGCGGCGAGGTGAGGGTGTGGGGGTGGGTGGGGGGGAGGGGGCGAGGGAGGGGTTGATCAATAGGGTGCCATGCCGCGTGTGGCCACCCTACGTGCACCCTTTTCATCATGTACCCGTGGTACGACGGTGCTCCGTTACCTCCACCCCCCTCCTCCCAGTAATCCGCCCTGATATTTAAACCCATGCACACCCCAGTTAAAACTTCACGGAAGCCTCTCGCTCGCTAATCCAGCAACACAACCGGCTGCCAATTCTCTAATTTCAATGAATTTGAAAAAATTTCACAATTTAATATTTTCCACCCCCTTTTAAATACCTCGTCATTTTTTCCCTGAAAGGATTTGAATTTCAACTAATATACTTTCGCAAAAAAATAAAATAAAATGGACAGCTTATAAGCATCCTAATTGCACGGCAAGCCACGAATACAATCCTTCACACTGCACAGTCCATCTTAACCCATTCCAAAATGGCGTCCTCTTCTGTATGCACTGCCTACAGCCAGACGATTTTATTCATCAACGAGGGAATCACTCATGATACCCACAAGCTACCCATCTCGCTTAACCCGCTTTGTACGTACTTCTGGTTAACCCCATTTAATCTAACCTTCCGAGGTTAAATTAACTCGCAGTACAAAGCCGCGACGGCATTCCACCACCAAGCCCTGTTCTACTGACAGAATGCCTTTGGAGACAAGAGCCTCTGGTTTTGAGTGCGTGCGAGCACACAAGCCCACACGCACGCACGCACGCACGCCCTGACACCTCTACAGGATTCACATGAACATATAACAGGAAAGGGGGTGGAGGGTGTCGACGAAGTACTCCCTTTCAACTGAATAAAACCCAAGAGTGACGTCACTAACTCTACACAAGACTGCATGGGATCCAACACCTTCGTCCCCATTACCCTCTTCCTTCCACGACGATTCTTTCACGGCAATGTCCTGACCTCATCCTCAACCCCCTTCAGTACAACACTTCGCCCTCTGCCGAGGGACAAGGAGAGAGAACGCTTCAAGAACTTGGCGAACAAAACCTCCACGGCGCGTCACCAAAGCACAGGAACTGGTCGAGAGGGACTGAACGTCTTCCCTTTGCTGACGAGGATGAATGTCAAGTGCCACCTGGTGCCAAAAAGTTAGTTATTCAATTCATTCAGGTTCAAGGAAACAGCCTCCGCGACTTGAGTATTAAACCCGAAGCATGACCCGAGTCATAAACACACACACACACTGATACTCTCATTAACGAAAACAATTCATTCCACCGGAACTCCTGCGGTCCATTAATACTGCATCTCCTCCCTCACCTTTCACTCTTGCACTGTCCCGACACCCTACGGGGACACCCTTCAGACACGCGTCCTCTCCACGACACACCCTCTGACCCCACTCCCACCCCTCCGCCTCCCCAGACCGGTCCTACACCGAAGATTTCGACTGACGGGAGGAATTCCCTCATCAAACAGGACTTCTCGAGTGACACAATGACCCTTTCCCATGAGTAACGCGTCGTTTGTTTTAAAAATTCTGCGGAGACCTTTCCTGTGACGAGTGCAGGTGGCATGCGACTTGCTAAAACAAGCACGGTGTAGGATTCCAGGGGAATTTGAGGGATAACCAATCAATCTCTCTCTTGAAGAAGCAGAATAACAAGTAGAAAAAGTAAAGGGAAAATAATAAATAAATAAATAAATAAATAAATAAATAAATAAATAAAAAGTAGACTCAAATCCTTAACTTAATGAGATAGAGGAAAGACATTCCTATCTGTTCGGATTTGAAAATTCACCTGACGTTTGTTCTTGCTAAGTCATCTGCACTGCGAGCCACTGTGCTACGACCCAGCTCGACTGTCCCTTAGCCAACTTCGTGCACTAACCCACTCCCAACATCCCCAACTCCCTCCCGTCCCGCGCCAACATGGTAGTACGTGCACTCCCGCATATACCCCAAGACCTTTCTGGGCGGCGGGACAAAATCGACAGTAAAACGCGTCCACTAACTAACGACCTGTCTGCTCGACCAGCTAATTGCCTACCCTTCTGACTCGGGAAATGTTTAATTGCCAACCACAAATCACAAACATCATTAGGTCCATCTGTGATCTAAATATAAGCCGGTCAGTTCCCTTCAGAAAGAAAACTGATGATACAAGTCGACTGGCTCGATTTGAATATTCACTCGTTATGACGTCATGTCGTTCTTTCCGAAAACGAACCTATCTTGTGTTAGAATATTCCCTGGTTTCCCAGTTAAATTCATTTGGCTTACTACTTATATATAAAATTTACAAGTAATTTTCGTACGCATAACCAATGAAGTTAGTAAAATGTTACCTTTTTGTTGTAGAAAATATTTGCCATGGTTGACGCTAGTTTGGAAAAGTACGACTCTTATAGACCTTGAGTTTGCAATATTTTATTTTGCTTCCGCATACTCCCAATATTCCGTACAGGGAACAAATTAATAAACAAAGCAAATACTGGCAAAAATGTATTATCTACAAGAGTACACCTAGAGTAATTGTCAAAATCCCTCACGGTTCGAAAAGGAACTAGTAAATTACCAACAACTGCCTATCTCCCGATCAACCTCTTTCCGTCAGTGACCATCCTACCACAGCAACGTTTTCTCCGTCCTACAACCAACCAAACTTGTTGACCTACAGCTGCCAGTGGTGTATCTCAATCCAAAGACATCAGTGTTGACTCAAAAGACCCCCAAGAGTGTTGTTCTCCATCGACCCTGGATTTTTTTTTTTTTTGGGGGGGGGGGGGTCATCCAGGTTATCTCGAATGACATCACCAACTCAACAACGCAAAGCTTGGCATATCCCAGAAGATTTCATTAAGTTGAAGATAAGGTCTTGGATTCACTGTGTGGGTATATCCTTCCAGCCCCATAATATGAAATTGACCGTTCTCGATCAAACTCTGCAAACTTATGTCACTTAAATAAGGACCAGCCCTTGTGCTGAAGCTGTTGAAGAAGAAGAAGAAGAAGAAGAAGAAGAAGAAGAAGAAGAAGAAGAAGAAGAAGAAGAAGAAGAAGAAGAAGAAGAAGAAGAAGAAGAAGAAGAAGAAGAAGAAGAAGAAGAAGAAGAAGAAGAAGAAGAAGAAGAAGGTGGTGAAGATAACGAAGAAGTGGACTTCGACGAAGATGCCAGCGCCCTACTTTGCAGTCCTGGGCGATCCTCAAGCTGGCAGTGTTCCGAAGGGGGTACGGAGCTGCCTAGTGTAGGCCTTGTGGTCTTTTGCAGTCTCCTTCATTCTTATGTTCTTATGAAGGCGGCAAGGCCTGGCTTGGAGGGCGCGCACAGTCTTGGCACCTGTCAAGACTCAAGACTTTAGGAACACTGACGACATGACAATAATGACGACTAGCAACTGTTGATCGGTGACAGAGAAGACCTAGCCAACAAGGAAGACTGACTAGAGTGAGCTTAGCAACTGGCAACAATACAGACTTGCAGAAATGTAGACTTGGCACCACGGTCGACTTTGGCAACTGAAGAAACCTTAACGCTGGGAACGAATAGCTAACAGGGAAAGATGACAGCGACACGAACAGCTAGAACATGAGGGACTTAACAATCCTTTTTGGCAACGTGGAATGGTGAAAACCAGGGATGGGTGGAGAGTTAACCCAAGGGACCAGCCAAGGGGGAAGTTCTTGGTACCTGGAAATTCCTAGAAACGCGAAAATTATGGGAATCCCCGGCAACAGGACAAACCTGGAAACTGCCTGATCTGTGTAACATAATGCCATGACTTCTTTAGGCGGCAGCAATGACACGCGACTTCCCATCGGGGCGAACTACGCCGAGGCCACACCGCCGGGGGGGGGGGGGGGGGCATCCCTTTCAGTGTCTACCACCACCCCAACTCACCCAGGAAGAATCTCCCGGATGCCAACACTGCAAACCACTTCAACAAGGTAGAAAAGAAGAAAGAGAGGTAGGGTGAGGGAGGGAGGTTGGTAGATTCACGTTAACCCACGATGCATGTCAACACTTCTATTCTGCTGACGCCATGCGATTTTATCAAAATGTGCGTGGTGGGCAGAGGCGGCTTCGGGAATCAACGTGTTACGACCACCTCAACCTACTCGTCCCTGTGTTGCACTTCAGTGACTTTATTCCAACTGGCGCCATTCGATTTTATACAGCAGCAGGGGGTACTGGGGATTACTGGTCCATGCGACACACGCCTTATATACATACATACATACATACATGCGTGCATTCACAAATACACACACTCAGCCTTGGCAGCGTCAACGGCGGCGGTGGCGGCGGCTCGAGGTTTCCCGGTACCGGCCTGGATCAATAAGTAAAGACTTTTCCGAACCCTGCGTGAAACGGCGGCGGCGGCGGCGATGTCTACGGGCCTGTAGCAATTTGCATCTACAGTTACGACGATGACGACGACGACGACAGTCACTGGTCGGGTCTAGACATTTCAGTCGAAATCTTGGGGCCGGCTCAACATCCTAAGTGCCAACCCATTGGGCTGGCACCTCCATTAGGGGTGAGAAATTGTGCTAGCATTGTCTCCGGGAAGGGTGAGGGAGGGAGGGAGGGAAAGGGAGGGAAAGGGAGAAGTGCGTCTCAACTTGACATTACAACATCGACAATAAAGACGAAGGCAACCAGGGAAAGGACAACAACGACATCCACATACAACTCATTCTCTCTCTCGTATGTATAATAACCCACATCGGAAATACGCCAAGGCTGCACGACTGCTCTGAGTGGTGTATACACGGAAAACGTCAGCCTGGGCTGGGCATACATACATACATACACATTCATCGCTGGTTGGCTGGCTGGCTGGCTGGCTGGCCTCCGAAGGCACTGACAAGGATTGATGAGCCGGGACGGAGCCCCGACCGGGAAAGCCGAGGGCTGGGGCAGCGGGGAGGAGGAGGAGGAGGAGGAGGAGGAGGAGGAGGAGGAGGAGGACAGGGAGGAGTAGGTGAGAGGAAGTAAGCAAGAGCGGGATGGGAAGAGGAGTGGGGAAGAGATAGAGGAGAGGAAGGGACTGAAGAAGAGGAAGGAGGAAGGGAGGACGGGAAGAGGAATGGAAAAGGAAGGAGGAGGAAAGGAGGGGGTAAGATGAGGAAGAGTGAGGAAGGAGGACGGAGGAGGGACGAAGAGGGAGTGGGAGGAGAATGAAGGGAGGAGGGAGGACATCACTATGACTACTCGGCAAATTATTATGAGGGGTATTTTTTTTCCTTGTAGTAGTGGGATTGTGTCCAAAAACCAATGCAGTGTGAGAATACAGTTATGCCAACTGGGGGGGGGGGGAGCCTGCGCGCCTCATAATTCGACCTATACATTGGCCATGCGACATTTACTCTCACCACACGACTGTCTGTGGATTGCAAACAAGGACCAATCAAGCATAATCAGCAGCACAACTACCATGCTGAACTAGATAAACTACTGTGCACAACGCTAGGATAGACGATGCAATGGCGTTCAGACTGGAAATGTTAGAAGCAGTTTACATCAATATTTAACCCAACACGACATCGGTCATACCCCCGTTTAATAATTCCTCTAAGAATAAAGGTGCCAACCTTTCCCAGCCTGGTGGTGGCCAGACTAGATGCACACTCCTCCAGCCCTTAACCTACGTTCTTTGAGGATGAGGTCAACACCCACCAGGGCGTGGGACCTCCCTTGTTCCTTCTCCGATGGCTGGCCCACTTTTTGGGAATTTCTTTCCACTCGCGTGTTCTATCGATACAATTTTTCCCTAATCTGAAGATGACGCCTTGCAGAAGAAACGTAGATTAAACGTGGAGAATACTGGTCAACTCGTCTTTGCTAGCCCTACTAACTAAAGCAAACTCTACATGTAAAATTGTGCCCTTTAGAAAAATCAATGACTGTGAAAATTCTGCCGTATTCACCTCGGTGTGCATTATTAAAGAGAACCTGCGCCCACCGTTCGTGTGTACAAAATGGTTGCTTTTATCTTTCTCTGGGCTGCTCTTCGTAGGAGCCTGCAGCGAGACACTTTCTCGCACCGCCAAACTGGCCAAAATCTGCGAAGATGAGTCGGGCCCCTCCTTGGCACCATTCAGACAAACGTTACTCGTGATGTTTTGTCCTCGAAAAAACAGAAGAAAACAGCAAACACTGGTCTGTCTTGACAACACATCTGTAATTGTCTCAGATCAACATGTTCTGTGCATTTTTCCAAGTGGAGTCACCTACCATACTTAACAATAATTATATAAATATTCTCTGACAAAGTCATGTTCAAATTAACATTTTTATTTGTAATATTATGCATAACATTTTTGTCCATGATGATTACATAATATACAACATTACAATTAATTATACTATGTTCTATGACTTCAAAAACCATTTTGTGATTCTGTAAGTACTTGTCACATTTACAGAGGCACCATAAATTTTGCAGAAGACTTTCTTTTATTTTTCATAAATCATACTTATTTTTTGCCAGACCCCGTGCACCTCAAAGCAATAAAATCGCCTGCCGCTTCTAGCATATCCATCTAGCCAGTGAGACACAGTGCAGACGAGGTCAAGGGCGAAGGAGGAGGAGGAGGAGGAGGAGGAGGAGGAGGAGGAGTCTGGGCTCTCAAGTTCCCGAAAGAGTTGCATGAAAATGCACAAGAAGAAAGCCCGGGAGAGTTTTAGAGGCACGAGTCCGCGAGCAGCGGCGAAGATGCAAAGCCCCGTGTGTCTTTGGCTGGCTCATCTTCATCAAGTTTGTCACCAAACGAAAAGAAAAAAACAAACCCGAGGGAGCAACCTTTGAGCCCCCCCCCCCCTGCCCCCTCTGGTCCCTCCCCGACCACAGTCCACCTGCCCTGGCTGTCTGCTAGAGCAGACGACAGGGTACCGGTGACTACTTTGTTCGTGCCGCATGTCGTAAACTCCTCGTACAAAGCCGGTTTTCCTCGGTCCCATCATCGCTCAACGATGATCGTTCATGGCTCAGTAATAATCGCCAAACGATTGTCTAGGGCACTAATTCTTTGTATTTGAATGACAGGGTTCTTTTGCTTGGAGATGCAAAGTACGAGGCGGATCGTTTTACCGCGTTTACCCAGATATGATGCACGTCACCCGCCACTGGCTGTGTGGTAGTAGGCTAATCATTAGTCACACCGAGCAAAACGTATCTTAAAGCATAACTAAAGCATGATGTTACAGCATAAAGCTTGATAACAGACTATCGAACGAACCGCACTAATAACGCTTCGTTCTCCCATGGTATTTCCTGTTGTGACATCATCGGCACCTGCCACCTTTATACCAACGTCAGGCGTACTTTAGCCCCTGACTGTGCGTGCCACGGCACGGCGGCCGTCAACGTCACGAAGCATGGCACCGTGGCTTAAGGCACTCCCTGCCTTTGGGGGAGAAATTGATCCAATGTTAAAGGTTACGAACCTCTTCCTTCGGCGTTGGGGCGCTCCCCTCCCTCTCGGCAACTTCCTCCCGCGTTAGTTCCTCCGACCACCGACTAACCCTACATCTATTACTATTAACCTGCTACAAACACTACTACAACTGTTGCCCCCTCTTCATTCTTGTCGCAACTGTTACTATCGGAGACCATGATGTGCCTCCTCCTCCTCCCCCAAATCTGCAAGCGGCGGCGAAGTATGAGGAACATCTACTTCGGGGACGATGATCTCACATAATCTCCTTGACGGCGGACGAGCTACTTATGGGACCCACGTGACGCAACCCAGAACATCTGGATGGCGACGACGTCATCCCTGACGCTACCGAGAGAAGAGGCGAGGCGAGGCGAGCCAACAGTCTCGTGACTGGTAGCCCCCCCCCACCCCCATTCCTTCTCCTCAACTCTCCCAACTCCGGCGCGATGATGCCGCTTTCCGCGTAGTTCGTTCTGGGCACCCATTAGGGTCTCGGTCGATGGAAATCCCATTCAAGACGGGGACTCCCCGATGAATAACATCATCAGACATTGCTCAGCACAAAATATATCGTGTCACGGAGGTATGACACTCGCTGATGCTGTCAAAAAATATAAAAACGTCAAAAAATAATGTCTCCAAATTTTGTTTTCCATATTTACCTAATGATATTAAATCAAATAAGGCTAGCAGTACAACGGAATGCCTTTGAAAGGACGACTTTGTCCAGCAGTCTTACCACCCACTAGAGACCGCGAGAAAACCCCTCGACCTATACAACACATGAATAAAAAGGTCCGGCTGGCCGGCCGCTCGCAAGTATCCGTCTCTATAAGAAGCTCCCTTTTCTTTCAAAGTCCACAAGCCTCGTCTTCGTGCCTACCACCCACTGCAATGTAGCCCCATCTTCAACCTTAAAAGCCACCAGTAGCCCATGTACGTGAATAAAAGTTACCATAAACCTTTACTCAAAGCTATAAATTTGTCTAAGTCCGTCTTCTGAGTCAGAAGCTGAAGCTGCTGCTGCTAGCCCATTTTTACATCCCCGGAATCACTGCAGACCGCCAGCCCGCCCGGGGCTACCACAAAGCCCGTTTCCAAGTGCGGTAATTGTTACTGTCAGAGCGTCTCCCACGACAACGTAGTTCTTATGAGCTACTCTTTGTTACAAGACCTCGACCACAAAAAGTCATCGACTCTCTCCATAAACATCGACCTGTGTATATCACGTTACGTTCCGTTCTGACTGAACAGAGACGACTGCTCAACGTCAGTTCGTTTCTCTCTTTTTTTTTTTTTTCGTAATTTCACTTAATTTGCCCTCCTTCATTCCGTCGGGTATTAATTTCGCCAATATCATTCGCGTCAATCGCAAATATAATTTCTGCTCTCTGGCAACAATACCCTCCGCCAGCTTATCATGAACAGACTCTGACATTCCATTGCGATACTTAACATCAGTTCCCCCCTTCTCACCGTGTGTGCGTGCGTGCGTGCGTGTGTGTGCGTGCGTGCGTGCGTGTGTGTGTGTGTGTGTGTGTGTGTGTAAGGGAGAGGGATCTTGCTCACCCAGCCACTCCCCCCTTCACCCAACACTCACTCTCCACCCCCCCCCCCCTCAAGCGAGCCGGCTCCTCACCGGCCTATCTACCTACCACGCTCGCTCGCTCGCTTGCTTGCTTGCTCTGCACGTTCGTTCTCGGCGCGTCCCAAACTGGCAACACACGCAAGCACCAATTACGTCGTTCTACATTAGAATACGACGCAGCTTCCGAAAGCCCCGACTACTACGTCACCGTCTCGAAGCAACGGCGATGGCAGGCCAGCCCGAGGGCTTGTAATAAAATCACCTGGCGGCATCTACGAACGAGGTCATCAGCGGCAATGCACGGGGTCATCGCGGAAGGGAGGGAGGGAGGAGTTCCCTCCCGGCTGAATAAAAGTGGGCGGCCGCCACCGCCTCAACTCGCCAAGATGGGTGAACAGGCGGCCCGGTGTCGTAAAATGTAATAAAGCGCAAACACGACTGCGTCAGCAAGCAGGCAGGCAGGCAGGCAGCAGGCAAGCATATGTGCAGCCGAAGTGCGGCAGCAGTAAGAGCAGGACCAGGACCTACTATGGCGAGGCAATTAGGAGGAGGAGGAGGAGGAGGAGGAGGAGGAGGAGGAGGAGGAGGAGGAGGAGGAGGAGGATGAGAGATCAAGAAGGCGGGATGGACGTACGGGCGCCGCGGGTTTGAATGAGCGGGCGGGACTCCTGTCCCCAGCCGCCTTCTTCCTCCATGATCCTCTTCTTGGGACGACATCGAAGAAGGGAGGGGAGGGGAGGGGAGGGGAGGGGGGAGACCACACATGTGAAGGGTGCACCTGACATGCCTCTAGTTCTGGTCACCAGCAGAGCTCTCTCTCTCTCTTTCTCCCCCCCCCCTTTAATAAGGAATCACCTGAGCCCTAACAACATACACACAGGGAAGGACTCGAGCCCGCAACATTTAGGCCATCAACGCATCGCTACGACACCCTCCCTTGGATGGAGGGGAGGAGGCGGAGATAGATAGATAGATAGATAGATAGATAGAAGGTAGGTAGGTCAATATTTAAGTGGGTGGGTGGAGAGGGGAAGGGGTAAGGTCACGTGAAGGATCCAAAGTTGGGAAAACGGAAGAGGATATGGAGGAGGAGGAGGAGGAGCAAGGGGGCCCCGAAAAATGAAGACGAACATATCATAGGGAGAACGAAGAAGGAATGCACGTGAGACCGAGGTTTGAAGAGGGAGAGGGGGGAAAAGGAGGAGGATGGAAAGAGGAAAAGGAGGTGGGGAGAGAGGAGGAGTAGAATAATGAGGGAAAAGGAAAGAAGGAAAGGAGAAGGAGGAAAGTGAGGGAAAGGGAAGAAAATGGGAAGAATGAGTAGAAGGAAGAAAATGTAAAGGAAACGAGGTGGATGTTGGTACTACAGTAGAGGAACGCGGGTGGTTTTATCATCATCATCATCATCATCATGAAGTGCCAAAATCAACTCGGAACGTCGCTGTGCAACATGTTCATGTTTTAACACTCAGTCTGTCATCAAAATCGGGACGACTTATCCCCAGGAGAGTGATTAGACAGTGTTAACTGTCAGTTCACCATAGGGACGGACACTGTGACTCAAAAAGTGCCCCCCCCCGGGGGGGAAGGGAGCGTGACACACTTATTATGGCACTGTGGGGACACGGAGTACATTCTCCACAAGTCTCGAGGAACTTTACGAGCGAGGAAGATATCAGACCGACACAACGCAAGCCAGGCTACAGACAAGTCCGGCCTATCTTAAGCAGTACACACATTTCTAAATCACTCTACGTTATATACAAATAAGCGACCTGGCAGATTATTTTTCTGAATGAAGGCACATAATATACATTTATTTATTCAAGTTTACAGCGCGATTTAGAAAATGAGGAGGAGGGGGAGGAAGAGGTGGAGGTGGGGGGGGGAGGAGGAGGAGGAGGAGGAGGAGGAGGAGGAGGAGGAGGAGGAGGAGGAGGGAGGAAGGGGGCTACATGGATGGGGGAGGATGAACAGGAGGGCGAGGAAGACATAGGGGAAGGGAAGAGATAGGAAGAAGAGGGAGAAAAAAGATCAGGGGGAAATTGTGGATGGAAGATGGACGGAAGCGAAGATGGAGGAAGTGTAAAGAGGAGAGAAGAAAAGACCACAAAGGAAGAAGATGACAAGTTGCAGAAGGAAGAGAACGAGGAGAGAAAGGAGGAGGAGGAGGAGGAGGAGGAGGAGGAGGAGGAATTCTTTGCCACGTGGGACGGAAACCAGATGGTTGGACAATGACGGAAGGCACCTCAGCCATGAAGTTGGTCTTGCCCTGTGCAACCAGGATACTGGAGACTTACTGTTATGGATTGCAGTTCACCAGCGTTTCTATCCTCAGGTACTGGACAGGACTGCCCGATCCCTGTGGGGTGGAAAACCGAAAACTCCACCCCAAAGGACTTTTACCAGAGGCGCGAAGGAGAATTCTGGAGAAAGTGACAAGAGCGAATCTCTTTTACACACATCATGCCGAAGCCACAATAAAATCTATAAAGATCGCCACCAGGTCCGAATGGTGTGTGCTGCAAGGAGCCAACCAGCATTCTGACATGAGGCAATGTCAACCCACGACAGGAAATGTCTTTGCTATTCCAAGTGACTGACATGGTGCAAGATAGGAGAACACACACTGACACATTCTCATTCTCTCTCTCTCTCTCTCACACACACACACAAGTTCGCTACTCTAGCGTATACCTTCATGTTTGGGAGCCCAGGGAGGCACATCGCAGCTGCCCCGTGGCACTCTCTCGACACGTGTGGCACCGACCCCCCCACCGCCCTCGAGCCCCCACCCCCGTCACGTGACACCACTGCACAGACTGACTGACTGACAGCACATCTGATTCCTGCCACTAAGTGACGTCGAGCATGAACCCTGGGAGTGTCTCGGGTGCAGCCAGAGACACTCTGAACGGTTATCACTCCTCTGACCAGCCTCCATCCCTCCACTCCCCAATCGTCATCCGATTGGGAAAGATGTGAGCGCGCTTAACTGACTCTCGACTTAACACACTTCGATTTAAGGAATTCTAAATTGAACGGACTCCATACCTTAAGAAAGTCCATATTCAAAAAGTTCATTTTCACGCTATGGATATAATGAACATACAGTAGGATCCCTTAGAATACGGACTAATAAAACACCACTTATATCGAGGGTCAACTGGATATACACATAATACACCATTTCCTCTTTGTTTCAGACACATTGGATGACGAATCCTGAAAGTAATCCAACCGCGGAGGAGTGTGTGTATACGAGTGCGTTTGGCGCATGCGCGGTGGTGGTGACCTTTGGACCTTTGAAAGGCCGGTCACGGTGCTCTGGCCTGATCCTCCTGCCCTGAGCTCAAGTCGAGGCACCTAAGCAGCATACCAGTTCCCTCTTTCATGGAAGCAACAGTTGCCATATGACACTCAAAAAACACCACGAGCATTGCTCCTTTCCTGCATAGTTAGGAGAAAATACAGGCATATACACTCACACGTGTGTGTGTATTTACCTAGTTGTATTTTACGGGACAGGAGCTATGCTCGTTGTGACCCGTTTTCGTATCTCTCCACATCAATATATATGTGTGTGTGTGTGTGTGTGTGTGTGTGTGTGTGTGTGTGTGTGTGTGTGTGTGTGAGAAAGAAAGAGAAAGAGAGCACAGTGCTGCGCTAACTAATGAAGCAAAATTTTGGCTGTTATAATGCTGCAATCACACACACACACAGACAGACAGACGAGAGCAAGCACATTTTACAGTACTTCGAGTGGCCGCCTCGCGATAGAAGTTCTTATCTCCCCCAACCCCCAAACCTTGCGGTGTCCGGATGACCTTGAACTCATGAATACTCTTCACGTGTGAAGGTCATGCACGAGTTCAAGGTCAACCGGACACTACCAGAGGAGACCGGTGTGTGTGTGTGTGTGTGTGTGTGTGTGTGTGTGTGTGTGTGTGTGTGTGTGTGTGTGTGTGTGTGTGTGTGTGTGTGTGTGTGTGTGTGTGAGCGTGTGTGTGTGAGCGTGTGTGTGTGAGCGTGTAGTGTGTGAGCGTGTAGTGTGTGAGCGTGTAGTGTGTGAGCGTGTAGTGTGTGAGCGTGTAGTGTGTGAGCGTGTAGTGTGTGAGCGTGTAGTGTGTGAGCGTGTAGTGTGTGAGCGTGTAGTGTGTGTGTGTGTGTGTGTGTGTGTGTTTTGCTGTAGCATCCGGATTGCCTTACAATCAAGAAGCGACACGCACGGCAAGCACCACCCCGACTCAACTTGTGGTTAACCGAAGGCGGGCTGGGTCAATTCTCGGTGTGTCGCCTAGGTACCTGACAACATAGCTAGCCACCCTGAACATTTATGATAATATGGTTTAACGTCACAAACTCCTCCCATCGGAAGGCTAAGACGATGACCCTTACAGAGGAATTTGTAGCGTGGAATTTAATGAACCATGCCCTTGGTTCAACTTCGCTGGTGGCAGGATTCGAACCGCCATCCCCTCGACATTCGCCGGAAGTAACGACGCCCTAACCCGCTCGGCCAGCGAGATTCTCTAAACATTTATAGTTAAATACAAAATACCTGTAATATTGAGTTTTTAACTATGGGATAAGAGAAACGAGACGTTAAAATTTCGCTTCTGTCTTTCACCCTAAAATAATAATAATCAGATTAATATATAAACAAAATGAATGGTAATTAGCAAAATATACGAGGTGATACAAATTTGGTGAGGAACAGTGTGGATTTAGGACGGGTAGAGGTTGTGTAGATCAGATCTTTGTGGTAAGACAGATATGTGAGAAAGCTATAGGAAAGGGGAAGAATGTTTTTTGGGCTTTTATGGATCTGGAAAAGGCTTATGATAGGGTAGACAGAAAGGCACTGTGGGAGGTTATGCAGATTTATGGGATAGGAGGAAAGCTTTTGGGAGCTGTCAAGAGTTTTTATGAGAGTAGTAGAGCATGTGTTAGGATTAGAAATGGAGAGAGTGAGTGGTTTGAAGTAAAGGTGGGACTTCGTCAAGGATGCGTTATGTCGCCCTGGCTGTTCAACTTATACATGGATGGGGTGGTGCGAGAGGTGAATGCTAGGGTAGTGAGTCAGGGATTGGAGATGGTTAAAGAAAATGGAGACAAGTGGGAGGTGAGCCAGCTGTTGTTTGCGGACGACACTGCGCTTGTGGCAGGGTCAGAGGAGGGATTGAGGAAGCTGGTGGCAGAGTTTGGGAGAGTATGTGATAGAAGAAAGCTAAAGATAAATGTGGGTAAAAGTAAGGTGATGAGATGTACAAGGGGTGAAAGTGGCAGTAGACTGGAAGTGAACATTAAGGGAGAGCGACTGGAGGAAGTGGATAGTTTTAGATACTTGGGTGCAAGTGTATCAGGAAAAGGTGGAGTGAAGGTGGAGGTAGAATGTAGATTGAGAGAAGCGAGTAAATGCCTTGGTGGTTTAAAGAGTGTAATGAGGAATAGACATTTGGGAATGGATGCGAAGAGGAGACTGTATGAAGGAGTGATTGTGCCAACAGCACTGTATGGGGCAGAAACGTGGAACATAAGGGAAGAAGAGAGAAGGAGTTTGAATGTGTTTGAGATGAGGTGTCTGAGAAGTATGGTGGGGGTTACTAGGCTGGATAGAGTGAGAAATGAGGAGGTGAGGAGGAGAAAAGGGGTGAAAAAGGATTTGGGAGATAGGGTTGATGAAAGAATATTAGGATGGTTTGGACACATGGAAAGAATGAGTGAAGAAAGACTAGTAAAAGAGGTATGGAAGGCAGATGTGGAGGGAGTGAACATGAGGGGACGTCCTAGGATGAGGTGGATGGATGGGGTGAAGGGGGCTTTGGGGAAGAGGGGAATGTCTGTTGAGGAAGGAAGGGAGAGGACGGAAGACAGAGGTGAGTGGGGAATGGTTGTATATGGATTTTGTTGTGACTGCATGTGGTGGATTGGGTGGGGGTTGGGGTAGTATGTGTGAGTAAATTTTGACGCAGCCCGAAGGGATTTCTCCCCGTCCTCGCCTTATATGCAAAGGGGGACGGAGAGGGGGGGGTCGCCGATTAAATGAAGCGGCCTTGCTGTGGATGTACTGTGTCTTGCGACACTGCTTCTGACCCAGGGCGGTGGGCAGGGTGCAGGGATGACCCGTCATCCAGGAGGTGCTCAGATGAGAGGAAGGGTGGGAGGGGTGTGGAGTGTATTTAGGGATGAAATGGGTGGGAGTGTCTTTATGCCTTCCCCTTTTTGGCTACCTCCCTTGGAAGGGGGAAAAAGCCTTGGTATATGTATGTATGTACATAGAAAACAAACCCGATGAGACGCCATGGACTCGAAACATCAAGACGTGAATCTCATTTACAGATGAGTACAGCAATCACTGCCAAACTCGAAGTCAAGGATTTGAACAAGCTTAACGCTAAGGCGATCCTATCGAACACCTACCAAAGTTCTGCCAAACTCGAAGTCAAGGATTTGAACAAGCTTAACGCTAAGGCGATCCTATCGAACACCTACCAAAGTTCTAAGATTTGAGTTAAATACACACGTATGCAACACATTACGTCTCTCGCTTGATTGCGGATATATTTTTTTTCTAATGAATTGTTTGTTTCCTCACTGATCTGATCAGTTATTACTAACCCGCCCGTCGGCCGGCCTCAGTTGGGTTCCAAGTCTCCTCACCTCAAATCCAGGGCAAGCCCGATTCCCCGAATACGCACACAATTCGAACACCAAACCCGCGGCCCCTAGGAATCCGCCCACGGCCACCAGGTTGAACCACAGACCACTCATGGAAGTGATATTACTGCGTTGTCTGATTTTGGTATATACTGGGGAATGCAAGATGAAGCTTTCCTCCGGGAACCTCAACGGGAACTGGTGTGTCGGCAGGAGCTTCACGGGGAGGGAAAAGATCGGGAGTTCGAGAGACTGCTCGGCAACAACGAGGAGAGACACGCCCGCCGCCCGGCGCCCGCCACGGTTCCCGCCCCACGGGTTACGTTTCACCGTTACGGGGACGCGGCGGCAGCTCCGCCGTCGCTACCTGAGCCGTGTTCACTCGTTACCCGCCGTCGTTGACGCGTCGATTCCCGTTGTAGTTAAGGAGGGAACAATGATCATAGGGCGTGTCACCGTAATGAAACGAAGTATGCGCGCACTCGTGAATACAAGACAGACTCGAAACAAACAAACACACACCGTAGCAAGACTATCTCGACCCGATCATTCCTAGAGCCAACGGAGCGAACCAATGGAGGACAAACGCCGTGGCAGCGTACGAGGTACCTTTCCCCACCCTGGCGAACTCCCAGGCAGGCCCATGATCCCCCTCCATCTGGCAGATACTATGTATCTGATCGGATGACACCCTACATGAGCCGATGATGGAAATGATGTTCCATGAGATCAATGTTTCCGTAAGGGGGACGAGTCACGTGACCCGTGCCTCAGCCTACGCTCGGGGATAAGGCTGCTTCCTTGTCACATGTCGACACTATCGACTAAGGCCTGTTGTGAATCATCCTTCCAACTCGACCCCATTCCATGACCCTCAGCAGTGACTTTGTGCCGAAGGTATTCTGACGCGACTTCAAACCCTGGTCCAGCCTCGCGATCACACGGGTCCGTCTCTCTTTGTTCTCCTTAAATCAAGGGTAGGTGTCTGCACCACCAGATACTCCTGTCGAAACGATTCCCAACTCACAACTGTCTTCCGATTCGGCTTTAACTCCCTTGTCCAGGGCCAAGAGGGCATTAGAACACAAGAATGGAAGAATCTGGAAGAGACCATAAGGCTTACACAAAGTAGTTCCATACCTCATACCACCTGCCATTCCTACCCAAAGTTGTCTAATTTTCTCTTGACACAACCAATTCTTTCAGCGCTCATTACATGATTCTAAAGCCTTTCGTTAACCACTGGTTGATAAACCCGTTCTTGCCTTTTTCCTGATTAAACCTAAATGTATCCAATTCCAATCCATTACAACGAGTCCAGCTCTGTTGTCTTAATATGATGACCCTTGTTAAATCCCATGATCCATTTGAATAACTCTATTAGATAACTTAGCTCTTCGTATGGTAAATTTCTAAGCCCTTGTATATTTGTGGTCATTCTTCTCTGTACTAATTCTAGTGAATTAGAACCCATTACAGAGGACAGGGACCAAAACTGCACCGCATAGTCAAGGATGTCTTACTTCGAAAGGACTTTTGTTTTGGCGACCCTTGCTCTGAGTGGCTGATCCCCGTTCTCTGCGCCCTGGCGAAGGCTGTGCCACATCAGGGAATATCCTGTCCACTGAATGTCGCTATCAACAACGCACGTGTCAAGATGTCAACATTCGATTCACATACAAACAGCTGGTCGGCCTTGTCTAATGAAGAAACCTAACCTTGGCACTACATCTCCCAAGTTCTTCAGCGCGAGTGGTCGTTTCATCGACTAGATCTAGGTCAACGATCCAGGCAAAGTTCTACTCATCACCCAGGGAACAACACAAGGAAAATATGGACTACGCTACCATCAACTACCCAACTACACTAGTCATGTTTGAATGCAGGTAAGGACTGGGAGTTCACGTGCATTTCCTGGGGCCTCACAATCATCCAGTGACAATCAACAGAATGGCATCCACTATAATCAGACGCAAGCCACGAATAGTTTCCTAGGATAATACACAACGGTGTTATGCGAGAACGTGAAAAACTATGATCTCGTCCTGCGTGGGGCCACATATGGCTTGCTTGAATCGAACGACTTAGTATTCGCACAGGGAGACAGGCTTTACCAGGGGAACTTTGCATTCCGCCTTTGAAGTTACTGTGATCATGTCGACTACCCTCCCCTTCTAGATTAGCACTAAAATTTCCTTCACACCCCATTCTCCCTCCCTCTCTCTCTCTAACACACACACACACACAAATAGACGTTTGGAACAAGTTAGACGAGAAAGTGTTGTGTGCAAAAACAATACACGAATTTAAAGTCTAGATAAAGTGAGATTTGAAGACGGGACACCACGAGCATAGCTCCCCTTCCCGTAAAATACCACTAGGTAGGATACACACACAACACACCCCTTGGCGCGTACAAAGGCAGCAGCAGCAGCAGCAGCAGCAGCCGCCACAAACTGTCAGGCAGCGAGCGAGTTCCCATGACGTCATCATGTGATGGTCTGGGTTGGCCTTCGGGCCCCTCTCCCGCCGCCCCAACCAACGCGCCGTGTCCCAACTGTTTCTCCTCCTTTTCGAGAACGGCATTCCTTAGCCTATGGCCCGGGGCGACTGCACGTATGGGAACGGGCGATGGGGCCGCTGGCTTTCGGGCAAAGGGCGGCGATGACGCCTCATGTGCAAATCAAGTGCGGAGTTGGCTTAAATTAGCTCCCTCAGCTCCGACTTGCTCTGAGGCCGTTGAGTCAGGGAAGCCCAGCCCGCGGAGTCAAGTGAATAAAAAGTTGCCTCTTTGGCGCTTAATACCCACTACAGTGCCGCACTCCCTCTGCCTTCGCCTTCTCTTTCACCACAATCACAATCACTATCACCACCTAGAGCCACAACAATAACGACAACGACCTTCACTACTACCACTGCCACCACACTCTCCCGGCCCAAATGCATCGGAGTTACAGATTTATTAATCAAGAATAAACCAATTTCCAACCAACGCATTAACGCACCTGCATTTCCGTTACGGGCTGGATTCATAAAATATTCCCAGCCTATCAAATCCGTCTACATGGAGTTTCACACTGGGCTTCTTGCCTCACCAGCGCTAACAGTTCGAGTAAAAACGACTTCAGTTACAATATTCTATTTTTTCAAATCTCCAAATACCAAATTAGCTATCCGTCATATATAGCAAAGCTGAATGTTGAAATGTTGTAAGAGAACTCTAGATTTCTATGAGCGAGGTTCTATTAATGTACATGGATACATTATATTCCTCCGTGGATTCTCCCTCTCCATTCTGTTCTAGGTTAAGATTAAATTATGCTTTGTGTTCAACATCTTGTCATAGTAGAAAACATATACGAAAAAAAAATAATAATCAAATAAAATAATCGGGGAAAATGGAGATAAGTGGCACCAAAATTTTACATAAAAACTTGTAATCTGACACAAAGGTTTCTGATTTAAATAAAAATAGATGTGCGGATGCCTTCACAGCAACAACAATAAAGATAAATAACATTTCATTGTGAACCAGGCTCCGATAGCGCAGTGGTTACCACTCCTCCCCTCCCCATCACTCCTCTCCGCGTTCTTGAACTCTGCGTCCTCACCGACTCGCTCACTTTCCAGAACTTTCCTCGTCACATCCTACGGCCCGTACTCCATTTGCAACCGCTTATCATTGCAACACCCAACTGCTGTTGTAGCTTTCCCACATATAATACTCGTATAGAAAGAAACCATATTCCAATCCAAGATGTTCTGTTCACTTGTTTGTTCTTTTCGCAGATGGTCACACAATCTACTCCGGTGTCATCTTTTTGAGCTTGTTACATCTCTCCATGTTATAGAACCACTCGACATTAGAATTAAATAAGCTAGCCCTTTCAGTCCGACGTCATACCGACATATGAATAAAATTGTTTGAAGCGCATTATAGACATATATCAACCGTCGGATCGACGGAAAATCACACCTACATTAATTTATAAACAATACGCTTCTTTCATAACGCCCAACTTTGTTCTCTGACGAGGAAATTAGCCCAACAACTAACGGTTTTCAATAACAACTGTCGTGTCGACACTCCTAAATCTTTTCCGTAATAGTACATTTTTTCCCCACACAACTTTAGTAACCAGATGGACCTTTCAAGTACGTGTTTATATGAACACAATCCCGGAAGGGACAGAGGGAGGGGGGCATGTTTTGTCTTCCACTATAATGAGCAACAGTTACAACAGAACTCAATAGTACCCCTGACATCGAATTCTCCATCTACTGTTCACCCACCTCACTGTCATTGAGTAATCACGAATGTATAGTATTTTGCATGGTCGCCAAATAAAGCTAACTTCTTCAAAACTCAAAAAACCAAGGTGACTCCATTGTTTTACAACTTGCGTCCCAGCAGCTGCTGTGCTGAGTCATTGACTGCTAGCGGTTGTCGAGTCCTGTCTAACCACAATGAAACCAGGATAATGATCTCTCACATATTGTAAGTGAAATCATGCAAGTGGTCTACAATTTTTGGATCACAAAGTACTCACCCCAAGATTCTAAATACATACATACATACATAATATACCAAGGCTTTTTTTCCCCCTTACCAGGGGGGTAGCCAAAAAGGACAAGGCACAAAAACATTCCCACCCATTTCATCCCCGAAAACACTCCACACCCCTCCACCCTCCCTCCCATCTTAGCACCTCCTAGATGACGGGTCATCCCTGCACCCTGTCCACTGCCCTGGGTCAGAAGCAGTGTCGCAGGACACAGCACATCCACAGCAAGGCCGCTTCATTAAATCGGCGACCCCCCCCTCTCCGTCCCCCCATATAAAGGAGAGGACGGGGAGAAATCCCTTCGGGCTGCGTCAAAATTTTTGCTCACACACACTACCTCACCCCCATTCCCCCGTCCAATCCACCTCATGCATCACAACATTTTCCATATACAACCATTCTCCATTCACCCCTGTCTTCTGTCCTCTCCCGTCCTTCCTCAACCGACATTCCCCTCTTCCCCAAAGCCCCCGTCACCCCATCCATCCATCTCATCCTAGGACGTCCCCTCATGTTCACTCCCTCCACATCTGCCTACCATACCTCCTTTACTAGTCTTTCTTCACTCATTCTTTCCATGTGTCCAAACCATCCTAATACTCTTTCATCCACCCTATCTCCCAACTCCCTTTCCACCCCTGTTCTCCTCCTCACTTCCTCATTTCTCACTCTATCTAGCCTAGTAACCCCCATCATACTTCTCAGACACTTCATCTCAAACACATTCAAGTTCCTTCTCTCTTCCTCTCTCATGTTCCATGTTTCTGCTCCATACAGTGCTGTTGGCACAATCACTCCTTCATACAGTCTCCTCTTAGCATCCATTCCCAGATTCCTATTCCTCATTACACTTTTTAAACCACCAAGGCATTTACTCGCTTCTCTCAATCTACATTCTACCTCCACCTTCACTCCACCCTTTCCTGCCACATTTGCACCCAAATATCTAAAACTATCCACTTCCTCCAGTTGCTCTCCCTTAATGCTCACTTCCAGATTACTGCCACTTTCACCCCTTGTACATCTCATCACCTTACTTTTACCCACATTTATCTTCAGCTTTCTTCTATCACACACTCTCCCAAACTCTGTCACCAGCTTCCTCAATCCCTCCTCCGATTTTGCCACAAGCGCAGTGTCGTCCGCAAACAACAGCTGGCTCACCTCCCACTTTTCTCCATTTTCCTTAACCATCTCCAATCCCTGACCCACCACCCTTGCATTCACCTCTCGCACCACCCCATCCATGTACAAGTCGAACAGCCAGGGTGACATAATGCATCCCTGACGAAGTCCCACCTTTACCTCAAACCACCCACTCTCTACATTTCCAATCCTGACACAAGCTCTACTACTCTCATAAAAACTCTTGACAGCTCCCAGAAGCTTTCCTCCTATCCCATATATCCGCATAACCTCCCACAGTGCCTTTCTGTTTACCCTGTCGTAAGCCTTTTCCAGATCCATAAAGGCCCAGAAAACATCCTTCCCCTTACCTATAGCTTTCTCACATATCTGTCTTACCACAAAAATCCGATCTACACAACCTCTAGCAAAATAAAATTGCAATGCAATTTGCAATACTGCATAAATTTAAATTGCACTGGTTGGAAATGCCCATGGTAAAAATCTAAATCCATAAGAAGGACTGATGCAGAATAAAACAGAAAATACGCAAAATAGCTTTGGTGAAAATGGGCCTAAAACTGACAAAATCAATTTTGTTTCATTTACTATTCAACTAAATTGTTTCTACTTAGAAAGCTAGAAAAGGCATGTCACAGAGAGGGAGAATAAGAGGAAGAGAGAGAATAAAAAGATGTGCTGTTTTGTATGAGCATGAAGCTCAGACAATGAATGCACAAGGAAAGGTTTTTTGGCAGTAACAGAAATGAGGTGCTTGAGGGCTGTGTGTGAAGCTAAAACATATGACACTTGAAAAAAGATGAAGGCAGAGCGAGGGCAGAGATACAGTTGGGAACGAGAGAAAAAGTAGAACAGGCCAGACCTGAGATGCCTTGGTCATATCACAAAAATATTTGTTATATTCTTGAAGCATCTATGAATTTGTGGTGTTAGATTTCACCACAGAAAAAGTACATGGATAGTACGAAGATGTTAAGCTTCATTGTTTGATCAAGTGTGAGTTAGAAGAGAAGACTGTACGGATTAAGGAAATGACTTGTTACATCAAGGGCATACACCATGGATGAACTAAAGTACTACAACTACAACTATTACTACTACTGAGGAAGTAAAGTGGTGCTGTTTTCTCATGGTAAAAGCATGAACAATAAAAGGGATGTGTGAAACAGGAATGAGAGGATTGAAGTTTTTCTCTATCTTACTTTGCAAGAAAGGGCAGAAGTATGGAGGAGCCCAGAATAAATGCAACCCAATGAAAGAGGTTTTGATATTTGCTTCTTCCAGCCAATTAAAACTGCTCAATGGAAGAAAAAGAGGAGGAGGAGGAGGAGATGAAGAAGAAACCATGGTACTTCAGCATGATGATACACTCCAACAGTTCTCATGTATTTCATGTATTTACTTAACTGTAATCCAATTGGACAGAACTACACTTAGGAAGCCCTGTGTCTCCACTGATCACACTTGGCATACACAACATTTCATTCAGCTGTGGTGCAATCCAGTCCTGACTGGAGGCTTCATCAACTGAGGCCTGGCCTCACTAGCTCAACAAAACTGCTGGGTGCTTCCCATTAAACAGTCTATGAAGTACATTATCAAGGCTAGAAGTTTTGGTCTTAGAATGGAAAGAGTGAGTGGTAATCAGGGCTATGTCAAGTTGCCACGGGTGTTCAACTTTAAAGGAAGGGGGGGTTAAGGGAGTAACAGTTTGGAAAGGTATGCATTAGGAGAAAGTTGAAGGTAAATGTGGGTAAAAGCAAGGTGATGAGATGTACAAGGGTAGAGGATGGCAGTGAGCTGGAGGTCTAAGAGGTGAGAGGCTGGAGGAAGTGGATACCTTTAGGTATTTGGGGTAGCATGTGGCAGGGAAGGGAGGAATGGAGGTGAAGGTAAATTGTAGATTGAGAGATGTAAATGCCTTTGGGATTAAAATGAGTTATGAGAAATAGGCATCTGGGAATGAATGCAGAAAGGAGATTGTATGAAAGGGTGATTGTGCTGACGGCACTATATGGGGCAGAGACTTGGAA
This sequence comes from Oratosquilla oratoria, assembly GCF_046742065.1. NCBI lineage: Eukaryota > Metazoa > Arthropoda > Malacostraca > Stomatopoda > Squillidae > Oratosquilla > Oratosquilla oratoria. The sequence continues at coordinate 32,769,463 of NC_134810.1, forward strand.
TCTAGGAGAAGCAAAGAGCAAAGTTTAAATATGTTTGAGATGAAATGTCTGAGAAATATGGTAGGGGTTACTAGGTTGGATAAGAGAGTAATGAGGTGAGGAGGAGAGCAGGAGTGGAAAAGGAGATGGCAGATTAGGCTGACGAAAGATTACTGGGATGGTTTGGACACATGGAAAGAATAAGTGATGAAAGATGAGTAAAGGTGTGGAAGGCAGAAGTGGAGGGAGTGAAATTGAGGGGGCAACCAAGGATGAGATAGATGAATGGATGGGGTGAAGGGGGCATTGAGCACGGAAGGGAGAAGACAGGAGATATGGATGAGTAGAAAATTGCTGTATATGGATGATACTGTAATGCAAGGGAGGGATGGGGACGGGGTGCTTATGTGTGAATGATATTTTGATGCAGCACAAGGGGATATCTCCATATCTCTTTTTCTACATGAGAGAAGAGGTTCAGCAATTATAACATTTTACTTATTAGAAATGGAATTCTGACCAAATACATCTTTCTGTAACAATACTGGTAATAAACTGGCTTAAGCAATCAAAAGTGACTTTACCACAGAAATTTTCTTTTAGGCTCAAACCTGTTGATGGGACATATTAGATTTGCCAAAGCACTACATCTATTTCCTGTCATGTGACCTTTTAACTGATATACTAATCTCTCTCCTCTCAATCTTGATTGAGAGGATTAGGAGAGGAACAGAGGGAGTAATTGGTGACGAACAGTGTGGTTTTAGGATGGATGGGGTTGTGTAGATCAGATTTTTGTGGTAAGGCAGATATGTAAGAAAGCTATAAGAAAAGGTAAGGATGTTTTTTGGTCTTTTATGGATTTGGAAAATGCTTACGACAGGGTAGACAGGAAGGCACTGTGGGAGGTACTGCAGATATACGAGATAGGAGGAAAGCTATTAAGAGCAGTCAAGTTTTTACAATAGTAGAGCTTGTGTTAGGATTAGAAATGGAGAGAGTGAATGGTTTGAGGTAAAGGTGGGACTTTGTCAGGGATGTGTTATGTCACCCTGGCTGTTCAATCTATACATGGATGGGGTGGTGCGAGAGGTGAATGCAAGCGTAGTGGGCCAGGGGTTGGAGATGGTTAAAGAAAATGGAGAAAAGTGGGAAATAAGCCAGTTGTTGTTTGCTGACGACACTGCGCTTGTAGCGGGATCAGAAGAGGGATTGAGGAAGTTAGTGACAGAGTTTGAGAAGGTGTGTGAAAGAAGGAAGCTGAAGATAAATGTGGGCAAAAGGTGATGGAGATATACAAGGGGTGAGAGTGAAAACAGGCTGGAAGTGAGCATTAAGGGCGAGAGACTGGAGGAAGTGGATAGTTTTAGATACTTGGGTGCAAATCTTTCAGGAAAGGGAGGAGTGGGGGTGGAGGTAGAATGTAGATTGAGAGAAGCGAGTAAATGTCTTGGTGGATTAAAAAGTGTGATGAGAAATAGACATTTGGGAGTGGATGCAAAGAGGAGGTTATATGAAGAAGTGATTGTGCTCAGCACTGTACGGGGCAGAAACATGGAACATAAGAGAGGAATAGAGGAGTTTAAATGTGTTTGAAATGAAATATCTGGGAAGTATGATAGGGGTTAGGGTTACTGCTAGAGTGAGAAATGAGGTGAGGAGGAGAACAGGGGTGGAAAGGGAGTTGGGAGATAGGGTTGAGGAAAGAATATTGGGATGGTTTGGACACATGGAAAGAATGAGTGAAGAAAGATTAGTAAAAGAGGTGTGGAAGGCAGAGGTGGAAGGAGTGAATATGAGGGGGCGTCCTAGGATGAGATGGATGGATGGGGTAAAAGGGGCATTATGAAAGAGAGGAATGTCTGTAGAGGAAGGATGGGAGAGGACAGAAGATAGGGGTGAATGGAGAAGGGTTGTGTATGGATGATGCTGTGATGCATGAGGGGGTGGGGGATGGGGAGTGAAGGAGTATGTATGAGAAATAAATTGACGCAGCCCGAAGGGATTTCTCCCCATCTTCTCCTTTTCTGCATGAGGGGATGGAGAGGGTGGGGTGGGGGGTGTCACCAAATTAATGTGGATGTGCTGTGTCTTGCGACATTGCTTCTGACCCAGGGCAGTGGACAGGATGCAGGGATGACCCATCATCCAGGTGACAAGATGTGAGGGAGGGAAGAGGGTGGAGGGGAGTGGAGTATGTAGGGGTTGAAATGGGTGGGAGTGGTTTCTATGCCATTTTCTTTTTGGCTACCTCCCTTATAAGGGGGAAAATGAGCCTTCGGTATATGTACTGTATGTACTAAGCTCAGCTACAACCAACACAATTATAAACTACATGCCATTTAACCTTTCCTCTAATAAACCAGAGGCACACACCAATACACTCTATTCCTGTCTTTGGTATCAATCACCAGTAACTTTTATGACCATTATCTGTTGTTGAAAGCTACCACTATATATACACAGCCAAAATCTGTTGACCATACACAATATAATATGTACAAAAGAGCTTTACAAGTGGTAATCATCTATATAAACTAATCAATCCAATCAAGTTCATAAACAATACAAACTCTAGACTTGTGCATATGTTCATTTGAGGCGACTGTGGCATTAGCCACAGCACATCTGCCCACAAACTATATGTTCTGTTTCCAAGCCAAAGCATTCCCACATCAAAACTCTAAAATAAAGCACTGAGTAGGATCATGGTAATGGACTAATCCTGTGGACATAAGGTGGAAACCAATCATAGGATCGGACTGCACAATGTAATTTTGTCACCTCCCTGACATCCATTTTCAAATCCCAACATCCTCCCCTCCATCTGCAGATGCAGTTTCAAGGGGATAACACTCAGTTTTCGGACTGGTTCCAAGAACTTTCTATCAATTTCAACTTTAGTTCCTTTGCTTGCTTATTCACATAAGGAGAGATGATAACTAGTGGCTGCTCCCCTCCTCCTAACACTACAAATTGGTGCCATAGAAATAGTTCCACAATCATACAACAAAGATATCAGGGAGAGAGAGAGAGAGAAGAAAAAAAAAAAAAAAAAAAAAAAAAAAAAAAAAAAAAAAAAAAGATATACAGGAAGACCTGACGTCCATTGTTGGTTACTGCAGAAAAGCTGGTATCCAATCAGTAAAATTCAAGGCAACAATTACTATGTGCAGGTGCTCACTAGAACGGAGTGTGATGTAAATGGTGGTACATCAGTTGAGCAAAGATGTTGGATCCTCCAGGCAGTGCCAATTTTTTCCCTAACCTTATCATGTTTGCTTCACGAGAGTTATATGCAATTAACTCACCCTACAGATGACACGAGGAAGGGAACTCACAGCTTACCTGAAATAAAAGAGATTTACTTACATAAATATATGCATGGTTAAAAACATACATACACCAAAAATCCCTTTCCCTTTTTATTGGGGGTGGCAGTCAGCATACAGTTACCCTACATTCATACCACACCCATCCAAAAACCAATTCAATGCCCCTTCCCTATTAAATGAGTTTATATTAACATTAAAGAAAGAATGAAAAAATAAATAAATAATAACAATAGTAATAATAATAAAACCCTACCAATGCTTACAGGAACACTACCCAAATGGCAAATTGTTCATATTCCCTGAAAAATGTGCTATATAAGCATCCAGTTTTACATAGTTACTCCAGCTACAATTTGTTTTTAAGGTCAACCAGAAAAGAAATGTATTTTTCACATGTATAAGACATTCACAATACTATATGAGAACTGTAAATACTCAGAGCATCATACTACCAACATGTACAACCTACCACACAATACATCCACTCTTAGATCACTAAACAAGCTCTTTAAGACAGATCACCACACTCAATACTCCACTAACACCCTTAGATAGCCCCACAGAAAAATCTCCTAAGTGAAGCAAGAACTACACTGGCATGCTTACATTCAGGACACTACCCAACATTCAGTCAATCCATCAACCCTGGCCTTTCTTGCAGAAAACCCACAGGTAATTGGTAACATCCAGCAATAAAACACATCAACACAACAACCACAGAGAGGGCACAGAACACCTTACTCTAATATGCCCCAAACTAATAATCCCTGGACATGAACACAATATTTCTTCCCTGAGTGACTTATAGGCACACCCAGTGGCTGTAGCTGGTTACCTAGGAGCCATGGCTCTCCTGCATGGAAAACCTTGGGTAACAGATTGACTGACTCACAGATGATATAGAGAAATTGCCATTCTTCTGTTTTACTTGGATACACAATTCCTGGGTCAATAGAAATTTTCACAAACCCTTAAAATACTTTCAACCATCTACATCTAAATTGGATATTACATGGTTATTGATAGCCAATGTGGTCCAACTGATAAGGATAATTTCTACTGCCCTAGGCTAGCTCAAATGTTTCGCTCAAACCACAATTTTCAAGATGATTGTGTCCAACATGTAGTGGTAATCAAAAAGAGTGCTGGTCTCACATTTGTTTGAAGGTTCGAATCCCAGGCTCTCTCTGATCCCCAGCAGTGACTGTTACTTGCATCAACAGTCCAAATACATAGGGCAAAGGTACATTCTTCACTATAATACATTCAATAACTTTGCCAGCAAATATTTTAAGTCTGACAATTAATCAGTAAAATGGGATAAGATGTCTGAAATGGCTTAGATAAATCAGCCCATAGGAACATAAGAATGATGGAGACTGCAGGAGACCATAAGACCTACACTAGGCAGCTCCATATCCATCACCACCTGTCATCCCCAACCATAAAGTTGTCTAATCGTTTCTTAAAACAAATGATAGTTTCAGCGCTCACTACATGGTTACTAAGTCTATTCCATTTGTTGACCACCCTATTAGTAAACCAATTCTTGCCAGTTTAAATCCATTACTGCTAGTCTTGCCCTGTTGTTTTAATATGATGACCTTGTTTGCATCACCCTTGTTAAAACCTTTGATCCACTTGAACACCCCTATTAGATCACCCCACACTCTGCATCTTTCCAGAGAGTGTAAGTTAAGGTGCCTAAGCCTCTTTTCGTAAGGCAAATTTCCGAGTCCATGTATCATTTTGGTCACTCTTCTCCGTACTGATTCTAGTGGATTCTATAGGACGAAGACCTATAGCCCAAGAAGAAATTGCAAGCAAATTTTGAGAGAGAAATAACCCAGAGTAATATACCCATTCCTGTATTTCACAATAAAATAAACACACACAAAAATTTGACATCTATATACCCTTAAAAATTAACTTTCTGTTCTCCCAGTGATGATGCCATTGCCCCCACCCAGTACTTCACAACCCTGCAAAAACAAACCTAACACAGGTGACATGTTGCATAAAGGAACATTTGGGTGAGAGAGAGAGAGAGAGAGAGAGAGAGAGAGAGAGAGAGAGAGAGAGAGAGAGAGAGAGAGAGAGAGGGAGAGACAGGGAGTGGGGGGGGAAGAAGTCATAGTTGTATTAGTGGGGGTGTATGATGAAGCATCCAAAGGAAAGGGTGAGGATATATATATATATATATATATATATATACACATGTGTGTGTGTGTGTGTGTGTATGCAGAAAAAAAAAAAAAGTATCTGTTTTTTCAATTTCCCAGTGGTTTCTGCAAAAATAGTTTATCACGTGTTTTGTGATTTCTTTGCATATATACATATATATATACAGTATATATGCTTTCCATTATAAATTTAAGATGTAATACAAAAAGGAATTCCATGATCTTTATGCCACAACCAAAGGAGCATCAGGAAGTCACCGCTAGCCAAGTAACCTTGGTGTCACCTGGGAGGCAAAGCCAATGCTTGTATATAGTAAAATGGATCAAGATGCATAAGATATACCATACCCTCATTCACCTCTATACACAAAAATAAACACTAGGCTATGAAGTATCCAAGGTGGAAAAAAAAAAGAAAAATAAAAAATAATAATAATAATAATAATAATAATATATGAGAGAGAGAGAGAGAGAGAGAGGCATAGCCAGTGCTTGTACAATATACAGTGAAATATATTAGATGGATAAGAACAGACCTCACCCTACCCCTGTTCACCTCTGTATATGCAAATAAAACCTGGGGTACAAAGAAGTATCCAGAGGAAAGGAGGAGGATGATGATGATGATGATGATGATGATGATGATGATGATGATGATGATGATGATGATGATGATGATGATGATGATGATGATGATGATGATGATGATGATGATGAAGAAGAAAAAGAAGAAGAAGAAGAAGAAGAAGAAGAAGAAGAAGAAGAAGAAGAAAAAATCCATAATAAATTGAAGATGCAACACACGATGGAATTCCTCAACCTACATGCCACAACCAAAGGAACATCAGTGTTGCCACAGGCCAAGCATCCCTGGCTGAGCCAGGATGGCAAAGCCAGTTTGTACATGGTGAAATATATCAAAATACATATGAAAAACATCATTCCCCCTGCTCACCTTTACACACACACACATAATAAAATTAATGATTAATGTTTCAAATTAACAGACTTCCCTTTTCTTTATACAGTATCAACATTCTCCATAGCATACAAGATTTGTTTTCATTTTTTTTCTTTTTTTTCTTTCTTTACAATGTTACATGCTTTCATCTCTTTTGTTCTTTGTTCCCCCTTTCTTGGTATTCATGTTCTTCTTCCAACATAAAATATTTCCCCCACCTTTCACACTGTTATCTTTTCAATTTTTCTAAATCTCTCCTTTCATCTTTCATGTCTGTTCTAAAAAAAAAAAAGTTGTTGGAAATATCAAAATGTTGTCATTTTTTCCTAACCCTTTTGTTGTTTTGATTCTGTTCTTATGCCTTACTACATCTGCCAATACTATTTCCACTACTTGGTTTGCCCTACAGAGAAAACCCTCTCTATAGCAGGTTGGGTCAATGTGGGGAAGAAGGACCAATAAGGAGATTAGCTAGATAACCTGTATATAAATGCTCATGATTGTTCATTAGTGTTGTCTGAACTGGGTGACTGTCTGGCAGTTAAGATAACGTGTTCAGTGCCTTCTGCGTGGTGAGTGCATCTGGGACATTCAGACTGTTTTTTGGCCTATTTTGTGTAAACAATATATATTACTGTTGGGTGCTGACTTAAGTGCAATTACATGTTACTTTACATTTTTGGAGTGTTTTCTTTTCTAGTATATGTTGGGACTATGGTTTAGTACTGTATTTAGTGATCTTTAGAGTAGTACTTCCTTTGTCTTCAGGGTGTATTTATTGCATAAAGAGGAGTTGTCAGGTATATGGGAAGCTTGTGATGGGAATAATCTATAGGCGTTGACTTCTCACTGCCCCATAGGTTGAGGTTGTGTTGCCATTCAATGGGTGTCTTAGATCAAAGGTTATGGCAACTTTTTTCATACTGCTCTGGTAGGATTTGTTTCTGAGTGAAGATGGATAATTGAATTTGTTTTGGTGCAGCATGTGATTGTTTTAAGGTTCTGTTCTGTACCACTTGAACCAGTGGTTTTTCTGTGTTCATTTTCATTATTGTAAGATGCCCAAGAAACTTTTATAAATCATTTGTACACTGATGTGATTATTAACAATGGTTAACAAATGGAATAGACTTAGTAACAATGTAGTGAATGCTGCAACAATTGGTTGTTTTAAGAAGATTAGATAACTTTATGGATCAGAATGAATAGTGGTATGGGACATGGAACTGCCTAGTGTTGGCCTTATGGTCCCTTGCATTCTCCTCCAGTTTTAGATTCTTGTGTGTGTGTTTCCTTCTGTTGTCCAAATTCTGTGCTTGCTCCAGTTTTGAATAAGTACAATTCCTTTTCTACCTTTCCTATAAGTCTTATGTGGAGGAGACAAAGGTAATCTATGTTAAATGTGAAGCCTCACATTGTGATGTTTTCATTTCATGGAATGTGTTGGTTCTTCAATGAGACAACTAGGCAGTTGTGGAATGTGCTGACATTCAACAAGATGGCTGGGCACTTTATGGATTTGTGGTAGTCTGCGGTGAAAAGTAGTACCATGTGCTTTTTGTGGGGATGCTGATGTCTTACTTGTGTCAACCAGTTTCCCAGCTCTTTCATGTACAACTGTGTGCTTCATAGTTATCTTAAAGTTATGGTCCAAGGCAATTAAGTTATATGTACATGTGAGGCCTTATGTGTTTTGAGATGAAATGTCTGAGAAGTATGGAAGGGGGTTACTAAACTGGAAAGAGTAAGAAATGAGGAGGTGAGGAGATAGCAGGGGTGGAAAAGATGGGAGATAGGGTTGATGAAAGATTATTGGGATGGTATGGACACATGGAAAGAATGAGTGAAAAAAGATTAGTAAAAGTAGTGTAGAAAGCAGAGGCAGATGGCGTGTACATGAGGGGCGACTCAAGACCAGAGGATAGGGTAAAAGGGGTGTTGAGAAAGAAGGGGGAGGTCTGTTAAGAACATAAGAATGAAAGATACTGCAAGAGACCATGAGGCCTACACTAGGCAGTTCCATGTCTAATACCACCTGTCATCCCCATCCATAAAGTTGTCTAGCAGTTTCTTAAAACAACTGATTGTTTCAGCACTCACTACATGGTTACTAATTCTATTCCATTTGTTGACCACCCCATTGGTAAAACATTCTTTCCTAGTTCCTTCTTAAATCTAAATTTGTCCAGTTTAAATCCATTACTGTGAGTCCTGCCCTGTTGTCTTAATATGATTACTTTGTTTGCATCACCCTTGTTAAAGCCTTTGATCCACTTGAACACATCTACTGGTTCACCCCACACTCTGCGCCTTTCTAGAGAATGTAAGTTAAGATGCCTAAGTCCCTCTTCCTAAGGTAAATTTCTGAGCCCATGTATCATTTTTGTCATTCTCATCTGTACCGATTCTAGTGAATTGATGTCCATTCTATAAGAGAGACCAAAACTGTACTGCACAGTCAAGGATGGGTCTAACGCTAGATAGTTTAACAATTACCTCTGCACTACTATTCGTAACTGCCCTAGCAATGAAACCTAATGCTCTTTTAGCTTTATTCATGTCAGTAAGGCACTATTTCCTGGAGGTCAGGGCTCACTATAACTCCCAAGTCTCACTCAGTTTTCTCTAAAAATGTGTTATCTAAGCTATATTCACTTTCAGGATTGTGTAGTTCTATGTTTAACACGCTGCACTTTGAGATATTAAAGTTCATTTGCCATTTCACCAACCATGTGAACAATTTGTTAAGATCATCTGGCAGAATTTCAGCATCGTCTCCTGACCTAATTAGGCATCCTATTTTAGTGTCGTCTGAAAACTTACTAACATCACTATTAATCCTATAGTCCAAATTGTTTATGTACATAATGAACAATAAGGGACCCAAAACTGACCCTGGGGAACTACACTAGAAACATTCCATTTGGGTTACACTATTTATGGTGACTCGCTGTTTTGTGTCACTGATCCAAGCTCTAATCCATTAAAACACTTTTCCTCCTATGCTATGGGCTTTGATTTTAGTAGTCTCTGGTGGGGCACCTTGTTGAATGTTTTGCTATAGTCAAGGTAAATAATATTGTAACTATCATTGTTATCTGACACCTTATATACGTTAGTGTAAAAAGATAGATTAGTCAAACATGACTTACCCTCGGAGAAACCATACTGTGAGTTATGATTCAAATTATGTCTATCAATGTGATATCTGAGTCTATTAACTATTATTGATTCAAGCATTTTACCTATAACTTATGTCAAACTGATTGGCCTGTAGTTGAATATACACAATTTATTTCCCTTTTAGAAAACAGGGACGTTTGCCTGCCCCCAAGTAATAGGCACAAAACCAGTGTCCACTGACTTATTAAATGTTTCTGTTAACTGTCACAGATTTAAAATTTACTCTTTAAGCACTCTCAGAAAAATTTCCATCTGGAACCAGGGATTTTGTAGCTTTTAAAGTCTTTCAATCTGTTTGACTACTTCTAACTTACTAATGCTGATACTTGATTGTCTACTTTCTTTATCCCTAATGAAAATTGGATTGCAGTCAGGTACCTTATCTAACCTCTCCTTAGTAAACACAGAAAATATTTGTTAAATGCCTTGCTCACTTTTTCTCTCTGATTCTATAATGACATTGTTGTTTTTAATTGGGCCCATCCTTTCCTTATTTTTGTTCTGTAGAGATGAAAGAATCTCTTTGGGCTGGAACTAACTTGTCTGACAACCTTAACCACTTCAGTGCGAGGATGTCCGCATAGGTGTCATGAGGCATGAATAGGTAAATAAGGATGCCAGCATCGGCATCTTGATTATATATTTTCTGCAGTTGTACATGAATTAGCCCCCAGATTCTGTGAAGTGATTTGATCATGTTTTCTCTATTTATATATCATTACTCAGAGTAAAAGAGAACGAATAATACAGCAGTGACTTTACATTTTGTAATGTGAGTAGTGTGATGAATCATGTTTGGCAGCCGATGCTGTGCGAGAGAATTTGAGTCATACTGAAGTGGTTAATTTCATAGTTACGTTTCGCTGTGTGCATGTTCTTTAACCAGTCTAGCCATATCATTATATTTGGATCTAAGGTGCATTTTTCCCATTTTTTATTTTTGTGTAAGTCCTCTTTTCATTCTGATCTCGTATTTCAGCCTGTCATTCATTCATTTGTGAGTATTACTATTTTTCCGTATTGACTTGAGGGGAATAAATTTAATTTGTGCATTTAGAATTAAAATTGTTAGGTTATTGTATATTTGATTCAAATTGCTGACTGGGCTGTTGACCTCATGCTTGTAATTGACCTGACCCAAGTTATTTATATTACTCTCCATGACCTGACTCCTGACGTCCGGACTGATTGTGTATCTTACTCCATCACAGCCCCCCTAGGTCGGTCTAAGTGACCAAATGTCTTAAATACTTTCACATCTCATCAAAATTGGTTCTCCCCAAGTCCAGTACTTGAACATTATTCATACTACAGGTATTTCTCGTTTTGTGCATGTCCTTTATGTGTGAATTCACTAAGATGCGACGTTAAAAATATTATATTTAATTAAAATTGTCTCGGACGCACCTCAGTTTGGGTCTTAATCTTGCTAAGATGGAAATTTTGAGTAGGTATGACCCAGGACAAAAAAATTCGGTCATATCCCATGCCTTGGGATCGGGGGAGAGCAAACTGAGGTGCGTCTGAGACAATATTGCAAATATATGAGCAACTGTGGAAACAGGTTTGTCTAGGACATTGCAGGGGATGGAAAAAATGCTGGCGACTTGGATTCAACACCAGAACAAGACCAGCATTCCTGTTAGTTTGGCCACCATTCAGGAAAAAGCTAAAAGCCTCATTAACGACATTGAAGGAATTTTTTTTTTTTGTGATTTCAGTTTGTGCAATGCCTGTAGGAACCCATATCTAGCACAAAATGAGAAATACCTATATTTAATTCTTCCAATATAATATTAAATCTCGTTTCTTGATGATCACTAAAGCCTTGACTATCTTCCACTTTTATGTTTCTTGTTAGATGCTCATTATTAGTTAAAAGTTCTGAGTATTCTCTCCCCTCATAGGATTTGTAATCATTTTAAGAAATTATCCTGCACCACATCTAAGAAATTTTGTTCTTCCTAATCTCCTACTAAAATTTCCCAGTCAATGATTCTATAATTAAAATCTTCTATGATCACAATGTTTTTGTACTGGGATACCCTGCAAATTTCATGAACCAGGGGATCAGCCTGCTCAATGTAGAGGTTAGGTGTATGTTGGACGCCAATAATAAGGAAGGAAGGTAGGAAGGAAGGAAGAAAACAGAAGATAAGGGTGTGTGGAAAATAGTTGTATATGGATGATACTGTGATACATGGAAGGGAGTGGGTGGGGATGGGGGCGGGGTTAAGGAGTGGTTATGTGTGAATAATATTTTGACACAGCCTAAAGGGATTTCTCCCTTTCGTCTCTTTTTCTGCACAAGGGGAAGTTTTTTTTTCCCAGTTAAATGAAGTAGCCTTGCTGTGGATGTGCTGTCTTGCTGCATTGCTTCTGACCCAGGGCACTGGTTGAGATGCAGGGATGACCTGTTATCCAGGAGAAGCCAAGAAAAGAGGGAGGGAGGGGGTGATGAATGGGAGCAGAGTGGGTGGGGATGAAATGGGTGGGAGTGGAATTATGACTTTTGACTTTGGTTATCTCCCCTGTAAGTGAGAAAAAGTCCTTGGTATATGCATGTATGTATGTATGTATGTATGAGTGCTTTGATGTTGAGTTTGGGCTTGAAGAAGGGGAGGTCACATGTGAAAAAATTGAATAGCTTTTGTGATAGTATTTCAGCTTAACACAATTGTTTCAAATGTACAAAACACCAGAGAATCAATTAACAATATAATTCCTGCCTATTTCTGTTATAAAAGATAACTCCCAACTACCTAAACCACACTTAACTTTACAACAGGCTCAGTATGTTGGGCAACTCCAGCTGAACTATCCTACATCACTGCTATTGCAATATATATTGGTCATATCAGCACTGTTAATTATATAACCTCCAAACTATCTTGACTGCAACAAGTTCCCAAAAGTATGTAGCAATCATGCCTAATGGTTCCTTCTATCCTAACCAACTCCAATTTACTCCAGCATGCATGCCAGAAGTCTGTAGAGAGTGAATGGTGTGGTTGTGCCTTGGTTCTAACAAAAGACCCATTCCCTACTGAGCTCCCATCACAGTATTGATCTGAACTTGGGCCCTCAGGTAGTGCTGCATTAGCTATGCATTTCTCCCATTTTTTTCCCCACAGAATTTTATGTTACTCATGGATTCTGTTACTTTAGTAATTCATTGGGGACTTCCTATGGGCAATTTGGAAGATCATAATAATTAACTCAGAATGTATACATGTATCAGCTGCTGTTTTGAGTTTCATTGAATGGAATTCTGCAGCCCCAGAGCAGCTGGCAACAATCCTCAGGCCCTCCCAGATATCTCTAGGAAGAAATGTTGTATTATCATCTGTGTTGAATGTGTAGGACTGTTTCTGTGTGACTTAACAAATCAATATGAGGGGGAGCAGTCACTAATTGTCAGCTATGCTTAGGTAAATAAGTGGGGAAATTAAGGCAATAGGAAGAGGTCCTGGGCCCAGTCCAGAGACCAAGTCAGCTCCTCCCCTCAGGGATGCACCTCTCAATAGATATGATGGCACTGACAGGTTATGAAAACAAGACTGATGATTCTCTCTGACATTGGTCTTACAGAACCACTACTTGCATTTGTTACTTTTCTTTATGATGGAAGCTGATTCACACTATCCTACTGCAATGCTCATGCTAGTCTCAGTTTTCACTCTTATGTACCTATCCATGGGTTGGAGTATCTCTCAACCTCTATCCCCAACCCCAATTATATCAAGGACAAATTAACTTTACAGATTACACCACAGCTGGACAACTCAGGTGGATTCAAAACATTTAAACAGAAAAGCATGCCATTTTAAAACAAAACAGGTACTACAGTGGTTAGTTATCATCATCATCATATATATATATATATATATATATAAATATATATATATGTATATATATATATATATATATGTATATATAAAATATATATATATGTATGGTAGGCAGATGTGGAGGGAGTGAACATGAGGGGACGTCCTAGGATGAGGTGGATGGATGGGGTGAAGGGGGCTTTGGGGGAGAGGGGAATGTCTGTTGAGGAAGGATGGGAGAGGACAGAAGACAGGGGTGAATGGAGAATGGTTGTATATGGATGATGTTGTGATTGCATGAGGTGGAATGGGTGGGGGGATGGGCAGTGAGGTAGTATGTGTGAGCAAAATTTGACGCAGCCCGAAGGGATTTCTCCCCGTCCTCTCCTTTTATGCAATGGGGGGACGGAGAGGGGGGTCGCCGATTTAATGAAGCGGCCTAGCTGTGGATGTGCTGTGTCTTGCGACACTGCTTCTGACCCAGGGCAGTGGACAAGGTGCAGGGATGACCCGTCATCCAGGAGGTGCTCAGATAAGAGGGAGGGTGGAGGGGTGTGGAGTGTATTCAGGGATGGAATGGGTGGAAATGATTTTATGCCTTTCCCTTTTTGGATACCTCCCTTGTAAGGGGGAAAAAGCCTTGGTATATGTATGTGTATATATATGTATGTATGTATGTATATATATATACATACAGTACATATGTATATATATATATATATATTTATATATAATATATATATGTATGTATGTATGTATATATATATACATACAGTACATATGTATATATATATATATATATTTATATATAATATATAATAATAATAAAATAAATATATATCTCTATATAATAATAAATAAATAATATCATAAACAATTATATACCACCTAACACATCAACACCCCAACTTCATTTGCTCAATGACTTAAATCATAAACTGGGCTGACTTGAATATACACTACCACATGTGACACACAAACAACAGACCAAATAGGAAACCGTTTTAGATCAACTCCCCAACCTAAGCATATTAAACTTCAGAAAACCCCCCACCAAACATATCCAACATGCAATTTCTGCAGACACTACAATATATTCACTCTCCCTCCATCCAAACATGAGAAACCCCTAATGACCTCCCTTCCAACTACTTCCAAATAAAAAAAACACTATAGAACTTGTTGAGAAAACTAAATTCACCCAGATTTATAATAAAGCAAAGTGGCCAGGTTACACAAAAAGAAAATAATTTAGAAACCTCTGACATGATTCAGTTAACACCCACATAGAGGACAAAAATTACCTTAATAAAAGCCAGTAAGAAACATCCCCAGGTACTACAGGAAAAATGACAATACAAATTTCACATCTGAGACTGCATCCTAAATAAGGGCTAAAACAGTGAGAGCAAGAAAAAGAAAATCGTTACTAACTGGGAGCATATGCCCGGGGGCATAGTGCTGCACTCACACACAGTTTCTCCGAGCAATCTCCCATGCAGTCACCCACCCTTCATGCTCCAAACAATTCTATACAGGTCAGACCAACTTGCCCCAGCCATGAGTTGTGGGCATCTCCTCCATCTCTTCCACTGTGAAGGTTGTCTCTTGTTAAGACAACCCTGTGAGTGGGATCAACATCTGGGGAATGTGCTACATGTCCATATGGCTGGAGTTAACATTCAGGAATTATGCTGGTAGTACAGCCACGACAACCACGTGGCATGGAACGTGCATTATGTCATCCACAAGGGACCTGACGCGACTTTGACAGTGCGACCCTGCTTGACCTGATCTGACCTAATCCAGTGCAATTATATTATGTAATTATGCACCACGGGTGACTACCCACGTGATGTATATACTAGTATATCAGCTCCTGCCACCTGTAAAATCAGTTCACTCATACCTTACGATAAAGGAGATGAACTCACCAAAACCTCTTTCTCTTCTTGCAGTAGCATCGCTACACACTACATTGGTCATCCTGGAGTGACCACCATGGACCCGTCTCCTGTTGCTGCTGCTCCCACCACCATTCCATCTCTCCCAACGGCCACCGGGAGACATTAAACCAAGCAAAGCATACGCTGAGATGCTGTCCATCGCCTGCCTCCTACCCATAGCCATGCTGTGCCCCCTAGTGCCCGTCCGATCTGTCTTTCACATCATTTATGAAATAATCACTGCAGCAGCAGCACCAGCCTACAGGCACCGACAACAAGAACATTGGACCACTGCAATCTGATGCACTGCAGACCTGCATCTCACCTTTGGGAGTCTCCACAGCTCCTGGAGCTTTGTCCTGGTAGATATCAGGACGCCTCTCCTTGATGCTGACTTCCCCATTCATTACAGGTTACTGGTCAACATCGCCAACAGCTGTCTGGTCTACGCAACAGCTCCCACCTCGACTACCCTCAAAATGTCCAACACTGCCATCAACGCTAGACATCACATGCCCAATGCTCACCGCAGCCATCATGGGCAACCTCATCATGTCTCCAGCAGAGATGGTTCATCTCAACTCCACTGCAATCCCCATCGCAATCAATAATGGCTACCGCCATCGATGCTAGACATCCCTCCGCCCAACGTTCATCGAGCCATCTGGGGCAACCTCAACATGTCTCCAGTGGAGATGAGTGACCATCCCCTTGCATGCGGAATGCCCTCTTAAGCCAAGGTAATTTTAAGAGGGGAGTATTGTACAGCCACAATAACCATGCGGCACGGAATGCATGTCATGTTGTCCGCAAGGGACTTGACATGACTTTGACAATGCGACCCTGCTTGATCTGACCTAACCTAATCCAGTGCAATTATGTAATTACTCACCACAGGTGACTACCTATGCAGTATATATATTGACTCCTGCTACATGTAAAATCAGTTTACTCATACCTTACAATAAAGGAGACGAACTCACCAAAACTTTCTCTTCTCATAGTAGCATTGCTACACACTACACTGGTAACAAGCCTAGACTAAGTCTCATGGAATCTTTGGTGTGATAGTCATTTCATTGATACGCTATGATTCTTTGAAGGCAATAGGTACGATAGACATCGAGATGCATCTTCAAGTCAGCATTCAATGTCCACTTCTCACAGCCATAAAGCCTGACAGGGACCACAAGTGACTTCAAGTGATCTTAGTCCTCCTGCATAAATATTAACAACACAATATGGTTTGGTTGAGTGAGTCCATAACACCATGGGTAATGCCAATCCTTTGAATATGTCCTGACAGAACTCTCCATTGTTATTCACTACACTACCAAGGTATGTGAAGCTTTCCTAAACCTCAATGCCCTCACCACATGCACAGACAGATTGAACTGTGTCATTCAGTAAGCCCCCAAATGTCTGAACCTTGGTCCAAAAGAACCGAGTCCAAATAATTTCACCTCCCTACGTAGTGATTCAAGGGCTGTGACCAGAGCTTCTGACAGTTCCACAAAGACAAAAGTCAGAGACCTTAGCATTGCCAATAGATGCTCCACAATGACAGTGATCAATAACTCTGTCCAATAGTCAGTCCATGCAGAGGCAATGACACACCCTGGCCACACTCCCAAAATTAACAGGAAAGAAGCTGGAAATGACTCCTCCAAGCTTTACAGCACACTGTCCCAAAGTGTAAGCCAGACATCAATTCAATAATCCTTGCAGGAATCCCACGGATCTACAGAAGGTTTTACAGCACTGCATAAAGGCACTGAATCAAACATCTTGAGATCAACATAGCCTTCAAGAAACCCTTGTTGAAAATCATGTCAGCTCTCCACAAAAACACAAAGCACTAAGATCTGATCAGCTGCTGAGTTAATGGGTGTGAACCTAGACTGCTCAAGCCTCTGAAACTTTACCAGATGTGAATGAACCTGTCAGCAACAGATGGGCAGGCACCTTTACCTGGCACAGTGAGCAATGTTATATCATGGTAATTGTTGTCAAGACAGACAATCAGACCCTTTTTCCAGTCATAGGGAGTGATACCAGACTGCCACAACAGACATCAAACACATGCAACTTGGGGATCATGGCCTCACTCACCCCCTTACCCAGTTTTCAGCAACCCAAAACTCCTGTTACAGATACCAGCTGCCTTTACACTCTTCAGGTTGCTTACAGCTTCTCTGACCTCTGTTAGAGAGGGTGGAGACTCATCTATCTATGGATCAGTAAATGACACCCAAACACTTGCAAGGGAAAACTATCTATTTAAAGAGTCACCCATATACATCTGCTCTAAGTACTCAGGAAAGGGGCTACACTCTTCTATGTCTAATGCTAGCTGCCCATCAGCTGTTTGGACTGTGCTCCCGAGTCAGAGATTTGGAATGGAGTTCCTTGAGGCCTTGGTAAGCAATCATAAGGTCATCTGCATTAGAATGGCTGTCAACATCCTCAGTGAGTCCCTTGATGTATCTTTCCTTATCCATCCTCATGAGAGCTCTAGCATGCCATTTCTGAGTCTTGTATTAATCCAGGTCCCCAGTCATTCTGTTAGCATGGCCCAACTCTATACTCTTCAATGTGTCACATGACACCACACTACTTATCAACTTTCAATGCTCTCCAATGCATTCCTCAGCAGCCTTCAGAATTTCATGTTCGAAGGTGTCCCACAGTTTTTTAGGGTCCTTAAGGTTGTCAAGCACTTCAAACCAATTAGACTGCTACCACGTACTCCTGAGCATATGCATCATCCCCAAATTTCTCCGGATGAAATCCAGTTGAGTTACACCTCAGTTTTCTCCTAGATTCGATACACTGCCTATTTGTTGCAACCACAAGTCTTATCAATACCAGAGTTTGGCACTCCAATAAACCCTACAATTCTGTAGAATTGTCCAGCAACAATTAGGCATCACATAACACATAAGATGGTTGAAAAGGGAAAACTGAAAGATGTATACTAGATCCTGAGACTGAAAAAAAAAAATAATAATAATAATAAATAAATAAATAAATAAATAAAAAAAATTAAGGAAAGCCAAATAAATCCACCATCCCACCATGAAACAGTTGCAACAACACAAACCAAATTACAATCACCAAAACATCACTGCAATAATAACAAGAATTTCTTTAAAACAAGATTCAAATCCATGACACCAGAATACATAAGAATAACAAAAAAGGTGAGATAAAACTACTCAGAAGACCACACTATTCTCCAGCAAACAAAAAGAAGATGCCATCAAGAAACTAAAAAACTCAAATGCAGAAGGGCCTGTCAATATATCAAAATAGTACCGAACATTTGGCATAATTTTACCATGCACTCAATCATAAAATTAGCAATCCAAGGCTAACTCCCTCAGACAACTACCCTACAGATAAATTCCTTCCATGACAAGCAAGAACGAAATTAGTATGCCTGCATTCAGGCCAATATTCAGCTTTCAAACAATACTAACAAAAAACAGGTCCAGTTACAAAGGCAAATTGGCCCAGATGCCATCACCAAACAAGACATCAAAGACCTCATCCTACATTGCCTTACTGTTTTACCCAAATATAACAATCTCTTCCATAAATACATTGTGGGTTGTTGCTGATCACCTGGTAGCAATGAGTCTCCTGGAAGTGAGACTTGGGCAACAGATTGAATGACGGATTGATTTCAAGTTTTTTTCAGCAGATCCCACTTTTTCCAATCCTGGCTAATATTTGCTAAAAACCCAACATAATGTAATGTAATCAAAGTGTTGGTTAAAGACAACTTAATACAAGATAACAATGTCTGGCCTTTTCCAGCCCTTATAGTGCCATTCTCCTGAATACTGTAGCTAAATTCCAAGTAATAATTTTTTTTTAATGTGCTTTGATGTAATATTTTGTTGATAAGGGTATGGGTTCATTTTTGTGTTTCTGAAGGTTTCTTTGGTTCTCTACATGTTTGTTGCTTTCCCATCTATTGTATTTGTGGTTTTCCTTGGCTCCTCCTCATCCACATTCCACCCACTCCACTCAGTTACAATCTCTGTGGGGACATTGCTCTTCCACTAACTTCCTCATCAAAGCATTCATAGCCAACAAGTCTCAACAACTCCAATGTTGATTTCACCTATGTCACCAGATCCTGATGAGAGAATCCTCCAAAATCCTGGAAACACTCAGGTGACAAAGCCCTCCAATGTCCACAACACTTGGACGAAGGTTTTAGTTTTCCCCTTCAATGCCTTGGGTTGGTAGACTAGTAGATAGCCAGGCTTTATCATGTGGCCAGCAGCACTGTCATAACACAGCAAAACACAGCGGTCCAAGCTGCATTGAAGCCAAGTGACCCCGCCCACCCTGTGTGATGAAGGTTCTGATGCACTGGCATAAGACACCACCATGCAGCCTGCTAAGGAACATGGCAGGAAGTATGAATGTATGATGCTATGACCAGGTTGTGGTATGGATGAGCTGGAATAGTGCTGCTTCCTTGAATGTGTGAATCCATGAGTAGTGAATTATACAAGAACAGCATTCAGGTGTGTGCATGTGTATACATGTGTAATCTACATATACAGTCAAACCTCGAAAGCCCAGACCCCGAATGCCCGGACCCTCGTATGACCGGTCAAAATGAACAAAGGGCGGACTTTTCAAGCAAAGTTCCCTATTTGTCCGGTAGGTGGCAGCGACGGCTGTACACGTGTACTCAAACCCGGCCCAGTCAAGCCGCCACCAGGTCTGCCATTTCGTAGAATTTTGTACCAAAACGTAGTAAAATAGCGGCATGTGGCAACTGCACAAGGACATGAGGAAATTTTTTCTACATATCAGCGGGCTGTTAAAAACATTCAAAAACTCAAACTTTTGTTTAAAAATCATAGAACTAGTTATCAAATAATAAATGGTACATCAAAATATGACTTTTATTGGTAATTGTGTTACTTATAAAATATTACATCCCAAAAGATACGTTTTTACCGTGTAGAAAAAATTTACGCTAAAGTTTCAGCTTTCTTTTAGCAATAATAATAAATAAATAAAATAATTTTTATATCTTACTGAATATGTTACAGCATGGGGGCCTTGTATACATTCAAGAATAAAAAAACTAGAACCAACATTTTGTCAAAGTTTGACAAGTATATCTTGCTATGAAAGTCTGCACACACCCGAGAAAAATGTATGCCCCAGTCAACACTCCCATTCTACATGGCAGTGTAGAAAACGTGGCAACCCTGCCTGCCACCACTGTCCCGCGTGCATACCTTCCGATATTTACAGTGTACGTGATAAAAAATACATTACAGTACACTGTATATACAGTACATTTACATGCCTGTATTACAGTTATTATTACAGAATTATTAGTATTATAGTATCATTATTACAGTATTGTTATTATTAGTGTTAGAGTATTATTCTTATGTGTTTCTATGCCATATCATACATTACCTATACATATACCGCTACAAAAATCTATGGGTGTTAGGGCGATATTTTCGATGACCGGACCACCCTTCCCCCCAATTAGTCCGGGCTTTCGAGGTTCAACTGTAGTTAACTTTTGCAAGTTACTAACACAAAAGGATATTAAGCTGAGTGTTATCTTTTAACTCAAATGCATTTTAGTTTGGTGAGATAACTTGTTGCAGATTTCAAAATATCTACCACACAAGAGTCCATGTGCTAACCATCCCAGGCAGTGTTTGAAGATGGCAACTCCTGATAGTTTTGGCAGAGTAAACACCTTTTAAGGAAGAAAGTACATTTCATTTGTTGTCGCCTATTAACCAATGAGACTACCATCTCTTGCTCAGGTTCTCGAGACTAGCACCATGGAAATGGTATGACAAATTAGCATGACAAGAAGGATATCTAACCTGCTATCTACAAGATTCTGTGTAAGGATTGCATAGTCTTATGTCAATGAAATGTCACGCACTATAAAACCCATTTGTGAACATCAATGATGTCTAAAACAACACCACCATTACACCAACCACTAAATAGATGGGAATTAAGAGTTAATTACAGGCAAAACTAACAGGATATGGAGGAAAAGTCGGGAAGTAACAGTTATTCATGGGCCAAATACTACAGAGCAAAATAGAGAATGTGCATGGAATGAAAAATGTCATGAGAAATAGGTATTGGGTGATGAATACAAAGGGAATATTATATGAGAGAGTGATTATCCCAATTTCACTTGCTGAAGTTGACTTGGAATATTAAGAAGGCAGAAAAAAAAAAAAAAATGAAATAAAGTGTTTAAGAAATAAGGTTATTATAAGGATGGATGAAATGTGTAGGTCAGGTGAAAAGGAGTAGAAAGATGGCAGATGAGGTTGAAAGACACAAGATCATACTGATGTCTAGTTACAATGAGATTGATCCTCATGTCAGGTAAGGTCAAAAGACAATTGAAGGTTTGGCACCATGTCAGTATCAAACAATAAAATGAATTGTGAAATTAAAGAAAAATTGTGATAGGAATGAGGTGTGCCAATGCCCTCTATTCTACATTTTAGAAATATTTCATGAAGAACAAAGATGTGGACACACAATGTGGTTGTTAGATCATCAGTTCTGTATGGATGTGAGACCTGAAGACTCACTTCAGGAGATCCAGAGATCATGAAGCAGCCCTTAATTAAAGATGTGGTGACCTCTAGAAGGCTTAGATGGGCTAGCCAATGTGAAAGGATTGAACATACATAGATCCCTCTACATGTGGTGAATGGAAGAGTAAACTGAACATGACCCGTGAGGAGGCCTCAATAGAGGTGGAATGATATTGTTCAGTATCTGCAACAACACAATGAAAACCCTGCGGAGTGGCAAGGTGTCAATGGAGCAGTAAATGCGGAGAGACTTAGAAGAAGCAGTGATGGGTTGCCAGATCTATAAGCCACATAAGTAAGATGGGGATAATCAAATAATGCTGAGGTTATTTTGGCACATGAAAAGAATGTGAAGACAGCTCTTGGAGATAACTTCAGAAGACTAAGAATAAGGTCAAGAGGGTGCTGAATGCAACAAGAATGTCTGCTGAGCATGAAAGTGGGACAAACAGGATTGAATACTGAGTGGTTGTAAATGGATGAGGAAATGATGTTGCCCAAAGAGATATTCTTGTCTGCTCTGTACATTTGTCAAGTGGATAAAGGGATTCTTTTTGGCCATTTAATGAAGCAGTGGAGATTAAATCAGCTCCATCTAGCCCCTGCAATGGAAGTGCTGTCTTGGTGTATTGCTTCTGACCTGAGTAGCATGGTGGGAGGGAAAATCTTTTGCTCACAAGGTGCTCAGATGTGACAATGATTTTTTTTGGGGGGAGTGGGGTGTAAGTTGGGTGTATTTGACTTGGTCCTCCTCCTTATAAGGGAGAAATGGCCTTTTTGGTATTTACATGTTATCACAGCACATTGCCCTGTCACCTCTGACAACCTATATGCTGAAGGAATCACTATTTTGTCAGCAATAGCAAATGTTTCTGCCCTTGGGGGCAATATCACATACAAAAGGAGTCATGGAGGGTCTAAAGCAGTGGTTTAAGGGTGGAAGCAGATCAATTAATCCATCTGTTGCCCCTGGTCTCTCTTGCAGAAGACCCCCAACCTTCAGGTCAGCAACAGCTTTGGGGTGGGACCACAAGTCACTCAAAATATATTGTTGTTGTTGTCTAAGGATTGTTAGTGCAGGGCATTTTGGTATGTGTTATTCTGATGTCCTTTGTATGGTCACTGCTGCATCAGGGGCAGTGGAATCTGTGGCTAGGACTATTTTGTGTTGCTACCGTTTCTGGATGGTGTCCCGAATGCAAACATGTCAGTGTGGTTGTTACCTCATGTGGGAGGGGTTTTTCTGTAGAACTTATGTCTAGGGGATATTAGTGAAGTACTGAGTTTGGTGCTGTGAACTGAAGAACTCATTTGGTGATTTGAGTGTGTAATGTTTTTGTATGGATGTTTTGGGTGGTACAGGTGGTTGCTTGTTACATATTTATAAGTAGAGTGCTGCTGGTGGTGGATGTAGTGTGAAGGATGTTTGGTGTTATGGGTTCTGGCATTGAATTACGATCCTGTCATTTCCATTTGGTGTTCTATAGGGAGGATTTTGGTTTCTGTATGGGAGTGTCCAATTGGAGTGGGGCAACAGAATATGGGGATAGTAGATATTAAAGGTGATCAGCATTCATTTTGAGTAGAGATTAATTTCCAATCATAAGAAAATGCTAAACAACTTGGCCTATAAAGATGCCACTGAAGTCTAATATTAACCACATGAAACATGCCATCAATATTCCATCCATGACAGCTGAAGTAATGAAAAAGGATGTTTCAATACCAAAATATTTAAAAAACTAATATATTATTACTGTGACAAATACAGTAAAGCTCACAAACACCTGTGATGAATAACAGAACAAAGCTACTAATAACAGTTGTTGACCCACAGTCGGAAAATGAGGTAAGATGGACAGAAAATCTGTACATTTCGACCACTATCTGTGGTCCTCTTCAGCAGAATGATACATAGTGTGGAGTATGAGAGTATGTATAGCTAAGAGGGGTACATTTGGGGACAAGGAAAAGGGGGGACTCAGGTAATTACGTGTCCTTGATGAGGTCGGGGCGGAGGTTGACCAATAGTGAGGTCAAGCCCGGCTGCTTTAGAGATGGACTTCTTAGTAGCCATCCAAGTTATGCTGTCTGGGGACCACTGACCTTTGGAGGTATTAAACTTAGGTACATGTTTAATAAGGGAGGATTCTATAATTTTCCTTTGAAAGCTGCAGTGGGATTTAAAGACTATGGTAGCATTATCCTATCCCACTGCAGTTTTCGAAGGGAAATTATAGAATCCTCCCTTATTAAACATATACCTAATTTTAATACCTCCAAAGGTCAGTGGTCCCTAGACTGCATAACTTGGATGGCTGCTAAGAAATCCATCTCAAAATCAGCCGGGCTTGACCTCACTATCTGTCAACCTCCGCCCCGACCTCATCAAGGACACGTAATTACCTGAGTCCTCCCTTTTCCCTGTCCCCAAATGTACCCCTCTTAGCTATATATACTCTAGTATGCCACACTATGTATAATTCTGCTGAAGAGAACCACAGATAGTGGTTGAAATATTAAGATTTTCTGTCCATCTTACCTCGTTCTGTGACAGTGGGTCAATAAGTCTTATTTTCGAATGTGCTACATTAAACCTTCCTAAAGCTGTTAATATTATAGGCCTAACCCTGTTCACAAAAATAAAACAATTTAAACTGGTTCTCTACCTCTGTGGACCCTAAAGGGCCCATGAAGTTCCATAAGCAAAACATCAGACCCAATTAAAGATATATAAAGAATGTCTGGCTTTATTCACTACTCAATGATCTACAGGAAGCAAAAGAAAAGGAATAAATAAGTACAGAATACATGAAATTTTTTTGAGAAAAAGAAAAGTTGAGAACCACTGCATTAGAACTTTGTCTTTACTGTCTTAAAACAATATACTATAAGCAATTCAAAAATAAGACTTTATATCATTTACTGTAAATTCTGAAATGGCAATGTTATCTCTTCTGTAAATGGTCCCACCTGGGGGCTGTTGGCAGTTTCCTTCAGGCCACAGGTCTTCTGCAAGACGCACCTGGGGCAACAGACTGATTGATAGACAATGATATATTTTTCTAGTGTGGAACAAAAAATACCTGAGCTTACAAATGGTACATACAGTAGCCGCGAAAAGTTTGGGCGCAAAATTATAGGCGCCCCAACTTTCCCCTAAACTCAAAACATGCGAAAAATACAACTTTCCACCCAAACTTTTCGCTATTTTTCAATGCTAGTGTTTGTACCCGTATTTAGCCGAGACAATACACACTATTTGGCAACTCTGTTTAGGCGCACTCGATGTCACATGGAGTCAGTTTCTAAACATCTCTCACGGAGAGTAGTCTTTTTTTTGCGGTGGTCTCTGTTTTTGTGCCTTGATATCTCCGTAATGGGAAGTGGTAAAGAGCTGGAAAGAGACACAGTTGTTACAATCATAACCCTCTATAAGGAGGGTTATGTGTAAAGATATTGCTACTCGTGTGGGAATTGGAGTGCGTCAAGTGCAAAACTGGACCAAGAAATTTCGAGACGAAGGAAGTGACATCATTCGTACTCCAAAGCATCGCTCTGGTCGGCCAAGGAAGATATCAAATCGTACTTCTACGGTTCTAACTGCCTCCTACGGTGATATCAAGGCACAAAAACAGAGTACATACATACATACATACATATACCAAGGCTTTTTCCCCCTTCCAAGGGAGGTAGCCAAAAAGGGAAAGGCATAAAAACACTCCCACCCATTTCATCCCTAAATACACTCCACACCCCTCCCACCCTTCCTCTCATCTGAGCACCTCCTGGATGACGGGTCATCCCTGCACCCTGCCCACCGCCCTGGGTCAGAAGCAGTGTCGCAAGACACAGTACATCCACAAAAACAGAGACCACCGCAAAAAAAAGACTACTCTCCGTGAGAGATGTTTAGAAACTGACTCCATGTGACATTGAGTGCGCCTAAACAGAGTTGCCAAATAGTGTGTATTGTCTCGGCTAAATACGGGTACAAACGCTAGCATTGAAAAATAGCGAAAAGTTTGGGTGGAAAGTTGTATTTTTCGCATGTTTTGAGTTTAGGGTAGAGTTGGGGCGCCTATAATTTTGCGCCCAAACTTTTCGCGGCCACTGTACATACATACATATACCAAGGCTTTTTTCCCCCTTACCAGGGGGGTAGCCAAAAAGGACAAGGCACAAAAACATTCCCACCCATTTCATCCCCGAAAACACTCCACACCCCTCCCATCTTAGCACCTCCTAGATGACGGGTCATCCCTGCTTCCTGGTAAATGGTAATATGCTAAAAATCCTGATAAATTAAGACAATTACAAGACCCCTTCAGAAAATGATCACTGTCACTATGTAAACAATATACAAGTCCAATCAGTATACCTTAGTATGGTAATATTTTGAAAATCCTGGCAAACTCAACAATATAATTATCTGAACTGACATACTTTTGATTAAGATAAATTATACCAATATATCACTGGTGAGAAATGTAGTAACACATTTGTAAATCACAACTAACACCACAGTCGGATGAAAGAAAGAGTTGAGTAAGCAAAACTATACATTTTGATTGCTATCTGCAATCCTCTTCAGTAGTACCTACTTCAGTGGTACTACGAGGGGTGATCAAAAAGTAATGAGAGTGATACCATATATTTTCACGGTACAGAGGTAAATCCAAATAGTGGCCTACATTCCTTCAAAGTACTCCCCAACCTGCCTCTATGCAACGTTCCATCCTCTTTCGCCACTTCATGAAGCACTCACGGTACTCAGAAGCCGATATACCTCGTAGCTCTGAATTGACTGCTCGCGCCAGATCTTGGATGCGATGAAACAGCTTCCCTGCGATCGCACCCTTGATCTTTGGAAACAACCAAAAATCACAGGGAGCAAGGTCAGGCGAGTAGGGTGGGTGGGGGAGAAGTGTGATCCCCTGCTGCTCCAGGAACTGCACAGTGAGGCGAGCTTTGTGGGGGGCAGCAGTGTCATGGTGCAGCAAAAGGCGCGATCGGCGACGGGTTGGTGCAGTCTTGGCCTGATATTCCAGGACTCGAGGAAGGACGTGATCAGTGTAGTACTGGGCTGTGATAGTACACTGTTGAGGCATTACATCCACACACATTGGTCCTTGTGAATTGAAGAAGATGGTGAAAAGGCGCTTCCTGCTGCGAAATCCTTCCTTCAGAATCTGAGGTCGAGGTTCTTCATCACTCAACCACACCATGTTAGACTGCTTGTCTCTGGTGGTGAAGAAAGAAATCCAACACTTATCTCCGGTAGCTACATCTGAGAACCGTTTCGGACCATTTGGCTCGAATTCAGCCAGCCATAGACGACAAATCCGCACCCGTTCGCTCTTCTGCTCTTCCATAAGCAAATGAGGTATCCATCAAGCACACTTCTTCCTCAGCCCTAAGTGTTCATGCACGATGTCATGTGCGCTCCCATAACTGACACCGAGCTCCAAGGATAAGAATTGAAGAGTAACAGTTGGATCTTCGTCAATGATGGCCCGCGCACGGACCGTCGTTGCTTCGGTCACGGATGTCCAAGGGCGGCCAGGACGATGATCATCTTCTAGCTGCAATTTTCCGGCTGCGAAAGCTCGAATCCAGCGGGAAACAGTTTCCAGTGATGGAGTAGACTCGGGAAAAACTTGCAACAATTCCTCTCTGATCTCCGTTGCTTTTTTCCCGAGTTTCCACCGTGTGAAGGTGTAGAATCTGCAGCCTTCTTTCGAAAAATCCATGTTTCCGGTTAGAGAGGCAGACCAACAATGACGCAATCGCACAGCGCAACGATAAAATGTAAGCTAGACAAACAGCGACAAGCTCAAACATGTAACAACAGGCAACACTTGCTGCCCCTTGCTCCCCGCCCCCCCAACACTTATAGTCTCTCAGCTACGAGTCCGACTGTCATTACTTTCTGATCACCCCTAGTACTGAAGAGGATTGAAGTTAGCAATCGAAATATATAGGTTCACTTACTCAACTCTCTCTTTCGTCTGACTGTGGTGTTAGTTGTTATATCAATATATAAATGTCTAAGTTAGGCTTGGGAGAAGTCCTCAGCTCAGTTGTGCTTAAGATTAGCGAATTTCCATGGAATATTCCCAAAACCATTTCAAAAATTTATTTCACTGGTACATGCTTACTGAAAGAGATCAAGTAGGGCAGTGAAGTGTAAACATGAGGTACTGTATGCCATCTCAATGTGGCTGTGGCGATCTGAACATGGTGTGCCAATACAATTACAGCTTATCTTTGGAGTGATTTCTCTGCTGGATTAATTTCTGGGGGGAATCTAGTGAAGCACAGAATTTAGGAGTCTACTGTGGAGTACTTGATTTGACATAATTATGTGGTTTTGTATGTATGTATTGTGAAGTGCCGGATGGGGGGTTGTATTACTGTTGATGTTTGAGCAACAAAATATTGGATTTATTTATTTATTCATTTTTGTGTTTGGTGAGCTATATTCCTGTGATGTGATTTGATTGGCAAGTAGGATAGAGGGCCCTTGTATACAGCAGCATGCACCATTCTCATATGCCAACTTTAAGCAATTTTACTTGTTTTCAGGATTTGCCTTTGTTTTGATTCTATTGAATAATTACTGTTTATTTGCATCACAAATGAGCTCTTTATCAAATATCCCTTCCCTCCTGCATAATTTTTTTTGGGAAAAAAGGGAGACCATGAATAGTTTCCAATTACAATATTTTTGTATATAAACATTACCCACCTCTCTGTATAGATTCACAAGTGACTACACGCAGCTGTGTGCTACTCATTATACAAAGATGTTTAATCAACTCATTAAATGAAGCCATGTCAATACATCATGACTTATACTAGTCAAAATAGCTTACACACTGATTGACTGTCTGGTTAGGTTATGTATGAATGGACAAAACACAGCTTCAGACACTGCCAACATGTATACTGTATAAAAAATGACACAGATCAACAGGAGGGAATATGGCATTTAAAATGTTGTAGATTATTACCAAGTGACATTCAGTTTTCTGGCGTATTTAGGGGCACTATGCACTCCAAAGACAACTATATTTAAGAGAAATTCTTCCTGATGTTCTGACAAACTTTACCTCCATTCCTGTACGCTTTACATGCATTCGCTCTGCCTTTCGCATCACATGTTTTGTATAATCAATCCAATCCACTGGCCTTACTAAAGACCTATGGTACTGAGGAATCTAGGCAAATCAACTACATTAGATGACAGAAGGTTGTACTAATTACCAACAACTACCATAAAATCCAAAGACATTGTTTTTATTTAATATTGGCATAAATCATATATTATATATCTATATCATATTTGTAAGTTTTAAAGCATTTGGCTGCATCAATATCAAGATTCAAGATGTGATACACTACCTACAATTCAGAGCTCGATGCGAGCTTTGACGTCATGTTTGTTTATATTTGTTGTGGAAGACAAACTAACGGAAGTCTGAGGATAGACCTATCTTGAATGTTGAGTAGCTGGAGTAGGACTAGGATTAAATTAATCATTTTACATAAGTATATTTTAATCTAACCGAAAATACCTGAGCTATGAGGCATTTTTGTAGCTACAATTAACTCCCATCATGTTCGTTTTTTTTTCTTAGTTAATAATGTACCATAGTTTATCATATCTGCAAGTTAAGTCTTGTGGCCATGTCAATATCAAGACATTAAGATTTCCAATATGCCCTGGATATGCTGACATGATCAACAACTGAAGCTATAGGGCAGACCATGGCTTCTCAAAGTTCGCGCTGAGCTTTGGATTGTTGATAGTGTATAACATCTTGATATTGATGTGGCCTGATGCTTTAAAAATTACAGAAACAATAAAATATATCACAAACAATTGATCTATGCCAATATTAACTAAACACAATTAATATAATTGGATATGTCACTAGTTGTCAGTAATTAGTACATCCACTATGTGAAGATATTCTGTGGAGATGCCTTGGCAGCTTTATCTTTTGCTATAAATAGCGGATGTTTATACTTTGCTACATTTTCTTTTTTCACTAGGGGCAAAGTAATTCTTTTCATAATAAATCATCTTCAGGGAAAAAGAAAAGCGTGAAAAGCCTTACATATATAAATGTAAACTTTCAAAGCAAGAATGGAAGCCATTTAATTCTGCTGTATTTTCACACGCTGCAATGCCAATGGTACCCGTAATTAAAAATTTATACTGAAGCCCACCCACTCCACTACTTTGTTCTAATAAAATGGAAGCAGGGATCTAAAACCACGTACATAACTATTGGTAAATTCTGCACCATACCCTTCCACCAAATGAAATTCTATCATTTACCATTACGTGAACATTGATATGACAATAATTACTTACAAACATAACTAGAACAGATTAAGGAAAAATATTTTTCATTCATTCACCTGATCTCCCCTAATTCAGCACTTTCTACTAATTCTAGCGGGAAAGTAAACCTACACAGATAAAGTACAGGTAATTCAAAATGCGCTACATCTCCCAGATTTCCTACTATAATACACGTGACAACCCTTAAAACATATATACTTTATAAGTTAATGCTTACCCTAAACTACCAATTTCATCACAAATAATTTCTGTTATCACATTCATTGAAGCACAACATTACATCCTGGAAAAGTATTCCATGCAGTGGTCACACCTACTTCTCTAACCACAAAGGCTTAACCTTGGCAAATTCCCCAGCACCATCAATTCTAACTAAACACCTTCTATTATTTCTTTAGTTAATAAAAACGCCGTTCCTTCATAATTATGGGCATTTTCGACGTGTCCCCACCCCAATATACCCATCTCCACCCATGCCACCCTACTCCCGCCTGCTGCTGCTGCTGCGGCTGCTGTTCTCCGCCTCCTACCACTCGTTACCTAACTCGTTCATTTCACTAAACTTTCTTCCACACATTTCCTAACTTGTTCTTTAACACTCAATTTCAATATTACATCGGGTTTCATCCGCAGTTGCACATTTTCTAGGAATGAAATGGAATTGGGAAGTTTAAAACTAGGAGCTTCATAAAATGCCGGTCTTATCCCAAGCGGAACGGACATCAAGCCTTGCCAAATTTCGGCACTCATTTGACGTTCGTCGCCTTCACCTTTCTTTCCTTTAACCACTCTAATACAAGAATAAAAACACAAAGTTACTCACCTCACGTTATTGAAGAGACAGGCATCATGGTTATGTGTTATTCACCAGAAAATAAAAACGACTTCTTGAGTTCAAAACATAAACAAACAAGCCATTATGCGTAACTCCAATGATGCCCGCCAGAGGTCAGAGGCATCTCCGCAACGCCCGTTTTCTATGGTTGGCTAATGACAAAGACTCATCATTTTTCAAAGTTTTTGTCTATACTGTACATATGATAGCACTAATATTTGAGATGGATAGTTCATCATCACGTATTGATTACATTCTTTCAGTTAGTGAGTGCAAATGATCACCAAAAAACGTATGTACACGAACAGAAAATTTAAATGCCATATTTTCGGGTTCTGATATCTGGACGGACATGATTTTCCTTAGAAGTGGTAACCCAGGCCAACCATCAATTTGAAATCAGAATTCGTCCGTATTATTTCGTTAAAACTTAAACAATGATACCACCTTACACATGTAATTAATAAATGTATTTGAGTGTGTAACACTTTTTTACTGTCCCCTACATATGCTCCAAGGTGTTGCATGGAATAAAAGAAACGTCACAAAAAATGGCAAACTTGTCTCAGTCTCAGCATGGGTAGGAAGAAGAATAGGAGGGAGAGTTGTTACATACGTACGAACACACATCTCACTCACGCAGCCATGCACTCATCTAGCACATGCTCTCACAACACAGTAACCATTCCGAAATGCCCTGTGTAGCACTACATGCTGTGCTGACTCCGAACTTAAGGGCCCATGCACCACTATCTACCCGGGTGCATCAGCCACCTGTGCCCTTATATGGGTGAAACGAATATTGCTCGGTGGGTCATGAACGAAGGTGGGAGCTGCTGTAAGGGCGATGAATGCTTAGGGAGAGGAAGTGGCCATGGGGTTCCCGAACTCGGACCGGGGTGATACAAGTGGAGAGAGAAAAAGGGACGCTATCAGCTGAGTTAGGTGTGTCATCGGGTGGGTGGGATTTCTGAGGGTCATTTGGGAAATAGGCCTAACCCAAACAGTGCAGGGTGTGCCACCCACACCACACTCGCTCACGAGAACTCCATACAGATCGGTAGCCCATGCTCTGGATATTCACGTCTCGGAAACAGGCGACTCGTAAAAACTGATAAACGTGCACATAAAATAAGGTGAGAATGTGGAAGGACAGGGGTAAATGCAAGGACCACATTGAAATGACGTCGTGAGAGAAGACAAAGCTAGAAAATTATATAAGAAGTATGTGAAAAAAACGACACAATGTGCAAGATGGTGAGAGAGAGAGAGAGAGACGAAACGGAGAGGAGAGTAGGATGACAGGGTGATCCTGGCGAGGATCCTGCGGTTTTGATGAGGATCCCATACGATGGGGAACGAACCTCAACCAACCGATGAAATCACGGTATAGGTAACTCGGCGACTGCTCTTTCTCTATTGGGTATAGCAGTAAGAGTGCAATAATTGGTCATTGAACTATTTGAGTATATCACGAGTATGTTTATTCCCGCCTTCGGGCGATTTTATTCAGCTGAGGGAAAAATCCCTGACTTTCGAAGGGTTCGAGCATAATCTTACGCAGCAGAGATTGACGAGTACAGTTTGATGTAAATTAGAGAAGAGAGAGGGATGGGGGTGAGGGTTCGAGGGAGCTCCAGCCTCGTATCATCCAACTAGGCAGACTCAGTCCTGTAAGTGAATAAATGAATGATTAGCTGTCGAACTAAAACAGGAAGAAATGGCCAGAAATTGTGATTTCATCTCTTACCAGGCAACGGCAACAAAGAAAAAAATGACAACGAAAAAACGAAATTTAAAATATATTTGTAAACGATATAGTACGAAGGGTGGGAACGGGTCAAGGAGGAGGAAGACGAGGAGGAGGCAAGATTCCAGAAAATGGTGGGATGGATGCTATGCCGATGCGTGCCGTCTGGAATGTAGCCCGGAATGGTGATCACAGAACCGGGAGAAGGCACACTCGCTACCGGTCACATGAGAGGAGAGAATTCACCCCAGTCACGCCCGGATACTATCCCCCACCCAGGGTCCAGACAACCCCCCTGATAACCCCCCCCCCCATAGGTGGCTAGAAGGGGTTCTCCTACGTTAAGTTTGGAAGGAAGGGTTTGTCTTAGGTCAAGTTATATTGAGTTATGTCAGGGGATATTGTTCACTGGGGGGGGGGTTGTCCTACATCCCCAACTCCCCCCCACCCACCCATTTCGCCTGGCGACAACCAAAAGTAGAATAACCAATTTTTTCCACGAATGAGGTCGACCGTTTAACCCATTTTTGCTTTTTGGAGTAGTCTGAGTATTTAAATACTCCCCTCCCCCCTCTCCCTGGAGATAGCCAGAATAAACATATTCACTCAATCCTGACACCTCGGGGGACACAATGAACTGGGAGATCTCTGAATATAATATATATATATATATATATATATATATATATATATATATATATATATACATTCCATTGTCACACGGTTTTAATCAGCTAAAGGGGATCTCGATCGAGTTAGACCTTCTTCAGCGGACACATACCTACCCTAAGCTGATTAAAATCGATTGGCGTTAGCCATAACAGAATATGTAAATGGCGAAGATTCAGGGGAGTTCTGGGTACACAACCCCTCACCTAAGAAGAAACCCCGTTCCGTGCTGTCAGACGATCTTATTCATCTCCTTTTGGTCTGTCTGCCGCTGCTAAGCTATCTCATTCATCTCTGGCACGAAGACTCCTTAGGGGCAAGTAGAAAACAACAATGAAATCAGTAGAATTCGTCGCCGCAGTGTAAGAATCAATCCTAGCAGAGGAAATTGGATGATCTTCATATATTTTGTACTGGCTGACGCAGCAAGACGTCTACTCTGTATTTTGTTAGAACAATGAAGTAATTCGACTAGACGATACCCATGTTGGTAATTTACAGACACAGAATACCATATATATATATATATATATATATATATATATATATATATATATATATATATATATATATATATATATATATATATATATATATATATACATACATATATATATATATGTATATATATATATAAATATATATATATATATATATATATATATATGCGAATAAATCACAAAACCCCGTGATTCACAAAATGTGTAATAAAACCAATTGGAAAATAAAATGAAAGGTGACCGAACGTTTTCATCTATGACGAAAACGTTCGGTCACAGTGGCGGCGCCAGGGTGGGCTTGGCTAGCCCCCCCCCCCCCCAACTGAAATGAGCAAATTTAAAATTTAAAACACTCATTGAAATAATTTTATTAAGTGGAATTTTTAATTGCCAGGGCTAAAGATTTGTCAGCCATCAGTGCTAGCCCTACCATTAACCCCCTCCCCTTCTGAAATGAGGATAATATATGTGTATTATCATATTACTATTAGCCCCCCCAAAAAATTTGCTCAGCCCCCCCCCCTTAGCCTCCCCAACTAAAAATTCCTGGCGCCGCCGCTGTTCGGTCACCTTTCATTTTATTTACAAGTGGTTTTATTACACACACACACACACACACGCACACACACACACACACACATATATATATTTACATATATATATGCAAGGTAATCACTTAAGAAAATAAACAAACGGAGCAGAGCGCTTTCGTATATTACATCTTCAGTGTAAATTACAAAGAAAGAGGGTACAACAAACATGACATAATATGACAAGAGCATAAGGAACTACACTAGGAAAGGTAGTGGGCGAATTGTCCGGGCGTGGGTCACATGTCCAGCATTTTTACAAATATAATGATCTATTTTATACAATCCTAAGTTAAGGTTAGAATTGTTATCATTTGTAAATTTAATCAGACAACTTTCAGTTAAATTTCTTCCGACAAAATTATTTGTTGAAAGTAATCACTCTAGCATTTCCCCAGTTGATAGGGCGATTAAAAGTGCTTAAATGTTTAAAAATGGCACTTGACTCATTCCCGTCTTTGACACATTTCTTGTGTTGTTTTGTCCTGACAGAAAGATCTGTTGCCGTTTGGCCAATATAGAATTTATCACATATTTTGCAAGGAATTTTGTATACAAAGCCTTTTTGCCAATTTTTAGAATTATTAATTAGGTATTGTTTGATTGTGTCATTGTTTCTGAAGGCTACATTGATATTAAAATTCTCGAGTAATTTGGGAACAATAGTTAAGTTTTCTTGATAAGGTAAAACTACTAGGTTATGGTCTTTGGGTTTGTTAGGCTGATAATTGTAATAAGTTTTCCTTGCAAAACTGTAACAAACGTCAATGAAATGTTTAGGATATTTCAATCTAAAACTAATATTGTAAACATTTCTTATTTCCTCATCAATGATGAGGAAATAAGAAATGTTTACAATATTAGTTTTCTCCAGTATTGAGTAATTTAACGTGGGATGATAGGTGGGGTGCGTTCGAGGTATTTCTGGGCAAGCTGAACCATTTATCCTCTAACTTCAAATTCAAAACAGAATGGGAAGAAGGTCATCCGATCCCTTTCCTAGACATTTTAATTAGAAGGATTGATGGAAAATTATTTTTTACAGTTTATAGAAAACCCACCCACTAAGGTAGCTATCTCCTCTTTTTCAGTAACCATGCCGACAAAGTCAAGAAGATTGTTGCCTCAGGCCTTTTCTTGAGAGCTTTTAGGATTTATTGGGAGGCAAAATTAAACGAAAGACCTGTAGATCAGATGTGGGAAATATTTCAAAATACGCTCACTAAGATGATTCAAACTTACATTCCTTTTAAGGACAGACGTCCCCCAAATCAGGCTCGCCCAAAGTGGTTCGACAAAGAAACTGAAAAAAGTATTGCTAAAAAGAGACAGGCTTATAAGAAATATAAGTGCTCGGGTGCATCTAATGACTATGAAAATTATGTATCAATACAGAGAGATTTAAAAAAGACAATAAGAAAAAGAAAACGACAATATCTAGACTTTGCAAAAGCTTTTGATACCGTCCCACACGAAAGACTACTTACTAAATTAGCTTTGCATGGAATAAGTGGTAGCCTATTAGGTTGGACTAGTAATTGGTTGAATGGTCGAAAACAGAGAGTTGTTTTAAATGGAAAAACTTCTGGATGGAAAAGTGTTGCAAGTGGAGTTCCTCAGGGTTCCGTTCTTGGGCCACTTCTATTCATAGTATATATAAATGATATAGACCATGGACTAAAATCTACTGTTTCCAAATTTGCTGATGATACAAAACTGTGCGGAGTGGCAAATGATCACTCAAACCAATTAGATATTCAAGTAGATTTAGATAAATTACAGCAATGGTCTGAAAAGTGGCTAATGAAATTTAACACAAGTAAATGCAAGGTAATGCACATAGGTAAAAATAAAAGTAAGTACGATTATAAATTATTTGGTAATTCGTTAAAATAAGTGGATAGTGAAAAAGATCTCGGCGTAATTATCAGTAACGACCTCAAATCATCCAAGCAGTGTATTTCAGCCTCTGAGAAAGCAAATAAGATTCTAGGACTGATTGCGCGATCTTTTGATTTCAAAAGTCCATCACTCATTAACAAGCTATATACAGTAAATCGTTAGTTCGTCCACATTTGGAATATGCTGTTTCCGTATGGTCACCGAATCTCATTAAAGACATTGACAGACTGGAAAAAGTACAACGGCGAGCCACAAAACTGATTCCAAATATAAAAAATAAATCATACGAAAATCGACTAAAACACATGAATCTGTTTTCCCTAAAAAAGCGTAGACTCAGAGGTGACTTGATACAGGTCTTTAAGATTTTATAGGGAATTGACAACATCAAAAGTGACAAAATTTTCACATTGAATGAGAATCAGACAAGAAACAATGGTCTCAAACTGTCCGGAAATAGATTCAATTTGGAAGTAGGTAGAAAAACTTTGCCAACCGTGTAGTAAATGAATGGAATAAAGTTCCTGCACAGGTAATACAATGTAGTTCAGTTCGAAGGTTTAAGAATCATTTAGATAAATACCTAAGTAAGATGCTGTAATGATTATAATTTATCTTATATTATTTGTTTTTGTTTTGTTATCATTTGTCTGTCTGATTTTCATTGATTATTAGTTATATGTCACTTTATCATTATTTACTATTTACCTGTTTGTTTATTATTTAACTATACCTATGCATTTATTTATGTATTTTATTTGATATTTACATTATTATAGTTTGTATTTATTGTTTTATTATTAATATGATTTTTTTCTTTCGCATCCGACCTAGATATGGATCAAAAGGTCTTCTGTCGGCATGCTCCGCCTTTGTAGTCCTAGATTCTTGGACCGGGAGATTGACCTCATCAAAAGGCAACTTTTGAATTTGGCATATCCGTCCTGGTTCTTGGATCATACCTGAGCTTTCAGGCTTCGGAGAGGAGGGCAAATGTCTCTCTTGTCCTATTTATACTCTGTATCTCCATTTTTTTTCACTTTTCTGTACTCTTTGATAATGTGAATATATCACGAAAGCGTTCGGACTCCGTGTTTTTTTCCCCTTTTCCTAGTGGACTCTGCATATTTGTGACGTATATATATATATATATATATATATATATATATATATGCGAATAAATCACAAAAACACGCGATTCACAAAATGTGTAATAAAACCAATTGGAAAATAAAATGAAAGGTGACCGAACGCTTTCGTCTATTTAAGACATTTTCAAAGGTACAGAGTAAGGTAGCAGTGACATTATATATACAAAAGAAGCACATTAGGAGGGAATTAGGACAGGTTCTCTGCCGTCTGACCCGGCTACTGTCAACAATTTTATGTTACAAAGTTATCTAATTTATACATTCCCATACTCATATTCATGTTGTTCTCAAATATATAAAAACTTCATAGATGGGTCATATATGAGCTCTGAACTCTCATTCGAGAGACTAATAACTGTCGATCAAGAGTCCAACATGTGATCCAAGATCATTTTCATGAAAGTGGCAGTTGCCGACAAGATTGACGAGTTAAACACCATATGAGGACGGAGCTTTTATTTGTACGACGTTTCACTTATTACAACTTTTTCAAGTACAATTTGAGATACATGTGCTTAAGATTAAATAAGGGGAAAGGAGGGAACGGGGACAGAAAAAAAGAAGGGGGGGAAGAAAGAGGAGGAGGAAAGGAGGAGGAGAAGGGGGGGTGGGGGCGTGGAACACTGGGAAAGGTTGAGAATGCTGGCCCAAACGTCCGAGGGCGAAATGTTCACAGAGGGTGGTTTAAATACCCATGGCCAGCCAAATTTTAAATATTGAAACCACCCTTTATGAACATTTCGCCCCCGGACGTTTGGGCCAGCATTCTCAACCTTTCCCAGTGTTCCATCCCCCCCCGCCTTCTCCTCCTCCTCCTTCCCCCCCCCTTCTTCTTTTCTCTCCCCGTTCCCTCCTTTCCCCTTATTTAATCTCAAGCATATGTATCTCAACTTGTACTTGAAAAAGCTGTAATAAGTGAAACGTCGTACAAATAAAGGCTCCGTCCTCTAATGGTGTTTAACTCGTCAATCCAAGATCATGGTGGTGAATCACACACACACACACACACACACACACACACACACACACACACACACACACACACACACACACACACACACACACACACACACACACACATTATATATATATATATATATATATATATATATATATATATATATATTGCATGCGTTGTTAAAGTCAACAGCTGACTTTAACAACGCATGCATTATTAATTAACGGCCTACTTCCAATATATATATATATATATATATATATATATATATATATATATATATATATATATATATATATATGCAACGTAGACCAATTGGAAAAAGAAACTGACGATATATAT
The DNA here is from genome assembly GCF_046742065.1 of Oratosquilla oratoria. Lineage (NCBI taxonomy): Eukaryota > Metazoa > Arthropoda > Malacostraca > Stomatopoda > Squillidae > Oratosquilla > Oratosquilla oratoria. The sequence goes on from NC_134810.1 coordinate 32,808,583, forward strand.
ATATATATATATATATCCCCTGCCCAATACCAGCTGATTTTGTAGCAGAGGAATGCATAAAAATAGGATGGGCAGAAAATCTCATGGGCCTATGGTTATATTTTCCTACACTAATAAATCTGTTTATTTGTCTGTTGGTTTGTTTATTCTTTTTCTAATCTTCCATGAATTAATTTATCTACTTATGAATTTACTAATCTATTTATTTCAGGGAAGAATGACGGCAGGAAGAAGTGACACGAACCTAACATAGAAAAGAAAATGGCACAAAGGAGTGAAAAAGAAAAAAACAGGAAGAGAGAAACAATTTGGATTTCAGAAATTAACATGGGAAATAGGAAATGGAAGAAGAGAACGCTGATGAGGCAGACTGGAGAGAGAGAGAGAGAGAACGTTCGGGCATTTCTGAAGTGAGCGGTATGGCATAGAAGACTGAACCTGCTACGAAATTCCTGGAGAGGGGCAAGGGGGGAGAGAGGGAGGTAGGGGGTGTCGGGGAGCGGGCTGGCTTGACTCGCAGAGTTGCCAGTATATTCTTTTTAGGACATTATGTCATTTTAAAGCCATATGCCCCTTCTTGTGGGGAAAAGGCATCATGTTTTTCAGTCAATTTCATCCGAGTCACTTGAAAAATACAAAGATTTCACTTGACGAATACTGTCAGATATTAAATAGACAAGCCGACAGTGATTGATAAATAATTAAAATATGCAAAATTGTTTTACAATAACTGAGTCACGAATGATTTGTTTGTTTCAAGTCCTTTTTAAGGGCATGTCCCTTTTCACCTGTATATGTCTTATTTTCGTACACAGTTTGTCCTTTTTCCCTTGCTGTCGCTTGGCAAACCCAGATTTAATTGAGAGAACCGGGGGACATGAATTGACAGGACAACACAGTCACAAGAAGACTATACTCCCGAAGACTCGATGCATTTGATGGGGTATATGACGCAACTGCACATAGTACGAATTATAAATCTAAGACTGACAGACACCTAGAGATGCTGTAAAACCTGCAATCCCTCTGAAGCAATCAGTATATCCAATATCCATGCATTAATTTAAATACTATCTTACTTCGTTATTCACTCATTTATTTGTGCATTTATACCCGTCTGCTACCTTCCTTTACCACCTGTATCCAGTCTCTTCGGTGCAATAGTCCAGCAAGGATGTTGGTTATCGACGACAAACTACAATGAGCATCTATTGATTCGTTCACGTACCTCTTCATCAGTGGCGGATCCAGTGGGGGGGGGGTGCTGAGGGGGATGAATCCCCCCTCCAAATTTGTTCTTACATTTCCTCATTGCAGAGGTCGAGAAAGCTGCCTCGTGTACACCGGTCTCAGAAAGCAGTACTACAGTGGCATATTTTTTCCAGCCTTTAATATAACACCCCAGTAAGAATAATTAGAAGGATATTCAACACATTATTGAGGGTAATTTTTCAAAAATGTAAGATTAAGTGGCAAAAGTAATACTTCATCTTACATCTTTAAAAATTTACCCTTAATGATGTGTTGAATATCCTTCCAATTATTCTCACTGAATTGTTTTATTAAATGCTGGGGGAAAATTCTGCCACTGTAGTACTGCTTTCTGAGATTTACCGGTGTACAAGAGGCAAGTTCCTCGACCTTTGCTATGAAGCAACGAAAGAACAAATTTGGAGGGGGCTAAATTGATACTATGTTAACTACGTTATACGTAATTTGTTTTCACTTTGTTCTGAGATGTTGAAATTTTAACTCAGAATCTCTTATAAAGTTCTATCAAATTCATCATATTCGAAATATCATATTGGAAATATAAAATTGAATATATTCAAATGTAATTTTCTTATGACGTATGTACGGCATTTCAAAGACCGTGGATTTTTTTTCATTATGGTACTGTCTTGTTTACTTATAATCGATTATGAAATCATATTATGATGTTATTACAAAAGATTACACAGATCATGCCGACAGGAGACCTTTTGGTTATATTTGTTTCTCAAGAATAATTTACTAATTTTAATTAATTAAATTTGACATTTTAAAGTAATCTGGATTAATCTTTGTTTGTTTGGTTTTGGCTTAATTCCTACACATTCAACAATTTAGAATCGATTCCCGAAGAAGTTTTTCCTATTTCTACATACACATTTGAACTCGCCGGCTGGGACCGCGCAAGTTCGTGCCCCATTATCGTTACTCAGTATTTTTCCAGTAATTTTCAAGAACTCGCAAAGATTGAGGCATATAGGAATACTACCCTAGTGCAGTCTTGAGGTTCATTCAATTTTGAGAGTCACCATAGGGATGAGCCCATTCGTTTATAGAGGTAACTAGTAGAAAACACTTGTTTACCTACGACTTCTGGGAAAAAGCGTTTCCATACACTTGTTATCTCTGCTATCAATTTGGTTATGTTTTAGGCCTCCAGTTTTAGATGAAAAGAAAGCAATAATATTGTTGTTGAAAGCTGTAAGTGCCAACATAGGATAACTGCTTAAAACAATCGAATCTTGCACTAATTTGTTTTAATAACTGAAATAACTAGAGATGCTGCCGATAAAATTTGCCATTTATTGATATTGTCAACAAACATTTATTTGAATGTAAGGTTGTCTAATTTGCTATATTTACACTAAAAAGGGTTGGTTTTGAAGAATCTAGGTGCATTGAGTAGTCGTAGAGTGTGAATTTCCGCTCGTTTGGATTGCTTAAAAGTATAGGTCGAACACACTAACAAATGTGACTTAAATTTACTCTACACCTATGATAAACAGGTGAAAACGCCGACTGCTTTTATATATATTTGTTGCACATGGAGTAGGGTGGAGTGAGGTCTCTCAGTAGAGTAAAAGGTTTCTCATCAATTTCTCCCTTCCATTCATCTTTACTTGTATATAATGTGATTACATAGCGTCGTCAGGCAACACTCCAAGAAACTAGTAGAGGAAAAATCAATCACATCTTGAAAACAGGGAGACGATATTTGTTATTGTTTAATATCGTGTAAATATTCTATTGATTTAATGATTTCTACGAGAAGAATATTTGTAGAATTAATTTCAATGATGTGAACAGTTACAATATGAAAAATGGAAAGGAGAGGAAAGATGTGTATCACTAAATTTTACCAACCTTCTTTACATAGTCACTATGTAAAGAAGGTTGGTAAAATTTAGTGTAAATAGTGTTTTTTTTTTCGAGATCGCGTTAAGGTAAAATGCCCCTATGTCTCGTGGTAAGAAGACCAGGGATGGGCTTTATCCCATGTACTGTATATGTCATTTACACCACTATGATTGAATTTGATATTTTGTATTATACAAAATCTAACTGAAGATCTACAACACCATTATCAAATCAGTTTTGCTGTATGGATATGAAACATGGAGTCTCAGAAAGAGAATGGAACACTCCTTATCTGTGTTTGAAAATAAAGTCCTTAGGAAGATATTTGGCCCAGTGTATGATGTAGATGAACAAGCATGGAGACAGCGACACAACCATGAACTGAGAGAATTGGCAGATCAAGGAGGCATCGTGAGTACAATAAAGGCAAGACGAATGCAATGGGCTGGTCATGTCGCCCGAATGGAAATAGAATCCCAAGAAAGGTCATGACGGAAAGAACTATTGGTGGAAGAAGATCAGTAGGAAGACCCAGAAGAAGATAGATGGATAACATCAAACAAGACCTAAGAAGTGCTGGGATGGAGAATACGGAAGACTGGATGACAAGTGCGCAAGACCGACGTCAATGGAAGTAGATAGTATTGGCGGTGAGGGGTCAGCAAGCGGCCCAAACACCAACATAGTAAGAGTAAGTGACAAAATCTAATGTATTATCAATTCTTGCAAAACAGTTTTCTTGCTTTGGGTTAATCATGTGAGGTGATTACAAAAATGAAAGACGGAGTTCAATCCCTGCGCGATAGAAGCGTGAGTGCACAATGGATGATAAATAATTGAGAGAAATCAGTAATACCTTTTTTTCACATATTTAGAATTAATTTAAAAAAGTAAATCTTGCCTCAAGATAGTTTCTGGTTATTCCAGAAATTTTATGAAAATTGATCATAGAAATAAACTTGCCCATAAATATTTGTAGCTACGATCTGTGGTCGGGACACAAACAGCATTCTTTAACACTTGGGGTAAAAAGCCCTCTCAGTAGGTGCATGCGGAGTAAGCCGCCCATTATACAATTTTTGTGAAAATTATGGGGAGCTGATGTAGAATATATCATAGATAGGACTGAAAATGGACAAGAAATATTGCTCATTTCAGAGGTCAACTGCAGAAAATGTAGCAACTAGACAAATTCATCCTTAAGAGGGGCGTTTTACCCCACCTTCCCCTACTTTATCAAAGTAAGCTTAATATCTCGCAACCTGTGAATACTAAAATTTTATCCGCGGTACCGAGTTCATCAAAATAAGCGGAAGTCCAAATATCGGTAGCGAGGTACGAATAGTGGCAAAATTTTGTATATTCTGTTTTGTAGGTTCAGTGAAATAAACTTATGAAGTGCACAAAACCCGCCAAGATTTCTCTATTTTACAAGCCACGGCATAAATGTGTGAAAGTGGACAATGTCACCACAAAGGCAGAAGTTCCGGAGGAGACCAAGTTTGTCGAGTTCCCTCACTCCTCGTCACGTAAATGGGGCGGAGTTGCAGTGGCAGCTCCTCAAGAGTCTTAATTTGACATTGCCGATTTCGTGGGGAATAAGGTAACTGATGCAGAGAAGGCGGCCATCATCCACCAGAAAATCCCAGCTATCGAGGCTCTTCATGTTGCACGTGCAGGCATGCTGGCTAGCACCAAATGCATCCATTTGCACACAGATGAAGAGTTAGTGGTACTGATCCCACACAGGACCTCACTTCTCAGGTCAGGCAGGGTCAAAGAGCAATTATCTCCGGATTACCAGCCAGCCACGATGCCGTTTCGATTCCAACGGTCGACACATGATACCAGACATTGTAGTAGTAATAAATATTTAAATAGTTATATGTCCACTTGGACATAGATTGTATATTTTCCAATGCTAGGATTTAATGTATGTAATCTAGAAAGTATTTGAGCCTTAGCTCAACTCTAGTCAGGCCAGATTGGCTCCATGTAATTTAAATCATTATATGTATTTCATTGTTGGCAACTCATCCGAGTTCCCCTATATAAGACTCTGTCATCAGGCCTGTAGACGTAACAACGTCGAGACTGTACAAATTCAAATCGGGCTTAATGACCACCTTATGTATATATATATAAAAAAGCCTGAAGCAATATAGAAGAAAACGCAAAAACGTAGAGACTAAACATCTTCACACCAGGCTTATTAATGACCCCCTTATGGGTCGATAGAAAAAAAAAAAAAAAAAACTAGCATGACACAACCTGGACATTCACCAATAAAGAAAAGGACCCAGCCAGCCGCTTTTTCTCAAACGACGCTACCAAACAAAAGAATGTTGTAAGCCGCCAAAACCAAACCAACATTTCTCCTGGCGGCCACGGCAACATTCCCTTGAGCTACGAAGGCGGTCAAAAGAGGCGATTCCAGCTTACCTGGTGCTCGACATATCCGTGGCTCAAAATTTCAGTTTCGAAGAACAGAGGTTACTGCGTAGCTTGTGTGTTTTTCGCCAGATACGCGGCCGGAACTGGAGGCCAGACTAAGCTCGGAGCACTTGCCTTGGAGCCTATGTCCAAATACAAGAAGGCGAGGTTTTGCCAAACCACAACCGGAATGGCCGCCATGCAGCTGCCATGATCCGAATGGAGGCTTTCCTCGGCACTGTGTGATCCGTCGAAGGCCATAGACGCAATCATTACCACAAAGATGAAGGAACAAATTGAGAGAAACCGTCGTTTGCTCGTTCCGGTAGTCGAGAGCGCTCTCCTGTGGTCGCAACATGTTCCCCCTCCGAGGACACCGTGACGATGACCTTTTGGATCTGTCTGTTTCCAGCGTGAATGGAGGAGTCTTCCGAGGCCAGTTCTGGTACCGTGCCAATGGAGGTGATGCTGAACTCATGATGCTCCTCTGAACCTCTGACAAGAACAGCACTCGCATCAGCAAAACAATTCAAAACGAAATAGTTGAAATTTCAGGTGAGAGGCCTCTCTATTTACATCTTTCATTTACTCTTGGAGTACAAATATGAATATAAGAAATTATACATACGGTAGATAAAATGTTTTGGTAAAATATGACGATTGGAGCGCAAAATAAAGTAGACAGGAGTGAAAGGAAGGAAAAGGAAATCCCTCTTTCCTCCCCCTCTTTATTTCCATCCTCTGTCTCTCATTCTCTCTACCCTCTCTTTCTCTCCTTCATTATCTCCCTCCCCTTCCTTCTTTCTACTACTACTACTACTACTACTACTACTACTACTACTACTACTACTACTACTACTACTACTACTACTACACACACACACACACACACACACACACACACACACACACACACACACACACACAAACACACATAGAATTGCGAGGGAGGGAGTTTTAATAACCACAACATCTTGATTTGCAGGGCGACTGTTGCAAGAGAAGGTGGTGTCATCAGTTTCTGTAGTCTTCCGGCACTCTACCCTCTTTTAGACAAACATTAAACAGCCTCACCAGCCAGTCCACCATCAGTGTACTTCCAATTTTTTTTTTTTTTTTTTTTTTTTTTTTTTTTTTTAGAAATTCCGCATGACATCCATCTAACACAGGTGCCTTAACTGCTCTCATCATTTTAATAACTGCTTTTACCTCATCTTCCTTATTTCTCCTCCGTTTTCCTTATTCATCACTGTCATTTTCTTAGCACTTCCAACTGCAACTACCTTTCCCTCCCTATTCTCCTTCACATTTAACAACTCCCTAAAATAATCTGCCCATCTTCCTCTTACTGCCTTCTCTTCCATAATCATCTCTCCATCTGCACCTTTTACCTTTTCTCCCCTACTTGATTCGCCTCCTCTTCCTCTCTTAATTTCTTTCCAAAACATCTTTTCATTAATTTCATCTGCTCTCCTGTTTGCCTCCTTTCTTTTATGCTTTACTTCTCTTTTCTTTGTACTTCTCATATGATTCTCTCGCCCTATTTTGTATTCAATCTGTTAATGCTTGTCTCCTCTCTTCTACAACCTTGTTTGGTTCATCATCCCACCACTCACTACCCGTCTTTCTATTTCCTCCCGTCCTCCTTGTTCCACACACCATCTCTGCACACCTTATGACTCCCTCCTTGAACCATCCCCATTCCTCCTGCACTCCTAGTTCTACTCTATCCTTCACTCCCTCCCACTCCTCTCTCAGCTTCTTCTTATACTTCTGCTCCTTTTCTTTATTATTTAAGCAGATTACTTAGGCACCTCCCTACCTTCTGTCCTTTTCCTTTTTCACCATTTATCCTCCACTCTCAACTTACTCTCCACCAATAATAATACATACATACATATACCAAGGCTTTTCCCCCCTTACAAGGGAGGTAGCCAAAAAGGGAAAGGCATAAAATCATTTCCACCCATTCCATCCCTGAATACACTCCACACCCCTCCACCCTCCCTCTTATCTGAGCACCTCCTGGATGACGGGTCATCCCTGCACCTTGTCCACTGCCCTGGGTCAGAAGCAGTGTCGCAAGACACAGCACATCCGCAGCAAGGCCGCTCCATTAAATCGGCGACCCCCCCTCTCCGTCCCCCCATTGCATAAAAGGAGAGGACGGGGAGAAATCCCTTCGGGCTGCGTCAAATTTTGCTCACATAATAATAATAACAAAGGATTACAAAGGAGGAGCATGCCGACAGGAGACCTTTTGGTTCATAACTAGGTCGGATAAAATAGAATAACCAATTTTTTCCACGAATGAGGTCGACCGTTTAACCCATTTTTGCTTTTTGGAGTCTGAGTATTTAAATACTCCCCTCCCCCTCTCCCTGAAGATAGCCAGAATAAACATATTCACTCAATCCTGACACCTCGGGGGACACAATGAACTGGGAGATCTCTGAATATTATATATATATATATATATATATATATATATATATATATATATATATATATATATATATATATATATATATATATATATATACATTCCATTGTCACACGGTTTTAATCAGCTAAAGGGGATCTCGATCGAGTTAGACCTTCTTCAGCGGACGCATACCTACCCTAAGCTGATTAAAATCGATTGGCGTTAGCCATAACAGAATATGTAAATGGCGAAGATTCAGGGGAGTTCTGGGTACACAACCCCTCACCTAAGAAGAAACCCCGTTCCGTGCTGTCAGACGATCTTATTCATCTCCTTTTGGTCTGTCTGCCGCTGCTAAGCTATCTCATTCATCTCTTGCACGAAGACATCCTTAGGGGCAAGTAGAAAACAACAATGAAATCAGTAGAATTCGTCGCCGCAGTGTAAGAATCAATCCTAGCAGAGGAAATTGGATGATCTTCATATATTTTGTACTGGCTGACGCAGTAAGACGTCTACTCTGTATTTTGTTAGAACAAAGAAGTATTTCGACTAGACGATACCCATGTTGGTAATTTACAGACACAGAATACCATATATATATATATATATATATATATATATATATATATATATATATGTATATACATATATATATACATATATATATATATATATATATGCGAATAAATCACAAAACCCCGTGATTCACAAAATGTGTAATAAAACCAATTGGAAAATAAAATGAAAGGTGACCGAACGTTTTCATCTATGACGAAAACGTTCGGTCACAGTGGCGGCGCTTGGGGGGGCTTTAGCCCCCCAAAAAGTGGCCAGCCCCCCCCCCCAACTGAAATGAGCACTTTGAAAATTTAAAACACTCATTGAAATAATTTTATTAAGTGGAATTATTAATTGCCAGGGCTAAAGATTTGTCAGCCATCAGTGCTAGCCCTACCATTAACCCCCTCCCCTTCTGAAATGAGGATAATATATGTGTATTATCATATTACTATTAGCCCCCCAAAAAATTTGCTCAGCCCCCCCCCCCCCTTAGCCTCCCCAACTAAAAATTCCTGGCGCCGCCGCTGTTCGGTCACCTTTCATTTTATTTACAAGTGGTTTTATTACACACACACACACACGCACACACACACACACACATATATATATATATATATTTACATATATATATGCAAGGTAATCACTTAAGAAAATAAACAAACGGAGCAGAGCGCTTTCGTATATTACATCTTCAGTGTAAATTACAAAGAAAGAGGGTACAACAAACAAGACATAATATGACAAGAGCATAAGGAACTACACTAGGAAAGGTAGTGGACGAATTGTCCGGGCGTGGGTCACATGTCCAGCATTTTTAAAAATATAATGATCTATTTTATACAATCCTAAGTTAAGGTTAAAATTGTTATCATTTGTAAATTTAATCAGACAACTTTCAGTTAAATTTCTTTCGACAAAATTATTGTTGAAAGTAACCACTCTAGCATTTTCCCAGTTGATAGGGCGATTAAAAGTGCTTAAATGTTTAAAAATGGCACTTGACTCATTCCCGTCTTTGACACATTTCTTGTGTTGTTTTGTCCTGACAGAAAGATCTGTTGCCGTTTGGCCAATATAGAATTTATCACATATTTTGCAAGGAATTTTGTATACAAAGCCTTTTTGCCAATTTTTAGAATTATTAATTAGGTATTGTTTGATTGTGTCATTGTTTCTGAAGGCTACATTGATATTAAAATTCTCGAGTAATTTGGGAACAATAGTTAAGTTTTCTTGGTAAGGTAAAACTACTAGGTTATGGTCTTTAGGTTTGTTAGGCTGAGAATTGTAATAAGTTTTCCTTGCAAAACTGTAACAAACGTAAATGAAATGTTTAGGATATTTCAATCTAAAACTAATATTGTAAACATTTCTTATTTCCTCATCAATGATGAGGAAATAAGAAATGTTTACAATATTAGTTTTCTCCAGTTTTGAGTAATTTAACGTGGGATGATAGGTGGGGTGCGTTCGAGGTATTTCTGGGCAAGCTGAACCATTTATCCTCTAACTTCAAATTCAAAACAGAATGGGAAGAAGGTCATCCGATCCCTTTCCTAGACATTTTAATTAGAAGGATTGATGGAAAATTATTTTTTACAGTTTATAGAAAACCCACCCACTAAGGTAGCTATCTCCTCTTTTTCAGTAACCATGCCGACAAAGTCAAGAAGATTGTTGCCTCAGGCCTTTTCTTGAGAGCTTTTAGGATTTATTGGGAGGCAAAATTAAACGAAAGACCTGTAGATCAGATGTGGGAAATATTTCAAAATACGCTCACTAAGATGATTCAAACTTACATTCCTTTTAAGGACAGACGTCCCCCAAATCAGGCTCGCCCAAAGTGGTTCGACAAAGAAACTTAAAAAAGTATTGCTAAAAAGAGACAGGCTTATAAGAAATATAAGTGCTCGGGTGCATCTAATGACTATGAAAATTATGTATCAATACAGAGAGTTTTAAAAAATACAATAATAAAATGAAAACGACAATATCTAGACTTTGCAAAAGCTTTTGATACCGTCCCACACGAAAGACTACTTACTAAATTAGCTTTGCATGGAATAAGTGGTAGCCTATTAGGTTGGACTAGTAATTGGTTGAATGGTCGAAATCAGAGAGTTGTTTTAAATGGAAAAACTTCTGGATGGAAAAGTGTTGCAAGTGGAGTTCCTCAGGGTTCCGTTCTTGGGGCACCTCTATTCATAGTATATATAAATGATATAGACCATGGACTAAAATCTACTGTTTCCAAATTTGCTGATGATACAAAACTGTGCGGAGTGGCAAATGATCACTCAAACCAATTAGATATTCAAGTAGATTTAGATCAATTACAGCAATGGTCTGAAAAGTGGCTAATGAAATTTAACACAAGTAAATGCAAGGTAATGCACATAGGTAAAAATAACAGTAAGTACGATTACAAATTATTTGGTAATTCGTTAACAAAAGTGGATAGTGAAAAAGATCTCGGTGTAATTATCAGTAACGACCTCAAATCATCCAAGCAGTGTATTTCAGCCTCTGAGAAAGCAAATAAGATTCTGGGACTGATTGCACGATCTTTTGATTTCAAAAGTCCATCACTCATTAACAAGCTATATACAGTAAATCGTTAGTTCGTCCACATTTGGAATATGCTGTTTCTGTATGGTCACCGAATCTCATTAAAGACATTGACAGACTGGAAAAAGTACAACGGCGAGCCACAAAACTGATTCCAAATATCAAAAATAAATCATACGAAAATCGACTAAAACACATAAATCTGTTTTCCCTAAAAAAGCGTAGACTCAGAGGTGACTTGATACAGGTCTTTAAGATTTTAAAGGGAATTGACAACATCAAAAGTGACAACATTTTCACATTGAATGAGAATCAGACAAGAAACAATGGTCTCAAACTGTCCGGAAATAGATTCAATTTGGAAGTAGGTAGAAACAACTTTGCCAACCGTGTAGTAAATGAATGGAATAAACTTCCTGCACAGGTAGTACAATGTAGTTCAGTTCGAAGGTTTAAGAATCATTTAGATAAATACCTAAGTAAGATGCTGTAATGATTATAATTTATCTTATATTATTTGTTTTTGTTTTGTTATCATTTGTCTGTCTGATTTTCATTGATTATTAGTTATATGTCACTTTATTATTATTTACTATTTACCTGTTTGTTTATTATTTAACTATACCTATGCATTTATTTATGTATTTTATTTGATATTTACATTATTATATTTTTTATTTATTGTTTTATTATTAATATGATTTTTTTTTCGCATCCGACCTAGATATGGATCAAAAGGTCTCCTGTCGACATGCTCCGCCTTTGTAATCCTTTGTAGTCCTAGATTCTTGGACCGGGAGATTGACCTCATCAAAAGGCAACTTTTGAATTTGGCATACCCGTCCTGGTTCTTGGATCATACCTGAGCTTTCAGGCTTCGGAGAGGAGGGTAAATGTCTCTCTTGTCCTATTTATACTCTGTATCTCCATTTTTTTTTCACTTTTCTGTACTCTTTGATAATGTGAATATATCACGAAAGCGTTCGGACTCCGTGTTTTTTTCCCCTTTTCCTAGTGGACTCTGCATATTTGTGACGTATATATATATATATATATATGTATATATATATATATATATATATATATATATATATATATATATATATGCGAATAAATCACAAAAACACGCGATTCACAAAATGTGTAATAAAACCAACTGGAAAATAAAATGAAGGGTGACCGAACGCTTTCGTCTATTTAAGACATTTTCAAAGGTACAGAGTAAGGTAGCAGTGACATTATATATACAAAAGAAGCACATTAGGAGGGAATTAGGACAGGTTCTCTAAGCACTGCCGTCTGACCCGGCTACTGTCAACAATTTTATGTTACAAAGTTATCTAATTTATACATTCCCATACTCATATTCATGTTGTTCTCAAATATATAAAAACTTCATAGAGGGGTCATATATGAGCTCTGAACTCTCATTCGAGAGACTAATAACTGTCGATCAAGAGTCCAACATGTGATCCAAGATCATTTTCATGAAAGTGGCAGTTGCCGACAAGATTGACGAGTTAAACACCATATGAGGACGGAGCTTTTATTTGTACGACGTTTCACTTATTACAACTTTTTCAAGTACAATTTGAGATACATATGCTTAAGATTAAATAAGGGGAAAGGAGGGAACGGGGACAGAAAAAAAGAAGGGGGGAAGAAAGAGGAGGAGGAGAGGAGGAGGAGAAGGGGGGTGGGGGCGTGGAACACTGGGAAAGGTTGAGAATGCTGGCCCAAACGTCCGAGGGCGAAATGTTCACAAAGGGTGGTTTAAATACCCATGGCCAGCCAAATTTTAAATATTTAAACCACCCTTTATGAACATTTCGCCCACTGACGTTTGGGCCAGCATTCTCAACCTTTCCCAGTGTTCCATCCCCCCCCTTCTCCTCCTCCTCCTCCTCTTCCTCCCCTCTTCTTTTTTTTTCTCTCCCCGTTCCCTCCTTTCCCCTTATTTAATCTCAAGCATATGTATCTCAACTTGTACTTGAAAAAGCTGTAATAAGTGAAACGTCGTACAAATAAAGGCTCCGTCCTCTAATGGTGTTTAACTCGTCAATCCAAGATCATGGTGGTGAATCACACACACACACACACACACACACACACACACACACACACACACACACATATATATATATATATATATATATATATATATAAATTTATATATATTGCATGCGTTGTTAAAGTCAACAGCTGACTTTAACAACGCATGCATTATTAATTAACGGCCTACTTCCAATATATATATATATATATATATATATATATATATATATATATATATATATATATATATATATGCAACGTAGACCAATTGAAAAAAGAAACTGACGATATATATATATATATATATATATATATATATATATATATATATATATATATATATATATATATATATATATATATATATATATATCCCCTGCCCAATACCAGCTGATTTTGTAGCAGAGGAATGCATAAAAATAGGATGGGCAGAAAATCTCATGGGCCTATGGTTATATTTTCCTACACTAATAAATCTGTTTATTTGTCTGTTGGTTGGTTTATTCTTTTTCTAATCTTCCATGAATTAATTTATCTACTTATGAATTTACTCATCTATTTATTTCAGGGAAGAATGACGGCAGGAAGAAGTGACACGAACCTAACATAGAAAAGAAAATGGCACAAAGGAGTGAAAAAGAAAAAACAGGAAGAGAGAAACAATTTGGATTTCAGAAATTAACATGAGAAATAGGAAATGGAAGAAGAGAACGCTGATGAGGCAGACTGGAGAGAGAGAGAGAGAGAACGTTCGGGTATTTCTGAAGTGAGCGGTATGGCATAGAAGACTGAACCTGCTACGAAATTCCTGGAGAGGGGCAAGGGGGGAGAGAGGGAGGTAGGGGGAGGAGGGGAGCGGGCTGGCTTGACTCGCAGAGTTGCCAGTATATTCTTTTTAGGACATTATGTCATTTTAAAGCCATATGCCCCTTCTTGTGGGGAAAAGGCATCATGTTTTTCAGTCAATTTCATCCGAGTCACTTGAAAAATACAAAGATTTCACTTGACGAATACTGTCAGATATTAAATAGACAAGCCGACAGTGATTGATAAATAATTAAAATATGCAAAATTGTTTTACAATAACTGAGTCACGAATGATTTGTTTGTTTCAAGTCCTTTTTAAGGGCATGTCCCTTTTCACCTGTATATGTCTTATTTTCGTACACAGTTTGTCCTTTTTCCCTTGCTGTCTCCTGGCAAACCCAGATTTAATTGAGAGAACCGGGGGACATGAATTGACAGGACAACACAGTCACAAGAAGACTACTCTCCCGAAGACTCGATGCATTTGATGGGGTATATGACGCAACTGCACTTAGTACGAATTATAAATCTAAGACTGACAGACACCTAGAGATGCTGTAAAACCTGCAATCCCTCTGAAGCAATCAGTATATCCAATATCCATGCATTAATTTAAATACTATCTTACTTCGTTATTCACTCATTTCTTTGTGCATTTATACCCGTCTGCTACCTTCCTTTACCACCTGTATCCAGTCTCTTCGGTGCAATAGTCCAGGAAGGATGTTGGTTATCGACGACAAACTACAATGAGCATCTATTGATTCGTTCACGTACCTCTTCATCAGTGGCGGATCCACTGGGGGGTGCTGAGGGGGATGAATCCCCCCTCCAAATTTGTTCTTTCATTGCCTCATTGCAGAGGTCGAGAAAGCTGCCTCGTGTACACCGGTCTCAGAAAGCAGTACTACAGTGGCATATTTTTTCCAGCCTTTAATATAAAACCTCAGTAAGAATAATTAGAAGGATATTCAACACATTATTGAGGTTAAATATTTAGAAATGTAAGATTAAGTGGCAAAAGTAATACTTCATCTTACATCTTTAAAAATTTACCCTTAATGATGTGTTGCATATCCTTCCAATTATTCTCACTGAAGTGTTTTATTAAATGCTGGGGGAAAATTCTGCCACTGTAGTACTGCTTTATGAGATTTACCGGTGTACAAGAGGCAAGTTCCTCGACCTTTGCTATGAAGCAACGAAAGAACAAATTTGGAGGGGGCTACACTCCAAGAAACTAGTAGAGGAAAAATCAATCATACATCTTGAAAACAGGGAGACAATATTTGTTATTGTTTAGTATCGTGTAAATATTCTATTGATTTAATGATTTCTACGAGAAGAATATTTGTAGAATTAATTTCAATGATGTGAACAGTTACTATATGAAAAATGGAAAGGAGAGGAAAGATGTGTATCACTAAATTTTACCAACCTTCTTTACATAGTGTTTTTTTTTTCGAGATCGCGTTAAGGTAAAATGCCCCTATGTCTCGGGGTAAGAAGACCAGGGATGGGCTTTATCCCATGTATATGTCATTTACACCACTATGATTGAATTTGATATTTTGTATTATACAAAATCTAACTGAAGATCTACAACACCATTATCAAATCAGTTTTGCTGTATGGATATGAAACATGGAGTCTCAGAAAGAGAATGGAACACTCCTTATCTGTGTTTGAAAATAAAGTCCTTAGGAAGATATTTGGCCCAGTGTATGATGTAGATGAACAAGCATGGAGACGGCGACACAACCATGAACTGAGAGAATTGGCAGATCAAGGAGGCATCGTGAGTACAATAAAGGCAAGACGAATGCAATGGGCTGGTCATGTCGCCCGAATGGAAATGGACAGAATCCCAAGAAAGGTCATGACGGAAAGAACTATTGGTGGAAGAAGATCAGTAGGAAGACCCAGAAGAAGATGGATGGATAACATCAAACAAGACCTAAGAAGTGCTGGGATGGAGAATACGGAAGACTGGATGACAAGTGCGCAAGACCGACGTCAATGGAAGTAGATAGTATTGGCGGTGAGGGGTCAGCAAGCGGCCCAAACACCAACAGAGTAAGAGTAAGTAACAAAATCTAATGTATTATCAATTCTTGCAAAACAGTTTTCTTGCTTTGGGTTAATCATGTGAGGTGATTACAAAAATGAAAGACGGAGTTCAATCCCTGCGCGATAGAAGTGTGAGTGCACAATGGATGATAAATAATTGAGAGAAATCAGTAATACATTTTTTTCACATATTTAGAATTAATTAAAAAAAAGTAAATCTTGCCTCAAGATAGTTTCTGGTTATTCCAGAAATTTTACGAAAATTGATCATAGAAATAAACCTGCCCAAAAATATTTGTAGGTGATCTGTGATCGGGACACAAACTAGCATTCTTTAACACTTGGGGTAAAAAGCCCTTCCAGTAGGTCCATGCAGAGTAAGCCGCCCATTATACTTTTTTTTTTGTGAAAATCATGGGGAGTTGGTGTAGAATATATCATAGAGAGGACTGAAAATGGCTAAGAAATATTGCTCATTTCAGAGGTTAACTGCAGACAATGTGGCAACTAAACAAATTCATCACTGAGGGGGTGTCTTACCCCACCTTCCCCTACTTTATCAAAATAAGCTTAATTATCCCGCAACCTGTGAATACTAAATTCTTGTCCGCTGTACCTAGTGAAATAAGCGTAAGTCCAAATATCAGTAGTGAGGTACGAATAGAGGCAAATTTTTGTATATTCTGTTTTGCGGGTCCAGTGAAATGAACTTATGAAGTGCACAGAACCCGCCAAGATTTCTCCATTTTACAAGCCACGGCATAAATGTGTGAAAGTGGACAATGCCACCACAAAGGCAGAGGTTCCGGAGGAGACCAAGTTTGTCGAGTTCCCTCACTCCTCGTCACGTAAATGGGGCGGAGTTGCAGTGGCAGCTCCTCAAGAGTCTTAATTTGACATTGCCGATTTCGTGGGGAATAAGGTAACTGATGCAGAGAAGGTGGCCATCATCCACCAGAAAATCCCAGCTATCGAGGCTCTTCATGTTGCACGTGCAGGCATACTGGCTAGCACCAAATGCATCCATTTGCACACAGATGAAGAAGTTAGTGGTACTGATCCCGCGTAGGACCTCACTTCTCAGGTCAGGCAGGGTCAAAGAGCAATTATCTACGGATTACCAGCCAGCCACGATGCCGTTTCGACTCCAACGGTCGACACATGATACCAAACATTGTAGTAGTAATATATATCTAAATAGTTGTATGTCCACTTGGACATAGATTGTATATTTCCCAATGCTAGGATTTAATGTATGTAACCTATAAAGTATTTGAGCCTTAGCTCAACTCTAGTCAGGCCAAATTGGCTTCATGTAATTTAAATGATTATATGTATTTCATTGTTGGCAACTCATCCGAGTTCCCCTGTCATCAGGCCTGTAGACGTAACAACGTCGAGACTGTACAAATTCAAATCGGGCTTAATGACCACCTTATGTATATATATATATATATATATATATATATATATATATATATATATATACATATATATATATATATATATATATATGTATATATATATAAAAAAGCCTGAAGCAATATAGAAGAAAACGCAAAAACGTAGAGACTAAACATCTTCACACCAGGCTTATTAATGACCCCCTTATGGGTCGATAGCATTTAAAAAAAAAAAAAAAAAAAAAAAAAAAAACTAGCATGAGACAACCTGGACATTCACCAATAAAGAAAAGGACCCAGCCAGCCGCTTTTTCTCAAACGACGCTACCAAACAAAAGAATGTTGTAAGCCGCCAAAACCAAACCAACATTTCTCCTGGCGGCCACGGCAACATTCCCTTGAGCTACGAAGGCGGTCAAAAGAGGCGATTCCAGCCTACCTGGTGCTCGACATATCCGTGGCTCAAAATTTCAGTTTCGAAGAACAGAGGTTACTGCGTAGCTTGTGTGTTTTTCGCCAGATACGCGGCCGGAACTGGAGGCCAGACTAAGCTCGGAGCACTTGTCTTGGAGCCTATGTCCAAATACAAGAAGGCGAGGTTTTGCCAAACCACAACCGGAATGGCCGCCATGCAGCTGCCATGACCCGAATGGAGGCCTTCCTCGGCACTGTGTGTGACCCGTCGAAGGCTATAGACGCAATCATTACCACAAAGAGGAAGGAACAAATTGAGAGAAACCGTCGTTTACTCGGTCCGGTATTCAAGAGCGTTCTCTTCTGTGGTCGCAACATGCCCTCCCCCTCCCTTCCGAGGACACCGTGACGACGACGGCCCTTTGGATCTGTCTGTTTCCAGCGTGAATGGAGGAGTCTTCCGAGGCCAGTTCTGGTACCGTGCCAATGGAGGTGATGCTGAACTCATGATGCTCCTCTGAACCTCTGACAAGAACAGCACTCGCATCAGCAAAACAATTCAAAACGAAATAGTTGAAATTTCATGTGAGAGGCCTTTCTATTTACATCTGTCATTTACTTTTGAAATACAAACATAAATATAAGAAATTATACATACGGTAAATAAAAAGTTTTGAAAAAAATAAGATTAAAGAGTAAAATAAAGTAAGCAGGAGTGAAAGGAAAGAAAAGGAAATCCCTCCTTCCCCCCCTCCTTATTTCGCTCCTCTTTCTTTCATTCTCTCTACCCTCCTCTCTTTCTTCCCTTTCATTCTCTCCTTCCCCTTCCTACTTTCTTCTACTACTACTACTACTACTACTACTACACACACACACACACACACACACACACACACACACACACACACACATACACACACAAACACACATAAAATTACAAGGGAGTGAGTTTTAATAACCACAACATCTTGATTTGCAAGACGGCTATTTCAAGAGAAGGTTGTGTCATCAGTTTCTGGAGTCTTCCGGCACTCTACCCTCTTTTAAACAAACATTAAATAACCTCACCAGTCAGTCCACCATCACTGCATTTTTTTTTTTTTTTTTTTTTAGACACTCCGCATGACACCCATCTAACCCAGGTGCCTTACCTGCTCTCATAATTTTAATAACTGCTTTTACCTCATCTTTCCTTATTTCTCCTCCATTTTCCTCATTCATCACTGTCATTTTCTTAGTGATTCCCACTGCAACTACCTTTACCTCCCTATTCTGCTTCACATATAACAACTCCCTAAAATACTCTGCCCATATTCCTCTTACTGCTGTTTTTTTCATTATCATCTCTCCATCTGCATCTTTTACCTTTTTTTCTCTACTTGATTCACCCCCTCTTCCTCTTTTAATTTCTTTCCAAAACATCTTTTAATTAATTTCATCTGCTCTCCTGTTTGCCTCCTTTCTTTTATGCTTTACTTCTCTTTTCTTTGTACTTCTTATATGATTCTCTCGCCCTATTTTGTATCCAATCTGTTAATGCTTGTCTCCTCTCTTCTACAACCTTGTTTGGTTCATCATCCCACCACTCACTACCCGTCTTTCTATTTCCTCCCGTCCTCCTTGTTCCACACACCATCTCTGCACACCTTATGACTCCCTCCTTGAACCATCCCCATTCCTCCTGCACTCCTAGTTCTACTCTATCCTTCACTCCCTCCCACTCCTCTCTCAGCTTCTTCTTATACTTCTGCTCCTTTTCTTTATTATTTAAGCAGATTACTTAGGCACCTCCCTACCTTCTGTCCTTTTCCTTTTTCACCATTTATCCTCCACTCTCAACTTACTCTCCACCAATAATAATACATACATACATATACCAAGGCTTTTCCCCCCTTACAAGGGAGGTAGCCAAAAAGGGAAAGGCATAAAATCATTTCCACCCATTCCATCCCTGAATACACTCCACACCCCTCCACCCTCCCTCTTATCTGAGCACCTCCTGGATGACGGGTCATCCCTGCACCTTGTCCACTGCCCTGGGTCAGAAGCAGTGTCGCAAGACACAGCACATCCGCAGCAAGGCCGCTCCATTAAATCGGCGACCCCCCCTCTCCGTCCCCCCATTGCATAAAAGGAGAGGACGGGGAGAAATCCCTTCGGGCTGCGTCAAATTTTGCTCACATAATAATAATAACAAAGGATTACAAAGGAGCAGCATACCGACAGACCTTTTGTTTCATAACTAGGTCAGATGAGAAAAAAAATAATAAAAAATAAAAAAATAAATAAATAGATAAATAAAAAAATAAAAAAATAAAATAAATAAATAAATAAATAAATAAATAAAACAAATAAAATAAATATATATATATATATATATATATATATATATATATATATATACATATATATACATATATATACATATATATACATATATATATATATATGTATATATATATACATATATATATATATATATATCCAAAAATAATCACAATAACGCGTGACTAAATAATATTGCAGAAACCACAGGGAAAATAAAGTCGTAATAGACGAAAACGTTTAGTGTTCCGACTTTATTTCCCCCCATGGTTTCTGCAATATATATATACATATATGTATATATATATATATATATATATATATATATATATAAATATATATATACATATATATATATATATATGTGTGTGTGTGTGTGTGTGTGTGTGTGTGTGTATAGATAGATATATAATGATAAATAAATAAATGAATAAATAGATAAATAAGATTTATCATAATATAAATGATGATAAATAAGATAAGTAAATAGATAAATAGGTAAAGTTAGATTATAAACAAACAGGTAAATAGTAAATGACAATAAATTGACAGATGAATAATATAAAATAAATGGTAGGCATTATAGCATCTTACTTAGGTGTTTATCTAAACGAATATTAAAGCTTCGAACTGAACTATATTGCACTGCCTCTGGAGGAAGTCTATTCCATTCATGAACTACACGGTTGGCGAAGTTGTTTCTACCCACTTCCAAATCTAATCTATTTCCTGACAGTTTGAGACCGTTATTTCTTGTCGGATTCTCATTCAATGTGAAAATTTTGTCACTTGATGTTGTCAATTCCCTTTAGAATCTTAAAAAAACTGTATCAAGTCACCTCTGAGTCTACGCTTTTTTAGGGAAAAGAGGTTAATTTGTTTTAGTCGATTTTTGTGTGATTCATTTTTGATATCTAGAATCAGTTTTGTGGCTCGCCGCTGTACTTTTTGCAATCTGTCAATATCTTTAATGAGATTCGGTCAGGGAAAAAATACATTTTCTTTTTCCAGAGCCATTTTTCATTTTTTTTTTATTTCACCAGAGCCATTTTTTTAAATTACCAGAGCCATATTTTTGCTGGTTTGATTTCCTTCAAACTATTGGAAGGCTAACTCATTACTCATGTGTATGAAAAATATATATATATATATATTTTTAAACAAATCAGCCTTTAATTTTGGGGGGAGGGGGATGGGTGGGGGAAGAATAAGATACATGCAAATTTACAGGTTCTTATTGTAATGTATGTATACAAACATGTCAAATTAGTCAATGGATTTCAATATGATGCAAATTACTGAGTTTCCTTGTTAAGTTGTTTAAGATCCACTTGCAGAGATTTGTAGAATAAAATGAGTAGTTTCTGACTTTCTACTGTTCTGGATAGTACTATGCAGGTCTTCTATGGTAGCAGTACAAGGTCACTATGTAATTTTCATTACTTGATATTAATCTAGTTATAGCAACCTAATAGGTTAAACCTGTTTATATGATTATTTGATTATTCCATTAGCATGTAGTTCTCAACTTCTCATTCTCAATGCTCAGTTTACACTAGCTCTCTTAATCAGTTTTACTCACTCTTTAACTCTTGCACTTGGAATTTTTTATGATTCGATCCAGCTACTGTTATTTAGTCAATGGTGCATTGTACATGTAGTCAGAGCGATTGGGCAGCTAGCTGCATGCAACCAATGAACTTCCCTGCATACAGGTACCATGCAATTCGCAACTAGTGAAATTATGTAACACGATAGTCGTGTAAAGTCTAGTCAACATGTACTAGTATACGCGCGCATGCAGCTGATACGAAGCTAGGCTAGGTAAGCCATTGAACTCTAGCAGCTATACCGCGTACACATACGTACGTACATCAACAAATTAAAGTTGATTGATGTGTTGCGTTTATGATATCGATTGATAATGCAATGATTGATCACGGGTAAGTTGTGTTTGCTCTGATCCTTCCATCAATGGTGATGGGATTCAGGGATTGCCAAATGATGGATAATGCATGAAAAACGTTGAATCTTGCCGCGGGAGCGATTTTTTTTTAGGGGGATCGCTCTCGCTATTGGATTTGCGAGAGCGACATTGGAACTTTCCCGAGCGAAATCGCTCGTCGCTCCCGTGTATTTTTTCCCGCTGGATTCGGTGACCATACGGAAACAGCATATTCCAAATGTGGACGAACTAACGATTTATATAGCTTGTAAATGAGTGATGCACTTTTGAAGTCAAAAGATGGCGCAATCAGTTCTAGAATCTTATTTGCTTTGTCAGAGGCTGAAATACACTGCTTAGATGATTTGAAATCGTTATTGATAATTACGCTGAGATCCTTTTCACTATCCACTTTTCTTAACGAAATTCCAAATAACTTATAATCGTACTTACTGTTATTTTTACCTATGAGTATAACCTTTCATTTGCTTGTGTTAAATTTCATTAGCCACTTTTCAGACCATTGCTGTAATTTATCTAAATCTACTTGAATATCTAATTGGTTTAAGTAATCCTTTGCCATTCCGCACATCTTTGTATCATCAGCAAATTTGGAGACAATATATTTCAGTTTGTGGTCTATATCATTTATATATAAAATGAATAGAAGTGGCCTAAGAACGGAACCCTGAGGAGCTCCACTCGTAATATTTTTCCATATAGAAATTTCGTAATTTAAAGCAATTCTCTGTTTTCGATCGATCAACCAATTACTAGTCCAAATTGATAGGCTACCACTTATTCCGTGTGAAGCTAATTTAGTAAGTAGTCTTTCGTGGGGTACGGTATCAAAAGCTTTTCCAAAGTCTAGATATATTAAATTATATTGTTACTTTTGTCATAATTCGAGATGACTGTGTTGTAGAATTCGAGTAAGTTAGTCACGCAAGAACGTTTCCGTCTGAATCCATACTGGCTATCATTTATCAAACAGTTACTTTCTAAACGGTGTTCGATAGCATCTCTGATGATAGTTTCCATCATTTTTCCTACGGTTGAAGTCAAGCTTAGAGGCCTGTACTTATTTTATTTCTTTTTGTCATCTTTTTTTAATATGGGAGTAACGTTAGCTAACTTCCATTCTGTTGGGACATCTCCGGATATAATGGATTTCTTGAAAATAATTTCTAACGGAACAACAATCTCATTTTCCATTTCCTTTAAGATTCTTGGATGCCAACCGTCAGGCCCTGGTTTTTTTTATTAATTTTGATTTTTTCTATACACCTATTAATTATTTCTTTTGTTGCATTTACCGTAGTAAGTTCACCCTACACTTTTCACAGGTTTCAGTTTGGAGTTCACTTTGAGGTGTTTCGTTTACGAATAATGAGCTAAAATAGTTGTTTGAAATATCACACATTCCTTCATTTGAATATTCAAGTTGACCGTCAGCATATAATAGTGGGCCAATGTGATTCCTAATAACCTTTTTATCTCCAATGCAAGAATAGAATTATTTGGGATTCTCTTTGGATTTATCAGCGATACTCATTTCGTATTGTCCTTTTCGTTTTTTTTATTGTCTTTTTTAAATCTCTGTATTATCATATGACTTTGATAGTCATTAGGTGCACCCGAGCACTTGTATTTCTTACAAGCCTGTCTCTTTTTAGCAATACTTTTTTCAGTTTCTTTGTCAAGCCGTTTTAGGCGAGCCTATCCTTAAACGGGATGTAAGTATGAATCTTGTTAGCAAGCGTATTTTGAAAAATTTCCCACAACTAATCTACAGATTTTTCGCTTCATTTTGCCTTCCAATCTGTAAGCTTAGACATTGTTTTTAACGTACAACAGAACACCCCCCCCTTTCTCGTGGTTTCTATCCTGATGAAAGTGTTTAAATCCCGCAATATTAAATTCAGCTTCAAACTCTCCACCATGTCTCGGTTATTCCTATCATATCGAGATTTTCGCTTTTGACATACGCCTGTATTTCTTGGAATTCGTTCCTAATAGTACGAGCATTAAAGTACATGGTTTTAAGAAACTCGTGATTATTTCTTTTTGACACGTTTTGAGTTTCGATATCATGACTTACATTATAATTTTGTTCTTTATTGACACCTTGCTCTATATTGACATTTTGTCCTTCATTGATATTCAGTGCCTCATTGACATTTACCCCATCACGGATATTCTGTCCTCCACTGACATTTTATCCTACAGTGATATTTTGTCCTCCACTATCATTACATCCAATCGTGATATTTTGTCCTTCATTAACATTACATCCTAATGTAATATTTTGTCGTCTACTGACATTATACCCTAAAATGATATTTTTGTCCTCTACCGACATTATATTCTAATACGATATTTTTTCCTACACTGACATATTGTTCTACATTATTGCTACGCCCTACTCTGTTATCCCCAATACATTCTATTTCTCCTTCCCTTTGAGTTTCTATCCCAAAAAAAGGAACTAGTTCATTACAAAGTCCCACAATGAGGTTTGTAAGAACATCTTTGTCTCTGCGAATAAGGTGGATCCCATCAGAAGCATAAAGGTTATGACGCCTGGAAAAGAGATAACAAGGATCAAGAAAATGGTATCCCAGTTGCGTGGACAATTGTGATATCCTCTCATTGATCCCTATGAACCAGCATAGATCCTCGAAAGGATCCCACAGACTACGTGACGGCTCCCATGCTCCTTCATCTCCTGAAGAAGGACCTTGTAATTTCGAACAAGTTCCTCTGATCTCACCCTACTCACATCGTTACTTCCCGTGTGAACAATCGTAACCGTTTCGTCCGCTGTATCTTCCTGATGGTCTGGGTACAATCGGCGATCCCACGGCCAGGTTGACATACAAGCTTGCAACGTCGTTTAGTTTTTCGCTGAAGGATGTCGTCATATCCTCGCACCATGGAGTCCCCCACCACCAAGAACTCCTGATTTCCACCCACCTCATCTTCCAGCAGAACAAAACGATAGGCTAGGGCTAGTGGTTGTTTTGCAGGGTACCCGCTTACCGAACGAGGGCTTGACAAACGGGACCCCACGGAGCGCCACTCGCTCACGGCAGTGGCAGAAGTGGAAGAGGAGGAACGCTGTTTGGGTTGTGGGGAGGATTCATTCTTCTCACAGAGCGCACTCCTGAGAAAGCGAATTTCCTCCTTATACTTCCTGAGACAGTCCTGGAGGTTCACACAACCTTCACAAGCAATTTCGCTCTTCCTTCGACAATACAAACGGCAAAGAGAAAATATAAATCAACAAAAGAAACAAAAGCGGTCACTAAATAAACTAAATATACGAAGCTTACTCTGCTTACCTTATAGTATTACTCATACCTTTGGAGTACAAAAACAAACTATTGTTTTGATTCTAAATTACTAGAACACTACACTTTATCTTATAACAGTAAGTGTATAATGCTATACGTATACAATTACAAAAACACTACACAATCATTTGTCACTACTCGAAAATATACTGTAAATTTCACAGGAAGTAATAAAATTATCAAGAAGTATTCACTAGCTGGTGTCTCGGCAGCAAACGAGTTCACTAGCTGAGGTCTCTGAGCAGACTGAGCTGAGGTATCCGAGCAGATTGGTAATAATAATGATAATGATAATAATGATAATAATAATAATTATAATAGTAATAATAATAATAATAATAATAATAATAATAATAATAATAATAATAATAATAATAATAATAATAATAATGATGATGATGATGATGATGATGATGATGATGATGATGATGATGATGATGATGATGATAATAATGATAATAATGATAATAATAATAATAATAATAATAATAATAATAATAATAATAATAATAATAATAATAATAATAATAATAATAATAATAATAATAATAATAATAATAGTAATAATAATGATGATGATGATGATGATGATGATGATGATGATGATGATGATGATGATGATGATGATAAGAAGACCAAATAAGAGAAGGAAAACAACAACAACAACATGAGGAGGAAAAAAGAAGAAAGGAAGAATAGGGAAGAGAAGGAAGAAGCGCGATGAGGGGAGGCACACACACACACACACACACACACACACACACACACACACACACACACACACACACACACACACACACACACACACACACACACACACACACACACACACACACACACACACACACACACACACACACACACACACACACACACACACACACACACACACACACACACACACACACACACACACACACACACACACACACACACACACACACACACACACACACACACACACACACACACACACACACACACACACACACACACACACACACACACACACCGAAGGTGACTGAAATGTAGTCTTTGTATCTTAGTTCAGTTACTGTAAAGGAAGAACCAGTGACAATAATGGATGAAATAAACAATGAATTTAGTGATAAAGAAACTGCAAAGGCAAAGCGACGTCTGGAAGTAAGTACAATGGAGTCCCCACTTGGTGTAATGAAAAAAAGAACGTGTCTGAATGAGACCCCAAAAACATACCAAAGGTTGGATAGAGGTGTCTTTTCGGGATTTAATAGAGAAAATAGTAACATATATAGAGGGCTAGACACGGATAGAGAACCTAGGTTTAAAAATATTATAAGAAATAGAGAAATAAATGAGTTGTTGGACGAAATAATTGAACTGAGAAGTGAATGCAAAAATATATACAAGGAAGTAGCTATATTAAGAAAAGCCAATGAAGAAAACAATAGGGAAATAGATTATCTAAAAATGGAACTGAATAGAATAAAGGGAGAAAATATAAGTTTGAAAAATGAAAATATGAATAGGAATGAAGCATTGAAAAAAGAGATGAAGGATCAAATACAGGCAGTGCCTGAGAAAGTGGAAGAAAAAAAGAAAGAAAATTACTTTCAAGAAATTAAAAAACAGTGGAAGGAGGAACAGGAAAGTAAAACATTATCCTTCAAGGAAATAATGGAACAACAAGTTAAGGATAATACGAAAGAAACGGTAATCCAAGTGATTAAAGAAAAAGGAAATTTGGTTAGGGATGCAGTGGACAGGAAAAGATGCATTGTGATTTACGGTATTAAGGAAAAGCATGATGTGCCTAGATACCAGAGAGAAAGGGAAGAAAAAGAGATCGCAAAAGAGATTCTAAAGGAGATTCAAGAGGAAAATCAAACCTTGGATAAAGAAATCGAGGAAACTTACAGAATGGGGAGATACTCAAAAGAAAAACAATATAGGCCACTAAAAGTAAAACTTAGGTCACAATTGATAGCAGAGGAAGTACTATCCAAAACAGCAAAACTAGCAAATAGTGAAAATCTCAAAAACGTATGGATAAAGAAAGAAATGAGTGAAGAAGAAAAAGAAAAAGAGCTTAGAAGTGAAGCGAAAGAAAGGAACAAAAAAAGAACCGAGAACGAAAAGAATTATATTTTTTTGGAAAGTGGTGGACCTGAGGTTGAGAAAATGGTATATCACAAAGAAGGAAACAAAACAGACAGAAGAAGGGAAAGAAAAAAATTAAAATTAGCATATACCAACATTGACGGAATGATCTCAGGAATGAATGAACTGAATGATTACCTGGCATCAGAAAAGCCAGACATAATGGGAATAGTGGAAACGAAATTGAAAGGGAATCTACCACCTAACACAGTGGGACAAGGTCTATATAACTGCTGGATGAAGAATAGAAAGGAAAAACAAGGAGGGGGAGTACTATTTCTGACCAAGAAAGACTTAAATGTGACAAAGATAACAGAAGGAAGAAACAATGTAGAGTCAATCATGATAAAGATAGAAAACAACCACATGAAAAGTAGAAAATTTATAGTAGTGTATGTGCCCCCTAAAACACAGGCCTGGACAGAACATGATCATTCCAAATTGTTAGAAGATACGAAACATGAACTAACTGATATACTGAAAGAAAGAGGAAATACAGTAGTTATGGGTGATTTTAATTCCAAAGAAATATGTTGGGAAGAATTGACAGTGAGGGGTGGAGAGGACATATGGGGCAGCACGCTACTCGATATGACCATTGAATACACATTGACCCAATGGATAAAGGAAAATACCAGATACAGAAACAATGAGGAACCTTCGAGACTGGATTTAGTACTCACTGGATTTAGTACTCACATTGGAACCCGAAATTGTAGACAGAATAGAATACAAAACACCATTAGGAAAGAGTGACCATGTAATAATAGAATTCGAATTAAAAGAGCAAATGGACCTAAGAAGAAACGAGAAACATAGAATAGGAAGGCCAATGTATTGCAAAACGAATTTTGAGAAACTTAAAGAATTTTTTGATATGCAGACTGGGAAAATTCCTTAGTGAAGAAACAAGGATGGAAGAGAAACGGAATATACTAAAGGAAATTTATTATGAGGGTGTGATCAAATATGTTCCACAACAAAAGCAAGAAAGAATATACATAAAAAACTGGTACAACAAAAAATGTAGAGAAGCCAGGGATAAAAGAGACAAAGCCTGGAAAAAATGAAAAAAAAAGAGCAAATGGCAAACATACATCAAACTAAGAAACGATTATGTAAAAATACGCAGAGGAAAAGAGAAATTATGAAAAGGAAATTATAGAAAAATGTAAGGATCAGCCGAAGGTATTTTACAGATATGTGAATGGTAAACTGAAAAACAAACAAGAAATAGAAAAACTACGCCAAGGAAGTCATGAATACACAAAAGAACAAGAAATGGCAGAAGTTATGAGGAACCACTTCAAATCGGTTTTCACAATTGAGAACTCACCTAACTGTGAAGGAATAGAGAAACAAAAATCCTCCCAAATGAAGGAAATAACCGTAACAAAAAAGGAAATCAGTGACCAAATAAAAAACCTAGATGTTAGAAAATCGCATGGTCCGGATGGAATTGCAAATTGGATACTGAAGAAATGCGTGAAGGAACTAACAGATAAATACACACTATAATCAAATGCTCGCTCAAAGAAGGAAAAGTGCCACAAGACCGGAAAAATGCAAACATTGTACCAATATATAAAGGACGAAGTAAGGAAGATCCAGCTAACTACAGACCGGTCTCTCTAACAAGCACAGTAGCTAAAATATGTGAAAAAGTGATTAAAAGTAGATGGGTTAAACATCTGGAAGAAAAATCTATACTAAACCTAAGCCAATTTGGACTTAGACAAGATCATGTACAACAAATCTAATCTGCTTCTATTCGAGAATAATAGATATAATAGATGAGAGAGATGGATGAGCAGATTGTGCCTATCTAGATCTACAAAAGGCATTTGACAAAGTACCACACAGGAAATTAATAGGAAAATTAGAATCAATAGGTGGCATTGCAGGTAATTGATCAAAATGGATGGAAGACTTCCTGACTGGGAGAAAAATGAAGGCAGTAATTAGAGACAAATACTCGAAATGGGAAGAAATGATAAGTGGTGTTCCACAAGGGTCAGTACTAGCTCCAATCATGTTTGCAATATACGTAAACGACATGGACGAAGGAGTTGAATGTTATATGAATTTCTTCGCAGATGATGCAAAAATATTAAAGTATCAACAAATGAGGACTGTGACTCATTACAACCAGACCTGGACACAATCTGGAGATGGACTCTAAAGTGGGAGGTGAACTTTAATATCAAGAAGTGTAGCATAATGGAGTTTGGTCAAAGCAAAAACAGAATTTCAAAAAATTACAAAATTAGTGAAAATGAAATAAAAAAAGTGCACTCGGAAAGGGACCTTGGAGTGATAATCAGCAATGACATGACACCGGACAGACATATAAACAAAATAGTAGGTGAAACATACAACCTACTAAGGTCAATGAAAATGGCATTCTTGGATGAAGAAATTATAAAAAAAAATATTAGTCACATTGATTAGACCAAAACTGGAATATGCTGCGACACTATGGACACCCAGTACTAAAAAAAGTATAAGGAAACTAGAAAGAATACAGAGAGCAACAACAAAGTTGGCACCAGCTCTATCTAAATTAACATACGAACAAAGATGATCGAAACTAGAACTACCAACACTAGAGCAAAGAAGAGAAACAGGTGATCTACTGACTGTATATAGAATCATGAAAGGAATGGAAATCCTTGACAGAAAGGATTTACTAAAAAAAATGACAATGGGAAAACAAGAGGTCATGAAAGAAACTCAAAAAGGACAACTATAGAAGAGATAGGAAAAAGAATAGCTTCCCTCACAGAGTGCTGGATATATGGAATAACTTAGATGAAAAAAACAGTGTGTGCAAATACTATTCACGATTTTAAGAATAAACTTGATGCTGAAAGATACAAAGACGGGTCACCACGAGCATAGCTCCCTTCCCGTATAATACAACTAGGTAAATACACACACACACACATACACACACTCGCGCGCAGGCATAGACAGAGGGAGAGAGAAAGAGAGAAATTAAAGAGTACGTGTTAGAGAGAAAGCTCTTTCAAAGGAGAAAGGGAGACAGAGTGCCATTTAAAGAGAATGTGCGACCGTGAGAGATGTTAAAGAGAATAGGCAGCGAGAGAGAGAGAGAGAGAGAGAGAGAGAGAGAGAGAGAGAGAGAGAGAGAGAGAGAGAGAGAGAGAGAGAGAGAGAGAGAGAGATAGATAGATAGAGAGAGAGAGAGAGAGAGAGAGAGAGAGAGAGAGAGAGAGAGAGAGAGAGAGAGAGAGAGAGAGAGAGAGAGAGAGAGAGAGAGAGAGAGAGAGGGTGGAAGGAAGGGGGAAGAGAAATACCCAAAGGATGAGAATGAATGGGCGATAATAGTTGGGGGGAGGGAGAACTGTACTAGTGGGGTGCCAGTGGGGGTGATAAAATACGGGGAACTATTGAACAGCTAGTTAGGGGAACTGGGGAGGAAACTAATTGAATGCGAGGAACCATGGGGGGTATTAGGAGAAGGGAACTAGTCAGGAGAGGCGACAACTAGTAGTTCCTGTGTGGTGGAAAACGTGGGAATAACATTCAACTCATGTAAACTCATCAGCGTGTGCATAGAACAATGGGAAATGGATCTCAGACACAGAAGAATGAAGGATAGCGGGAGGATCCCCTCCGACCCTCATCCCCCCCCTCCCCCGAGGGGGGGGGGCTGGGTGAGGGAGCGGGGATGGGAGGGGAAGAAGGAGGAGTTGGGGGCAGGCACCTCCGGAGCCGACTGGCGGATGGGGGTGGGGGGGGCAGTTGCGCGGGAGAACGGGATGGAGGTAGAGAGGAAAAGGAGGAGGAGGAGGAGGAGGAAGGGGAGGGGGAGGTAGAGGAAAAAGAAGAAGAGCAGGAAGAGAAGCAGGAGGAGGAGGAGGAGGCGCAGAGGGATGGGGAGAGCAGGAGGAGAATGAATGGAAAGGAGGAGAACAAGGAAGAGAAATGAAGGGGGGAGATGGAGGAAGAGGAGGAGGAGGAGGAGGAGGAGGAAGGGGAGGAGGGAGGTAGAGGGGCTAGAAGAGCAGGAAGAGGAGGAGGAGCACAGGGATAGGGAGCAGGAGGAGAACGAGTGGAGAAGAGGAGAACGGGGAAGAGAAGAGGTGGAGCAGGAGGAGGAGGAGGAAGAGGAGAGGATGGAGGAAGAGGAAGAGGAGGGGATGGAGGAGAAGGAGGAACAGGGGGGAGAAAGAGGAGGGAGAAGGGGAGGAGGAGGAGGAGAAAAAAAACGAGGAAAAGAAGTGAAGGAAGAGGAGGAAGGGAAGAGGAAAAAGAGTAGGAAAATGAGGAGGAGGAGAACGAAGAGGAGAAGAGGAAGAGGTGGAGTAGGAGGAAGAGGAAGAGGAAGCAAAGGAGAAGAAAGAAGAGGAGGCTGAGAAATAGTAGGAGGAACAAGAGGAGGAGAACGAGGAAGAGTAAGAGGAGGAAGATGAGGAGAAGGAAGAGGAGGAGGAGGAGGAGGAGGAGGAGGAGTGGCACTTCGTGTTC
The DNA here is from genome assembly GCF_046742065.1 of Oratosquilla oratoria. NCBI lineage: Eukaryota > Metazoa > Arthropoda > Malacostraca > Stomatopoda > Squillidae > Oratosquilla > Oratosquilla oratoria. Next base: position 32,840,710 of record NC_134810.1, read on the forward strand.
CTTTGTCACCCCCCCTGCGTATAGTGTGTGTGTGTGTGTGTGTGTGTGTGTGTGTGTGTGTGTGTGTGTGTGTGTGTGTGTGTGTGTGTGTGTTTGTATGTATGTGTGTGTGTTCCCCAGCCAACAACAACTGCCGGAACCTTGGTTTGACTGCGGTCATTCAAACCTGAGCTATAGTAAATTACAATAATGAAGTTATTTCTTTTTTAATAATTTATATAATCATTTTTTTATATTGTCATTGTAACATATATATTTTGTCTTATCAACACACACACACGCATACATACATACATGCATACATATATATATATATATATATATATAATATATATATATCTATATATATATATATATATATATATATATATATATTGCTTTTTGAATTTTCTTTAAGACATTCTCTTTGTGTCTTAAGGTCGTGTTATTGTCTCTATTGAGATTTGTGCTGCCAAATCGCGATTTCGAGTCTCTTGACTCTTCTTCCAGCCCTTAATATGTACCATCCATCTGACATTGTCAGCTCAGTGGCAACTCTAACATAGAGACAGCCACTATACTAAGCCACTGGAGAAGACCCAAGAAAATAGAAATCGTGGTTTAGCAGCACAGATGACCTCCTACGGAGAAATCATCTCAGATCTCAATAGAGACAATAAGACCACCTTAAGACACAAAGAGAATGTCTTAAAGAAAATACAAAAAGCAGAACTAGCAATCACATTTAACTCTACTTGTTTAAGAGAGAATCTCCTGCCCATTTATATATATATATAGAGAGAGAATTACTGTATATAGAAAATGTATAAAACAATCATGAAGGATACATTTTGCAAAATCTCATGTAGCATGGGTCAGTGACACAAAGGTCTCGACAGCGCAGGTGGAGAAAAGTCCTGCTGTTCAGTTGTGAAGCCATGTTCCTGATCACATGGCCCATCCTATCAAAAGAGTTGAGGGGACAAGCCACTGGGAGGAGTGGAAGGGCGTATTTGCTAAGTGACAGTTTCAGCTATGAATGTGAAATTCGTTGTCGTTAAAGATATGCATTTTTTTTTATTGAAAGATGAAGAAATGGAGCTGAAGATTTTATTTGTTTAATTATACAGTACAGCTGACCACATCAATGCCGCGAATGTGGTCAGGAGTTATATAAACTGCCACAAAGCTTTGCCAAATCA
>NC_134810.1:32846890-32849390 GCF_046742065.1 Oratosquilla oratoria
CGAATCAAGTAGAGAAGATAAGGTAAAAGGTGCAGATGAAGAGATGATAATGGAAGAGAAGGCAGTGAGAGGAGCGTGGGCAAAGTATTTTAGGGAGTTGCTAAATGTGAAGGAGGATAGGGAAGGAAAGGTAGTTGCAGTGGGAAGCGCCAAGGAAATGAGAGTGATGAGTGAGGAAAATGGAGGAGAAATAAGGAAAGATGAAGTGAAAGCAGCTGTTAAGATGATGAGAGCAGGTAAGGTACCTGGTCTGGATGGATGCCATGCAGAATGTCTGAAGAAGGGAGGTACAGTGATGGTGGACTGGCTGGCGAGGTTATCTAATGTTTGTTTAAGAGAGGGTAGAGTGCCGGAGGACTGGAGGAGTGCCTGTATCGTTCCACTTTACAAGGGAAAGGGGGACAAGTGTGAGTGTAGTAGTTTCAGAGGGATCAGCTTGTTGAGTGTAGTTGGGAAAGCTTATGGGAGGATCTTGATTGAGAGGATTAGGAGAGGAACAGAGGGAGTAATTGGTGAGGAACAGTGTGGGTTTAGGATAGGTAGGGGTTGTTTAGATCAGATTTTTGTGGTAAGACAGATATGTGAGAAAGCTATAGGAAAAGGTAAGGATGTTTTTTGGACTTTTATGGATCTGGAAAAGGCTTACAACAGGGTAGACAGGAAGGCACTGTGGGAGGTACTGCAGATATACGGGATAGGAGGAAAGCTGTTAAGAGCAGCCAGGAGTTTTTACGAGAGTAGTAGAGCTTGTGTTAGGATTAGAAATGGAGAGAGTGAATGGTTTGAGGTAAAGGTGGGACTTTATCAGTGATGTGTTATGTCACCCTGGCTGTTCAATATATATATGGATGGGGTGGTGCGAGAGGTGAATGGAGATGGTTAAAGAAAATGGAGAAAAAGTGGGAAATATGCCAGCTGTTGTTTGCTGACGACACTGCACTTGTAGCAGGATCAGAGGAGGGATTGAGGAAGTTAGTGACAGAGTTTGAGAAGGTGTGTGAAAGAAGGAAGCTGATGATAAATGTGGGCAAAAGTAAGGTGATGAGATGTACAAGGGGAGAGAGTGACAGTAGGCTGGAAGTGAGCATTAAGGGAGAGAGACTGGAGGAAGTGGATAGTTTTAGATACTTGGGTGCGAATGTGGCAGGAAAGGGAGGAGTGGAGGTGGAGGTAGAATGTAGATTGAGAGAAGCGAGTAAATGTCTTAGTGGATTAAAAAATGTAATGAGAAATAGACATCTGGGAATGGATTGTAAGAGGAGGTTATATGAAGGAGTGATTGTGCCGACAGCAATGTACGGGGCAGAAACATGAAACATAAGAGAGGAAGAGAGAAGGAGTTTGAATGTGTTTGAGATGAAATGTCTGAGAAGTATGATAGGGGTTACTAGGCTAGATAGAGTGAGAAATGAGGAGGTGAGGAGGAGAACAGGGTTGGAAAGGGAGCTGGGAGATAGGGTGGACGAAAGAGTATTGGGATGGTTTGGACACATGAAAAGAATGAGTGAAGAAAGATTAGTAAAAGAGGTGTGGAAGGCAGAGATGGAAGGAGTGAATATGATGGGGCGTCCTAGGATGAGATGGATGGATGGGGTATAAGGGGCATTACAAAAGAGAGGAATGTCAGTTGAGGAAGGACGGGAGAGGACAGAAGATAGGGGTGAATGGAGAAGGGTTGTGTATAGATGATGCTGTGATGCATGAGGGGGAGTGGGTGGGGGATGGGGGGTGAGGAAGTATGTATGAGAAATTTGACGCAGCCCGAAGGGATTTCTCCCCGTTTTCTCCTTTTCTGCATTGGGGACGGAGAGGGGGGTCGCCGAATTAATGAGGCGGCCTTGCTGTGTCTTGTGACACTGCTTCTGACCTAGGGCAGTGGACAGGATGCAGGGATGACCCGTCATCCAGGAGGTGCCAAGATGGGAGGGAGGGAGGAGGGTGGAGGGGAGTGGAATATGGCGAGAAGCTTGAGGGGGATTCGTTCTAGTCCTTACCATTCCCACTGGTGCGATTATGCGTATGGTAAAATGGGGTTTATATGGGGGAGCAGTTAGCGCCCTCCCCAATCTCGGTAATCAGATAGATTACGAGTTCATACGTTTTTAGATAGTCTGTGGTCGAGTGGTCAAAGGCGGGTGCTGTAGAGCCTCTCTTGGGTCCATAAGCAGTGGTTCGAATTCTCTGCGCGACGGTCATGGAGATTGTATGATTGATGTCGCTGTCCACTAGCAAATTATTCACATAGTTACGATGGCGAGAAGTGTGAGGGGGATTCGTTCTAGTCCTTACCATTCCCACTGGTGCGATAAGGCGTATGGTAAAATGGGGTTTATATGGGGGAGCAGTTAGCGCTCTCCCCAATCTCGGTAATCAGATAGATTACGAGTTCATACGCTTTTAGATCGTCTGTGGTCGAGTGGTCAAAGGCGGGTGTTGTGGAGCCTCTCTTGGGTTCATAAGCAGTGGTTCGAATCCTCTGCGCGACGGTCATGGAGATTGT
>NC_134810.1:32859390-32884390 GCF_046742065.1 Oratosquilla oratoria
ATCCTTCTTAGTCAGGAACATAACTCCACCCCCTTGCTTTTTCTCTCTGTTTTTAATCCAATAATTATATGCATCATGTCCTACACTGTTGGGTGGTAGTGGGCCTTTTAATTTTGTTTCTACAATTCCCATTATGTCCGGTTCTTTTTCTTTCAAATAATCATTCAGCTCATTCAATCCTGTTATTAATCCATCTATATTTGTGTAAGACACTCTTAGTTTTCTGTCACTTCCATTGTGTTCTCTGTTTCCCTTTTGTTTTTCTCTTTTATGTCGAACTGCCTTAGTTTCATATTCACTACTCTCCAATAGAATCTCTCTTTCTCTGACTCCGTTCTGTTCTCGTTTTTTGTCTTAGCTTCAAGTCTTTTCTGCTTTTCTTCCTCTCTTTCCTCTTTATTCATTTCCCTTTTTATCCATACTTTTTTATATTGTTCACTTGTTGCTAGTTTCCCTGTTTTGGATAAGATATTCTCTGCCGTCGTTTGTGACCTGAATTTAATCTTAATTGGTCTGGTCTTATCTTTACTATACTTTCCGAGCCTGAATTTTTCCTCAATATCCTTCATAATTTCTGGTTCATCTTCCTGAACTAATTTTAGTAAACTGCTTACTTTTTCATTTTCCTCATTGGTTCTTGAGGTTCTATCTGGGTTATGTTTCTCTTCCATTCCTAATATAATTATACATTTCTTTTTGTCAGCTAAGTCTCTTACTATATTCTCCTTCTGTCTCATTACTTTAATAACTGAGTCTTCAGTTTGTTCTCTCATTTGCTGTTTAATTATATCAGTAAATGCAACTTTACTGTTTTCTTTTATCGACTTCCATCCCTCTCTGTTTTCTTTACTATTCTTCTTCAATTCCTCATTCTCCACCTTTACTTCTTTTAACTGTCTTTTCAGGTTTTCTATTTCATCAGTTAAGTTTTTGTTCGCCTTCTCTAGTTCTTCCAATTTTTCAACCCTCCTTATAATATTGTTAACATGACCGAACCTACGCTCCAAGTCCTCGATCATCTTATCGACCTTCTCTTCTAGTCTTGTCAGTCGGGGGGGATTGTGTCCCCCCCACCCTCTTTAAATCCCTGGAAAATATTCTCATCACTTTCTACTGTATTGCTCTTTATTAGACATTTCATCGTCGTCGGGGGGCCTTTTGTTTACCTTTCGCCTGTCTGTCTGGGCCAAGTCTACTCCTTCCTCATTTCCTTCCATTTCCCTCAGTAATCCCTCCCCTTCTCCTCTTTCCCTACTTTCCTACTACCCCACGAGCAATTTCCCCCACCCTGTAAATACAATAGGCACTTCTCTTTGCGTTGGGATCCACAATACTTCAATTTTCTTCAGAACGTCTTCTAAGCCGTCCGTTCGTTGAAGTGTGTGTGTGTGTGTATTCACCTCGGATCTGCTGCAGCCTCTTTTCGAGACAGCCAGACACCACCCTACGGCAGTGAGCTCAGAGCTCATTATTAGCAGATCTCTGGGTAGGTCTGAGACCACTCACACTCCACACACCGGGAATGCAAGGTCACAACTCCTTGACTAACGTCCCGTACCTACTCGCTGCTAGGTGAACAGGGGCTACACGTGAAAGGAGACAAACCCAACTTGTCTCCGCCCGGCCGGGGAATCGAACCCCGGTTCTCCGGCTTGTGAGGCCAGTGCCTTACCAATCCGCCACCGGGTGTGGTGTGTGTGTATTCACCTCGGATCTGCTGCAGCCTCTTTTCGAGACAGCCAGACACCACCCTACGGCAGTGAGCTCAGAGCTCATTATTAGCAGATCTCTGGGTAGGTCTGAGACCACTCACACTCCACACACCGGGAATGCAAGGACACAACTCCTTGACTAACGTCCCGTACCTACTCGCTGCTAGGTGAACAGGGGCTACACGTGAAAGGAGACAAACCCAACTTGTCTCCGCCCGGCCGGGGAATCGAACCCCGGTTCTCCGGCTTGTGAGGCCAGTGCCTTACCAATCCGCCACCGGGTGTGGTGTGTGTGTGTGTGTGTGTGTGTGTGTGTGTGTGTGTGTGTGTGTGTGTGTGTGTGTGTGTGTGTGTACATTTAAAAGAATATATATACTTATCAATATGTCAAATGATGGAGAGCAACAAGAGGTTATTTGGCAGGAATTCTACAGAAGACGCAAGTTGGATAGGTATGTACTACAGGAGTGCTTGGAAGAAAAGGTCCTTCCTAGCTCCGCTCCGAAGCAACTGGTTAGTGAGAACAACCCGTTCGGTAAGAGTGCTAAAGTATATTTAGAAGAAGCTTGTAAAAATTTAGACAACAAAATAGAAACATTACATGATAAAGTGAAACTACCAGTATGGAAAAACGTCCATAATAATGGAACACCGATACCAGATATTTGGTCACCGGACATTTGCCCATCAGACATATGCCCACCGACTCATAAATGTACTTGTAGATTTGAAGTGCAATTACCATCACACCTAGTTTGGAAATTAGAAAAAGAAAAGACATCACAGAGTGAAAGACTACAGCGAAAATTAAACAACCTATTTGACAACAGCGATTGGAATAAAATTGGATGGAGTGAAATAATAACAAATCTTTCAGATAGATTATCAAATACTGAAATTCAAGCTCTATCGCTAGGTCTTAAGTTCGACACTGGTATTAACACAAGGGGGTTCACAGATTTCATGAGAAATTATTGATGGAGTGACAGCGATATTGAAAAAGAATTCAAACAGGGGATTGTTGTTACCAAGCGTTAGCCAATAAAAATGAATGCGTCATCCCCCAGAAGATTCAAGAAAGCTTTAATAAATCTAGGCTTAGACAAAGACATAGTAATCACCAATGCAGATAAAGGAGGTGGTATCGTGATCCTATCAAAAGAGGACTATATCAGTAAAATGTTGGAGCTCTTAGATGACGACAATACTTATCACAAAAAACATGTAGGTTTCGCAACCAGTGAAGCAGATAAATTCAAAATACATGCCAGAAAAATTCTTAATAAAACTGAAAAAGGGAAGAAATTAATGGGACTTTTGGAAGAAGACCCCAATCCTCCCAGGATGCGCGGCATACCAAAAATTCACAAACCTAACGCTCCAATGCGACCCATAACTTCAGGGGTTGGCAGTGCACCCCACAGACTAGCGAAATGCCTAGCCAAACCGTTATCACAGGCAATGGGGTCGATCAGTAATACACATTTGAAAAATTCCAACGATCTTTTGACAAGACTAAAGGATTTAGATTTCACGGGGAAAAAGTTAGTAAGCTATGACGTTAAGGCTTTATTTACGAATGTTTCCACCGACGGTGCGTTAGAGGCAGTAAAGAGAGTAATAAAAGATATGAACGATGCTGACCTACCCGTAAGTAAACAAGATTATATAGAATTGATAGATTTATGCGTAAATTTTGGTGCGTTTACTTTTAATGGCGACGAGTATGAACAACACAGAGGTCTCGCTATGGGTAGTCCTTTGTGCAGTGATGGCCTCTATACATGGAATTATTGGAAAAAGAAAACTTTATCAAAATTAATGGCAGAGGATCACACTGGTTTAGATATGTAGACGACGTCCTCGCTATAATCCCCGAAAACACAAACGTAAATAATAAAGTGAGAATGCTTAACGCGGTCAACAGCGATATCCAGTTCACAGTGGAAGAGGAACAAAATGGACAATAGCCCTTCCTAGATACATTAATACGACGAGTAGGAAAAACTGTGACTTTCTCAGTATACAGAAAGAAAACAAACGAAGAGGATTTGGTACATTACTTCTCCGCACATGACGATAAGACATAGAGTGGTATAGTAATGGACTTTTTTCTTAGGGCATTACGAATATGTAGCAAAGAATACCTAGAAGAAGAATTTGATTATATTATAAAGACCTTTGACAAATTCGGCTACCCAGAGGGAGTGTTGAGGAGAATAAAAAGAAAAGCAATAAATATTCATAATCGTGGAAAGAAAGAGAGAAATGATAAAAATACTACCAATTTTATATCAGTACCTGGCTCAGAAAATTCACCAATAATAGACAAATATTTAACAAAAACAGGTTTAAACATAGCCAAAATAACTAATAAGAGGATAGGTGATTTGGTAAAGACTTCCGAAAAGAGAACCAATTCCGAAAACAGCGTCGTATACAAAATCCCGTGCAATGGTTGCACAATGTCATATTATGGCGAGTCATCAAGGGGATTAAATAAAAGAATTTATGAACATAAAAATGACATAAAAGCACATAGGACGTCTAATTCTTTAGTAGTTCATGCGGAAAAATTCGATCATTTACCAAACTGGAGAGGAGCCGAAGTGCTGCATAAAGGTTTTGATAAATTCACTAGAAGAATTGTAGAATCAGCATATATTTCAACTAAGAATTCATCGAACCATCGAGGAGGATTTATCAATTTAGCTAAACAAACTAGTATTTTAATTCTAGAACACGCCAGAAAAACGACCTTTCCCAAGTATCCGACAAGATAACTAAGTTTAGTACATAAACTTCAATTACAGTTTTCCGCACACTCTCTGAAGAAGTTCTACGCGAACGAAACGTTAGAGTGTTTAGGGTTCCGTGCCTTCCCCTGTGTTTATGTTCTCCATCATCCAAATCATTTGTCTAAAATACTTATCAATATATATATATATATATATATATATATATATATATATATATATATATATATATATATATATATATATATATATATATGAGTGGCAGGGTGGTGAGATAAACACCGAGAACCGTTGAAGTTTTATTAACTGACGTTTCGCTCTTAACAGAGCTTCTTCAGAGTGTACAAACATGATCGGGAAATCAACAGTTATATATCTTACATCATTCCGCGTTCCTTCCTTAACCCACCCCCTCCCTCCCTCTCGTACCCTTCAGCTCCTGTAAGACCATCCAGTGGAAATATTAAAACAAGGGTTAGATAAAAAAAAAAAAAAAAAAAAAAAAAAAGTAGAGGCAGCTTTTATAGCATCCCAGCCCTGCTGTAACCATCGTGATGGTTTTATTAAGCTGTCCAAAATGTCCGGCTGGATGGTCTTACAGGAGCTGAAGGGTATGAGAGGGAGGGAGGGGGTGGGTTAAGGAAGGAACGCGGAATGATGTAAGATATATATCTGTTGATTTCCCGATCATGTTTGTACACTCTGAAGAAGCTCTGTTAAGAGCGAAACGTCAGTTAATAAAACTTCAACGGTTCTCGGTGTTTATCTCACCACCCTGCCACTCATTTTGTCGTCCATTCCTCAATATATATATATATGTATATATATATATATATATATATATATATATATATATATATATATATATATATATATGTACAACACTGAATGGGTCTCAGTGATTAGAGATACATTTTAACAACCACAATGCACTTTAATTCTAAGCCATCAAAGGCCAACATGCAGAAATTGAAATGTGGTACTGCTAAGGACTCGAACCCGGCATCCTCATGACAAGTGTGGTAGTGACTTACCGACTAGGCTATCAAGAGAGATATAAGTTGAGCTCAATTTTTCTTATATATTTGTATGCTCGAGTTACATACACATACATGAAATTTTGCGTTCAACCCATCTTCACTGTGATAGTACAATTGGAAGTATACAAACGCGGAAAAGTATTTGTACAACACTGAATGGGTCCCAGTGATTAGAGATACATTTTAACAACCATAATGCACTTTAATTCTAAGCCATCAAATGCCGACATTCAATTGATGTGGATTCCACCATTTTCCTTCTGAACCCATAGCCTGATTTCTAAATAAATTAGTCTGTGGGTTCAGAGGGAAAATGGTGGAATCCACATTAATTGAATATCTACCTACGATGAATATTTCTAAGGGTCAATGGACCCCAGACATTACATCAGGACTATTCATCACCAAACATATTGTTAACAAGCTTCCTCCCCCTCCCCCTGACCCGACCTCATGTCATCCTCAGGTCACATACGGTTGGCGTAGTGACGTTTATTATTTTCCAAGTTCCCTTTCATTTGTTAGAGGTTGCTATTTAAGATAGCATCCTCCTTCCACTTTGTACTACTGTAGAGGATTGCAGTTAGCAATCGAAATATATAGTTTCGCTTACGCAACTCTTTCTTTCGTCTGACTGTGGTGTTAGTTGTGATTTACAAATGTGTTGCTACATTTCTCACCAGAAATATATATATATATATATATATGTATATATATATATATATATACATATTCTTTTAAATGTACACCCACACACCCACACCCACACACACCCACACACACACACACACACACACACACACACACACACACACACACACACACACACACACACACACACACACACACACACACACACACACACACACACACACACACACACACACACACACATATATATATATATATATATATATATATATATATATATATATATATATGTGTACAACACTGAATGAGTTCCAGTGATTAGAGATACATTTTGAACAACCACAATGGACTTTAATTCTAAGCCATCAACATCGGGAGACACGATGGAGGTTAACATGCAGAAACTGAAATGCAGTACTACCAAGGAGTCGAACCCGGCTAGCGCATGACAAGTGCTGTAGTGACTTGCCGATTACGCTATCAAGAGAGATATAAGTTGAGCGCAACTTTTCTTATATATTTGTATGCTCGAGTTACATACACATACACGAAATTTTGCGTTCAACCCATCTCCACTATGATAGTACAATTGGTAAGTATGCGAACGCGGGAAAGTATCTGCACAACACTGAATGGGTCCCAGTGATTAGAGATACATTTTTAACAACCACAATGCACTTTAATTCTAAGCCATCTACATCGGGAGACCCGATGGAGGCTAGCATGCAGAAATTGAAATGCGGTACTGCCAAGGAGTCGAACCCGGCTAGCGCATGACAAGTGCTGGAGTTACTTACCGATTACGCTATGAAGAGAGATATAAGTTGAGCGCAACTTTTCTTATATATTTGTATATATATATATATATATATACATATATATATGTATATATATATATATATATATATATATATATATATATATATATATGATAAATATATATACACTCTCTCATATATATATATATATATATATACATATATATATCTATATATATATATATATATATATATATGTTTGTGTGTGTGTGTGTGTGTGTGTGTGTGTGTGTGTGTGTGTGTGTGTGTGTGTGTGTGTGTCCGAAAAACATTGGCACACATCATGAAAAATTTTCATTTGCCTCATATCAGAAAAGATGTATCACGTTACTGCAAGCGATGTCACACGTGTCGGATGGTAGGCAAAGAAAATCAACCCATTCCTAAAGCACCCTCACAACCTATGCCTGCTATAGGAGAGCCCCTCTCCAAAATTATCATAGCTTGCGTAGGACCGTTACCTCCTTCAAAGAAAGAACACAAGTTCTTGTTGACAATCATGTCTCAGTACCAGATTCCCTGAAGCAATTCCACTGAGAAAGATTAAGTCTCAAACCGTTGTGAAGGGGTTAATCAAATATTTTTCTTTGATGGGTTTCCCCAAAGAGATACAAAGTGACCAAGGCACAAACTTTATGTCAAACCTGTTTGAACAGAGCTTGAAAGGATTAGGAGTGCATCATGCTATCTCTACCCTTTACCACCCTCAATCACAAGGTGCATTAGAGCGATTCCATGGCACACTAAAGTCTATGCTCAGAAAGTATGTTTTAGAAAACGGTCCTGTCTAGGAAGAAGGATTACCTTTATTACTACTGTATTTGCAGCCAGATCCACCAAACAAGATAGTACAGGATATAGTCCAGCCGAACCCTTTTTTGGTTATGAAGTCAGACAAACCCTTAAAGTATTGAAAGATAGTTGGCTAACTCTTGATTCCTCTGTCTCAGCCACTGTACATGTAGAGTGAATGTTAGAAAAATCAAAGGCAGCTTGGAACTTAGCCAAGAAAAATCTGACTCAGGCTCAAGAGAAAATGAAGAGGAAGTATGATAAAAAGAAAAAAGAAAGAGGGTTTCATCCAGGTGGTGAAGTCCTTCTATAACAACCTATACCAGGAGATTCTTTTCAGAGTAGGTTTCAGACCATACGCCACCAAGGAGAAAGTAAGCCATTTGAATTATATTACAGAAACTATAGAGAGGCGAAAGAATTTTAGGAAGTGCCATATAAACTCATTGAAAATATTTCATTCCAACAAAGCCGTCTTGGCTAATGTAATCAAGGAAAACACAAGCGAGCACTACTTACCACATCCTGATCTACCATTGCAGAATTCCGTAGCTTTGATGAACTTGGAGAAAGAAGTAATTCAAGAGTTCATCGGTAAGGTGTTACAAACCGCTTCCGATCTCGATTTCGGGACTCAAGACTCGAGTGGCAGGATCGTCCACTCCTCCTCCACCAGAAGGACACTTTCGTAATCAGTGATAGTTATGGGTTGTGGAATAAAAGTCTTGACTGGTGTATAGACTGCCACCTTATCCCAAAAGAGAGAGAGAGAGAGAGAGAGAGAGAGAGAGAGAGAGAGAGAGAGAGAGAGAGAGAGAGAGAGAGAGAGAGAGAGAGAGAGAGAGAGAGAGAGAGAGAGAGAGAGAGAGAGAGAGAGAGAGAGAGAGAGAGAGAGAGAGAGAGAGAGAGAGAGAGAGAGAGAGAGAGAGAGAGAGAGAGAGAGAGAGAGAGAGAGAGAGAGAGAGAGAGAGAGAGAGAGTTGTTTGCCGTAACATACCTTCTCTCCCTCCCCACCTACGCAAACACCTCCAGAGGTCCACGTGATAAGAAAGAGGATCAACATCAACAACAACGCAAGTTGTCCTGCACCCACACCCCGCAGAAGGAAAGATATTTTTGTTGTGGTTGTGGATACATACAGCAGGAAGGAGCGGGGAGGGGAGGGGTGCCACAAACAGCGTCAAACAGCTCCCGTGGCCCACTGGGGCGTCAAAGAGGGCTCATCGACTGCGTTCATATCATCATCATCGTCATCGTCGTCGTCGTCGTCGTCGTTGTCGTCGTCTTCCAGGCTGCGACATGTTTGTGTCTTTTCTCTGGCAATATTTCTTGCGTGAGGCGACTTTTGATCAGAACTTGGTTCCTCCTCACCCAGTGCACCGAAATCCTCTTTTTTTCTATTTTCTTCTTTTTGAACAGATAGTGTCCACTCTGTTTCTGCATTTCATCGCGGGACCAGCAGCTCCCGGTTCCTCTTCGGTCCATTTGCCTTGTATTGACTCAACTCTTTGTCTAGTCCCCTTCTTCCTCCTCCTCCTCCTCTTTCTCCTCCTCTACCATCACCACCTCCTCCTCCTCTTCCTCTTTATGCTGCTCGACCTGCCTACCACCCCTGCTGGTTATTGGGTCCCGCTTATTCGCGCCGCTCACCCTAAAGGCGGCTTGCCTGAACAATCTCCCATTATAATCCTCTCTCTCTTTTTATCTATTTTTTTCTTTTAACATTAACAGTAGGCGCGGTGCTGGCCGTGAGCTAAGCTTTTAGTGATAAATACTTCAGTCTGGGGTGTTGCAGTTCGGACGATCGATAGGTCTAATCTAATCACAATGAACCTGCCACATCGGGGATCCGATCTTCTTTGACCCCGTCGCTGCGATGCTCCTTCCACTTTCACAGGTTTTATCCTGCCAAACGCAGAGCCATCTAAGTCTAATGAACGGCACCGTTATGAAGAGGTTAATGTTATCTCTCAATTAACTTTTCAGTCAACGCTAGGCAGTTCTATTCGCCTTAGGGAACAATATATATTTCATTAGACGCATTTCTCTTTAAACTTTTAAAGACTGGTTCTAGTTTTATCATGTCAGGTATTCTTCTCTATTATTATCATCACTAATATTATCGTTGTTACTGGTCCTGTGAATGCGGGGAAAATTATAGTGATGAGATTCGCAAGAGATAATGATAGTGTCAGGTTGAATGTGAATGTCAGGTGGAGGAAGTGAAGAATTTTATGTACTTGGGATCGTATATGGCTGTGCTTGGCGGAGTGGATGTAAAACAAATACATGTCTAAGTGGAGTAAAAATGTTATGAGAAAGGTGTTTGAGAAATATGATTGGTGTTACGAAAAATAGAATGAGAAATGTGAAGGTGAAGCAGAGAAAGGGGTTGGAAAGCTTTCGGATGGGGTATATCAGACTGCTAAGATGGTTTGGGTATATGGAAAGGACGAGGAAAGACTAACAGTGCGCAAAGAAAACGGGAGTGGATGGGGCGAGGACGAAAGAAGGAATGTGATGGATGGGTCGGATGACAGGAGTTTTGGATGCGAATAGAATTTCTATCGAGCAGGGAAGAGAAAGTGCAATAATAGGAGCAATGGGAGATTATGAAGACAAGGATAACCCGGGTCGAAGAGATTTTCTTTTCGTCTGGCTCATGAATCATATTGAGTAGATAAAGAGGGGACGGGTGGTCAATTTATGCTGAAATGGTAGGTGCAAACCAGCCCTAACTGCCAGGCTTTGCTATGGGAGAGTTGTGCCTTGCTGCAGTGCTTCTAGCCTGAGGAATGTGATGGGAAACAGGGTTACTCTTCATGTACGGGGTGCTACGACGAGAGAGTTGGTTGAATGCTTTTTATTCAAACATGATGGGGCTGCGTGCTTTGACTCGGCCATCCCATTATAAGAGGGAAAGGGCCTTTAGGGTATACATACATAAACACACACACACACACACACACACACACACACACACACACACACACACACACACACACACACACACACACACACACACACACACACACACACACACACACACACACACACACACACAAGATGGGTTTGTCTCCTTTCACGTGTAGCCCCTGTCCACCTAGCAGTGAGTAGGTACGGGACGTTAGTCAAGGAGTTGTGACCTTGCTGTCCCGGTGTGTGGTGTGTGAGTGGTCTCAGACCTACCCAGAGATCGGCAAATAATGAGCTCTGAGCTCACTGCCGTAGGGTGGTGTCTGGCTGTCTCGACAGAGACTGCAGCAGATCCGAGGTGAATACACACACACACACACACACACACACACACACACACACACACACACACACACACACACACACACACACACACACACACACACACACACACACACACACACACACACACACATATATATATATATATATACATATATATATATATATATATATATACATATATATATATATATATATGTATATATATATATAGATATAGATATATATATATATATATATATATATATATATATATGTGTGTGTGTGTGCGAAAAAAGCTGGAGTCCGGGAAACAATATGGTGGAAACGTAGAAAACACCAGACTCAGGAGTAGGTAATTTATTCTCGACGTTTCGAGTCCTGTCCGGGACTCGTCCTCAGGGGATACAATGGGATACAGTGAATTACATGGTCTTAATATACTAATAGCTACGCCCGCCGGGGGGGGGGGGCGGTAACCTGTCATAGGGGGGGGAGAGAGAAGGCAGGCGCTATGATCTGGTCCATGCGAGATATGTGGGGGAAACAGGAAAGCAAGCTAGCACCAGACTACAGGAACACCAAAGGGCGGTAGGCAGAAAGGACCAGAGTCCGGCAGTGTACAAGCACATGGAATTGCATTAGCACGAATTCGACTGGCAAGGCGCTAAGGTTCTGTACAGCGACAAAAAGAAAGGAAGCAGATTGTTCTTAGAAGCGTGGGCCACCAACGATGATAGCATTAATAGGGCTATTACACTCAACTCTATATACGCAGGAGTAAGAAGCAGGTTCTCTCCCTCCCCCTCCCCCTCCTCCCCCCTGTCCCTCCGCCACCACACACTCCCGCTTGACCCAGGTCACAGCGCCTACCTTCTCCCCCTCCACCACCACACACTCTCGCTTGACCCAGGTCTCGCTTGACCCAGGTCACAGCGCCTACCTTCTCCCTCTCCAACACCACACACTCTCGCATGAACCAGATCATAGCGCCTGCCTTCTCTCTCCCCCCCCCCCCTATGACAGGGTACCGCGTCCCCCCCCGGCGGGCGTAGCTATTAGTATATTAAGACCATGTAATTCACTGTATCCCATTGTATCCCCTGAGGACGAGTCCCGGGCAGAACTCGAAACGTCGGGAATAAATTACCTACTCCTGAGTCTGGTGTTTTCTACGTTTCCACCAATATATATATATATATATATATATATATATAGATATATATATATATATATATGTATATATATAATATATATTTATATATATACATATATATTATATATATATGTATATATATATACATATATATTATATATATATATATATATATGTGTGTGTGTGTGTGTGTGTGTGTCCGTGTGCGTGTATGTGTACACACACACACACACGCACGCACGCACACACACACACACACACACACACACACACACACACACACACACACACACACATACGACTCGGTGGCGCGGTTGGTAGAGCGCTGGACTGGGAAGTACGGTGGTGCTCGCAGTACATGGTTCGAATCCTGCCCAGGGCCGAAATTATTTCGGTATCGCTGCGCTTCGGGTCGTTACTCTGACTCTCGTGGGCGGGGGGTTGGGTGTGTGTGTGTGTGAAAGGTCATAGCATTACCCATAGATCGGTCATACGAGCTCTGAGCTCTCTTTCGGGAGGGAAATAGCTGTCGATCACGAGTCCAACACGTGATCCAAAGACCAAGGTGAACACACACACACAGGATCACTAATAATAGTCGTAGTAGCGAGAGTAGCACCAGTAGTGGTGGTAGAAATATTGGTCTTAGTAGTGGACTAGTGGTATGGTAGTAGTAAACATGACGGCAGAAAATGAATGAATAAAATGGTCGTAAACAATAGTCAGTATCGGAATTGGGGTCAATAAGGCAAAGGATTACATACAAGGGATTACAAAGGCGGAGCATGCCGACAGGAGACCTTTTGGTCCGTAATAATGATAAATAAATAGATAGAAATATAATAAAATAAATAAATAAAATAAAATAAATATCATAATGATATAAAAATAATTAATGAAATATATAAGTGCATAGGTATAGTTAAATAATAAACAAACAGGTATATAGTAAATAATAATAAATTGACAGATAAATAATAGTAAATGAAAATCAAGCAAATGATAAACAAACAGACAAGTAATAACAAACAAATAAACAAATAATATAAAATGAATGGCAGTCATTGCAGCATCTTGCTTAGATGCTTATCTAAACGAATCTTAAAGCTTCGAACTGATCTACATTGCACTGCCTCTGCAGGAAGTTTATTCCATTCATTAACTACACGGTTGGCGAAGTTGTTTCTACCCATTTCCAAATTAATTCAATTTCCTGACAGTTTAAGACCATTATTTCTTGTCGGATTCTCATTCAGTGTCACTTTTGATGTTGTCAATCCCCTTTAGAATCTTAAGGACCTGTATCAAGTCACCTCTGAGTCTACGTTTTTTTTAGGGAAAGCAGATTCATAAGTTTTAGTCGATTTTCGTATGATTTATTTTTGATATATGGAATCAGTTTTGTGGCTCGCAGCTGTACCTTTTCCAATCTGTTAATGTCTTTAATGAGATTCGGTGACCATACGGAAACAGCATATTCCAAATGTGGACGAACTAACTTGTTAATGAGAGATAGACTTTTGAAGTCAAACGATGGCGCAATCAGTCCTAGAATGTTATTTGCTTCCTCAGAGGCTGAAATACACTGCTTAGATGATTTGAGATCGTTACTGATAATTACTTAATTACTTAATTATATCCTAACGTGATAGTTTGTCCTCCACTATCATTGCATACCATCGTGATATTTTGTCCTCCACTATGATTATATTCCATATTGATATTTTGTCCTCCACTATTAATACATCCTATAGTGATATTTTTCCATTGACATTACATCCTAATGTAATATTTTATCCTCTACCGACATTACATCCTAAAATGATATTTTGTCCTACGCTGACATATTCCTCTATATCATTATCATACCTTTACTCTGTCTTACACTATTTCCCCTTCCTTTCGAGTTTCTATCCCAAAAAAGGAACTAGTTCATTACAAATTCCCATCAGAAGCATAAAGGTCATGACGCCTGGAAAAGAGATAGCAAGGATCAAGAAAGTGGTATCCCAGTTACGTGCACAATCGTGATATCCTCTCATTGATCCCTATGGCCCTACTGTTCCAACACGTGTCAGCGTAGATCCTCGGAAGGATCCCACAGACTACGTGACGGCTTCCACGCTCCTTCATCTCCTGAAGAAGGACCTTGTAATTCCGAACATATTCCTCAGATCTCACCCTACCCACATCATTACTTCCTGTATGAACAATCGTAACCGTGTTCGTCCGCCTTTGCTCCCTGATGGTCTGGGTACAATCGGCGATCCCACGGCCAGGTTGACATACAAGCTTGCAACGTCGTTTAGTCTTCCGCTGCAGGATGTCGTCATAGCCTCGCACCATGGAGTCCCCCACCACCAAGAACTCCTGATTTTCAGCCACTTCATCCTCCAGCAGAGCAAAACGATTGGCTAGAGCCAGCGGTTGCTCCGCAGGGCACTCGCTTACCGAACGCGGGCTCGACAAACGGGACCCCACGGAGCGCCACTCGCTCACGGCAGTGGCAGAAGTAGAAGAGGTGGTACGCTCTTTGGGTTGTGGGGAGGATTCACTCTTCTCACAGAGCGCACTCCTGAGAAGACGAATTTCCTCCTCACACTTCCTGAGACGGTCCTCCAGTTTTACACAACCTTTACAGGCCATTTCGCTACTCTTTAGGCAATACAAAGGGCAAAGAGAAAATATAAAACAACAAAAGAAAATAAAAGTGGTCACTAAACAAACTAAATACACGAAGCTTACTCTGCTTACCTTATACTATTACCCCTACCTTTGGAGTACAGTAACAGACTACCGTCTTCATTCTAAATTACTAGAACACTACACTTTATCTTATACCTGTAACTGCATAGCGCTATACGTATACAATTACAAAAACACAACACAATCACGTGTCACTATTCAAAGATATGAACTTTACTTTTTTCTGTTACAGACACGTGAGCTACTGATTCCTACTAAATTGATGATGCTGATTTCAGATCTGATGTCTAAATTTCTCTATCACGTCCAGATTTTCTGTAACTGACAACCCCTATATCTATTTTTTTTTTCAACTCGCTTAGTAGTCTAAGCTACTTTTCCATGTGAAGTTTTTTTTAGGCATACTTAAATGATTATGTTAACATGGATGTCTTTCCTCATTTTTTCTGGCTTAAGACAGACAGTGGGTTTCCATTGGCGGAGTTACCACCCCTACATCCAACCATCCACCCACATAGCATTGGTATTTAGTTGTTATGGCAAAAGGACATTCCTGTTCTTAAGTGAATCTTTGGTGTTTCCTCTTCATTCGTCGTTTATAAGATCACAAGCTCTCATTCTGCAATAATCTCCCATCATATTTGTATCAAAATTACCTTGATATCTGCTTTCCATAACGGAGATCTGCTGATGGAAGCGTTCACCATGCTCGTCGCTCACAACACCAAGGTTGGCCGGGAAGAAGTCAAGATGCGAATTTAAAAAATGCATTTTCAAAAACATTCTGCATCCCATTTGTTCATAAGATTTCAGCATGTTCTGTATGAGTTCACAATGGTTTTCAGCTTTATGGTTTCCAAGAATTTTTTTTACAACTTCAACAAACGATGTCCATGTATTTAGTTCCATCTGATTTAGGCTAGATGGAAACGATGAGTTGCCTTGCCGTAATCCTTTCTCGATCTTGATCTTTTCTGTATCTTTATGTAGTCAAATTATAGTGGTACCTTTCGCATAGGTCTTTTTTAAAACCCTTACGATCTGTTCGTTTGTACCCTGTTTGCGTAACGAGTTTAATATTGCTATTTGTTCTACCAAGTCAAAGGCCTTCTCATAATCTACAAAAGCTAATCAGAGAGGTACATTGTATTCTGTCGTTTTCTCGATTAGTTGGTTCATCGCCTGCAAATGGTCTAGAGTCGAATATTCGCTCCCAAAGCCTGCCTGTTCTCTTGGTTGGTTTCCATCTAAAACTTGACTTAATCTATTTGTAAAGATCTTGGATAATACTTTATATACATTTGATAGCAGGCTAATTGGTTGATAGTTACTAAGATCCTTCTGGTCTCCTTTTTTATGAAGCAAAATCACTATATCATTGCACTACGATTCTGGAACGCTTTCCTAACGTAAGCACTGGGTGTACAACTGAACCAACCTAATATGAACTTCTTTCCCTGCATCTTTCAATACATCTATCGATATACCATCTTCCCCAGGTGCTTTTCCTTGTTTCATATTTTATAGAGCAAATTCTACTTTTTTTCTTTGTAATCTCTGGTACACTACTAACGTCTACAGATGAATTTACTGACTCAACTACGGTCTTGGACGAGTAAAGTTCTTGGTAAAATTCTTCTACTCTTTTTACCATTCTGTCTCTACATTTAATGATTTCTCTATTCCTATCTTTCAAGCATATAATTTGCTGTCTTCCTAAGGCATATCTGCGCACGGTCACTTTAATACTTTACCTTTCCGAGTAGTTTCCTCTATTGCATCCGTGTTTTTCTTTCTTTTCTCTGATCTCTGCCTTTTGTTGATAAGCTTGTTTAGTTCTACTCTTTCTATTTCGTCTCCTGCTTTTAATCTGCATGGTCCTTCTTCTTTTGATTAGGTCATTTGTAGTTTTGGAATATTTGTTTTCACTAATACTGTTTGTACTTCCTACTTTCTCTGCTGATTCCCTAATGATATTCACTAAATTCAAAATTATATCTTCGACGGTGTCCTCGTTGGTTTTTAGAGCTTCGAATCTATTTTTAATTTCTAGTTAGAATTTCTTCTTATTAGCTTTAATCTTTGCACAGCTGATTTTCTTTTCTAAAACTAGCTTATTTCTCTCGGCTCTGAAATTGAATTTAGCTGTACAACCTACCATTCTATGGTCACTACCTATGTTGACTTTATTTATGACCGTAACATTGCTAACGCTCTTGCTCTCGTTTCCTAATATGAAGTCTACTTTTTGTTTTTGTTTTTGTTTTTGTTCCATTTGGACTTCTCTAGGTTCATTTGCAACGTACACGCTTTTGGAAGAAAGTGTTCATTATCCTCATGTTGTAGTTCTCTGCAAAATTGAATAACATCTCGCCTCTGTCATTTCTCTCACCTACTCCAAACTTCCCAATGCACGACTCATCTCTCATCTTATTTCCACTTTAGCATTAAAGTCGCCTATTACCAATGTGTACTTACTTTTTTCTTGATCCATTACCTGACTTAAATCATCATAGAACGACTCAATTTCATCGTCTGAACTCTGTGAAGCTAGTGCATAAAGCTAAACTATTTTTAGAGTGTTCATTTTACACAGCCTAATCACAATCCAAACTACCCTGTCTGATAAACTGCTGAACTTGACTACGTTCCCAGCAACTTCTCGGTTTATCAAAAATCCTACTCCACTATATCTTTCTGTCTTTACTTCTATAGTAGAACAGGTGGTGACCATCTTGTAATTGCATCAGCTTTTCTTCCGTTCTTCGGACTTCGCTCAGTTCTTTGATGTCCCACTTGATGTTGTCTAGTTCTTCCATTAAACTCTCCAACCTGTGGTCTTCTGAGAGAGTTATTACGTTGTAGGTATAGATCTTAATTTTCTTCATATTGTATAATGTCCAAAACTTGGATCTGCTTGGACAGTGCCTACTCACATTCGGTGGCACACTGCCCGTAAGCACACGAGGCAATGCGGTTGGATTTAACCTTTAGGAGACGATGATCCAACAGGAACGCCCGGTTTTGTTTTGGTTGTACTATTCATGTCTGCTACCAGGGGGTTCTGGCAGTAATCTCACTTCCCTGCCAACAGGTTTCTGGTGAGATATTTCTCTGGTGTCACCTTATTCATTATATTCGGTAAAGCCCTATGTCTAAAGGGTGCCCGATGGTCCACGCCGTCATTATGACGGTACCCCATATATCTGAGTATTTTCCCTGTTTACCATCAGGGACGTACTAGTTAGCAGTGGGTCCTGCGATTGTGTGTGTGAGGTGCTCTTTGATCTTTCTTACAAAACCTGTTCGATATGGGTGACCCTGCAGAGATTTCCTCTCTATTGACATAGCTTTTGTATTCATTAAGATTCTCAAGCCTATCCACCACGTCAAGGTGTCGAATCTCGGATAGGTGAAGCGGAGATATAAGAATCATAAAAGGAGTAGGAGTACGAGGAGGATATTGGGGCCGGGAGTGGGAGGGGGGGAGGAGGAGGAGGAGCGAATGATAAAAGTAGGAAGATCACAGTTGAGGGACAGAAATTGCTGAAAGTGAAGAGGGTACCGAGAATGGACGGAGTGTGGCGGGAGGAATTTTGCTGAAGCGAGGGGAGAGAATGTGAGAACGGTTGCTATTTGTAAATATTGCAAGATAACAGGGGGTAGGTGAGTCAAGAAACCTCTTTTGCTGCCCGGGGTGAGTGGGAGGGTCCCTTCGGTTGAATAAAATCGCCTGACGATATTTAGAACAATTATAGTATTCCCACATGCAATGTTAAATTATACAGACAGCAATTGGGTGACGATATGAAAATGACTCGAGCCCAACCCGTTGAGTTACGTCTACATCGCACATCCATTGACTTAACGTGACTCAGCCTACTATAGGAGCCACGAGTCACGACTCCAACTCGACTCGAGCCGACTTGTTTCATATTCCTCACCTACTCCACCACGGCGACTTGAGTTTGATTGAATAAAATCGTCTGTCGGCAGCTAGATTAGAATTAATTTAGGGCGTTACAGTGGCACGGCTCACTTAACCACTCTCTCCTAAAATCTAAGCATTTATTGCCATTTATTTTTTACGTTGGCACGCCTAGTATTCAGGGTTAAGGTGGTACGGGGTAGGGGGTGCCTCATTACAACAGACAAATAAAATTATACAGATATACTTAATTAATAATTCTGTTTAGTACACAAGAATAAGGTCTCATTGGGTTCAGGGATACGCCAAATCTGAAAAAAAAGTAGAAGGAATGAAAAAAGAAAACGAAAGAAAAAAGAAAATAGAAGAGAAAAAAAAAATGGTGACATTAATATAATTCAGTGTGGTTCTTGTACATTTGTGCCCAAAACTTGCTGAATCAATCCAATTCTTAAACGTTCTTAAATAATCGAAACACATCTAAACAAAGGCCGACAAGTGATAAAGTGCAATCTGAAAATAATGAAAGTAATACTGAACAAGATAAAATATATGTAAAAAATATAATGATAAAATAGATTGATTTAAAACTAGTGGAAATGTATGCCCTGCTACTTCATGTAGTCACTAGGACTCGTTGAACCGACAAGCAACCTTCATTATCGTTGACCACCAGCATGGTCACGTGACACCCCTAACGCCCTTTGGCTTCCTGCTCCCACCCCTCTCCTGTCAACAGAGTAAAATCGCTTGGCGGCATACAAACGACAACAACAACATATATGTCGAATTAGTAAGTGAAAGGATTAAGTAACTGACCCTGCGACGGTTGATGATAAACCGAGTATCTCCATGGGAGCTTCCCTAGAATGACCCGCGCAGCTGGAGGTGAAGTGTAGGATCCCTGCATATACTTGCTACTCTATGGGTCTGTTGATTGACTACTACTGCTACTTCAACTGATAATGATAACAATAATAATGATAATAACAAAAATGAAAGTTATAGCAAATAACAAAGATAATATATAATAAAGGCTCATTTTTTTTTTTTTTTTTTTTTTTTTTTTAATGTGTGTGACGACAAACATCCCCCACCTCCGACATAACTCAATGTCTTTTCAGACAATCGTTCATTTCTCCCCCTCCTCCTCTCTCCCTACCCTAATGTCAGGTTCACATCGCTGATATGGCATAACAGGTATCTCACATATCCTAACTATCAATGAGATGTGTTAATAAGAATAAGATATGTATTAGGCGTTATCATGCCGAAGGAGTCGATTGAAATAGGTTTCAACAAATCTCCTCTTTGCAGAGTACGACCGTCTACTGTAAACCAGAATAAAATATGTACACAGTGATCATCATGCCAAAGAGACTAATAATGAATTAAATATCAAAGCCTGCTGAAGTTGCGAAGTATTCTGAAAACTCCTGAAAATGTGTTTGTCCTTGAAAAGGGCATATTAATGAATAATTTCCCTTAAAAACTTTGGAACAATCCAAAACTGCGTACCTGCATTGGAAGAAATGTGTTATTGAAAAATCACGGAGGAATGATGAGATATTTTACAATTATTTTCAGGGGGTATGTGCCATTAGAAATTCAGGTTCATTGCATAAATATAATAGAAAAATAAAAAGAGGAAAGTAGATATAGAAAAGTTATTCCTCAATATAACGTTTTCTATGTTGAATTACAGTCTGCGTTCAAGTAGATAATTGATTAGGTACTGTACATAGTATGGTATAATCAATAGAATTGTGCCCTTATTCTTTTAGGAAGTACAGATACACCTGGTTTACTGTAAATTAATGGGAGTCATAGGTTTTCAAAAGTGATATTGATATAATACGTTTTGTTTTCAAATTTCCATTCGAAAATGGGAATGTCAGCAGTCTAATCTTATGCCGAGACCATAATCTAATGTATATAAAAGTTAATCTCTTATTCATTTTGATATCTTTTACCTGCAGAATCAATATGAACCAAACTGTATGCGGAAGAAGCATCAGGAAGTTGGGAAATATTCGAAGAAGGAAAGGGTATCTCGGTACATGTAGCTCATGTTGTAAGGGAACGAAAAAAATTGGAACTCTGGAACACTTCCTGCTACAAAATAAGGGAAAATTAATTGGTGTGTCTTCTGGTCAAGGAAGATGATATAATATGTTGAATAATGCATGAAATGTGGGTAAGAGATAACAATTTACCACAGGTGATACTTGATAGATTAGTTTATCTAATCTGACATTCTAAAGACGACGAGGAGGAGACAGAATTCTATTATCATATTTCGTCGTAGATATCCAAATAACAACCTTATTAAGGCATTGAGAGACTTGCTAATATCTCATGGCCTGACACAACTGATCGACGAGCCTACTAGAATAACAGGCACATCCAGGTCCATCATAGATCTTATCCTGGTCTCCGATCGTAACAAGATAACGCAGGCTGGTGCTTGTGATTATGGTCTTAGTGACCACAAGCTCATATATTGTACTAGGAAAGCTAGGAAGACGATTTTCAACAAGCACAATACAGTGAAGCTTCGTTCCATGAAGCATTGCTCACGAGAACATTTTGTAGATGAACTGGGTAGGACAGACTGGTCGCCAGTTCTAAATTGTACCGATGTTTATAAGGCTTGGTCTAATTTTAAGTACACTTTTCTTACTATTATAGACAGAGTAGCGCCTCTCAAAGAGATACGAATAAAACAGAGGACGGAGCCATGGATGACTAACGAAGTACTGGGTTTAATTAGAAATAGAGACAGATTTATTGCCAGATTTAGGAAAAGTTGAAATCAGGAGGACTATAATGGCTATCTGTACTATAGGAATCAGGTGAAATATTGGAAGGAAAAAGACAAAGCTGATTATTGTACTAAGATGGTGCACCAGAACAAACACGATCCAAGGAAGCTTTGGCAAACACTAAAGACCCTAGAAGTTCACACAAAGCCTAGTAACAAAGTAGACAGGATAGGACTCATGATAAACGGCGAACTTAACTCTGATAGGAACACCATAGCCAACCACTTCAACACCTTTTTCACAACCATAGCCACAAAACTAGTTAAATCCCTCCCAACGGGTTCTGGGAAGTTTGGGCTGGGGTACGTTCAGGAGTACTACAATGACAAGTCCACAAAGTGTTTCCAACTACATAAGACCACTCAAAAAGAAGTGTTTAAATTACTGGCTAGCTTAAGTGCCAATAAGGCTACAGGGTTAGACGACATTCCTGCGAGGTTTGTTAAGGATGGAGCCACAATTATTACTCCCCCAATAACCCACATAATAAATTTGTCTATAGGTTCAGGATTTATCCCAAGCGACATGAAAAGGGCTCGGGTGACACCTCTGTATAAGAAAAACGCAAAAACTGAGGCAGGTAACTACAGGCCTGTTTCAATTCTAGGTATTATTTCCAAGGTGTTGGAACGTATTGTATACAATCAGTTAGATACCTACCTCAGGGAACGTAATCTACTATACGGTATGCAATCTGGGTTTAGAACGAATTACTCAACGGACACCAGCTTAATATACCTTTACGATCTGATAAAACAGGAATGCGACAGAGGTAATTACACGGGTTTAGTCTTGTTGGATCTACAAAAGGCATTTGATACAGTGGACCATGATATTTTATTAAAAAAACTTCAGGCATTAGGAGTGGCGAATATTGGCTGGTTCAAGTCCTACCTTACAGGTCGCAAACAACTAGTACAGGTAAATGAAGCCTGCTCAGATGACAGAGAGATAACTTGTGGTGTGCCACAAGGTTCAATTCTAGGACCACTACTGTTTCTGGTCTATATTAACGACATGCCAGCTGCGGTGAACTGTAAGTTACTGCTATTTGCAGACGACTCCGCTCTAATTGTCTCAGGTAGGGACCCAGTTGAAGTAGAGGAGAAACTGAGTGTCGAACTGTCATCGGTCCAGGACTGGCTCATAGATAATAGGCTGTCTTTACACCTCGGTAAAACGGAAAGTATTGTCTTCGCATCAAAACCCAACCTCAGGAAACACAGCAATGTACAGGTCAGATGTGGGGTTAATGTCTTGGAGTCAAAACAAGAGGTAACCTATCTTGGAATACCCTTAGATCAGTCCCTCTCAGGGAATGCCATAACGGATAAGATTGTATCCAAGTGTTCACATAAAGTCAAATTTTTGTACAGAAAAGCCAGAAATTTTGATCTGGAAACAAAGAAGCTTCTGGTCTCAGCCTTGTTACAACATCACTTTGATTACGCTTGTAGCTCTTGGTACAGTAGTTTGAGCAGAAAAAAACAGTCCCGGCTACAGGTTACACAAAATAAGATAATTAGATTCATACTAAATTTACCTCAACGTAGTCATATTGGTATTGAAGAATTTAGCAGAGTAGGATTGTTACCTGTAAAATATCGTGTCCAGCAGCTGAAACTAAACCAGGTTTACAATGTCGTTCATAATTCTGCTCCCTCATATGTGAGCTGTAATTTTACATTATCGGCTGAGAACCGAACCCGGAACAGTCAAGAGTCTCTTATTGTATCTCATGCAGGTCCCTTCACCAAAAACAGTTTTCACTTCACAGGTGCTCAACTATGGAACTCTTTACCTGTGTCCATTATGAAGTCAAATAGCAAGGTTACCTTCAAGAAAAAAGTCAAGGGTTACTATATGTCTCAGCTATGGACAGAGAACAGCCTTGATTTTGTGTACTACTAGCTTAGTGAGGGTTACCTGATTCCATGAGTAATACCATCCAAATCTGCGTTCACTCATAACTGTTCTGACCTCCCCCCCTTTTTTTGTTCTTCAGAAGTTTAGTTTAGTATACCAATGATTGTTGTTTACAAATTGGTTTCCACTTTTGTTTTGCCAGTCATAATATGGTATATGTCTCAGGTAGGGTCCGAGAACAGTTATGATCTGACCTTTTTCCTTGTTCTCCTTGTTGTTTTACTCATTCGAGTACTGGTCCCCTGGTGCTTCAGGTTATAATGTACTACTCCCTAGTGCTCATACTAATTGCCCACTCCGTCCTGAGATTCAGGTTAAATGTTAGATTTAATTAATAGGTGACTCTAGCTGCAGTGTAGCATTCACTATAACTACATGTTGTTACAGATGTAGAATATTGTAGTATATCATTAATGGTACTACTCTGATATAGTACTCACTCATACATGTTGATACAGCTGTAGAATAATGCAGTATATCATTAATGGTACTACTCTGATATAGTACTCACTCATACTGTTTTGTTACAGTTTAACATTATTTTGTTGTTCCTTTGCTTAATGCAATGTTCCTTTTTATGATGGTGCTCAAATTTTTTATCTCAATATTCCTATGTGTACAAACATTTTAGTAATATTAGCAAAACTATAACAAGGTATATGTGTCATATGTGTTCTGACTGGTATTACTCATGATTGTCTCTGGTCCCCTTAACCCCCTACGTATGTTGTCAGTGTGACTTAGTGTAGAATAACAATCTGATGAGGACCACAATGGAAATAAGCGTACATGCTTTTTGTGTTATCCTCGGCAATTTGCATTTATTATTCCGAACTATGTGTTCTTGTCATTATTTGCACTTCATGTATATTGATTCATTGCCAAATAAAGTCTATCTATCTATCCGAAGCATAATATAATGTTGGGTAGATAGATAGATACACTTTATTTGGCAAAGAATCAATATACATGAAGTGCAGATAATGACAAGAACACATATTTCGAAGTAATAATTGAAAATTACCGAGGATAACACAAAAAAGCATGTACGCTTATTTCCATTGTGGTCCTCATTAGATTGTTATTTTGCACTAAGTCACACGGACAACATAGGTAGGGGGTTAAGGGGACCAGAGACAATCATGAGTAATACCAGTCAGTACACATATGACACATAAATATTGTTATAGTTTTGCTGATATAACTAAAATGTTCGTAACACATAGGATATTGAAACCAAAAATTGAGCACCATTACAATAAGGAATATTGCATTAAGCAAAGGAACAACAAAATAATGTTAAATTGTAAGAAAACAGTATGAGTGAGTACCTTATTATAGTGCCATTATTCTACAGCTGTATCAGCATGTTGTTATAGTGAATGCTACATTGCAGCCAGGGTCACCTATTAATTAATTCTAAAATTTTACACAATCTCAGGACGGAGTGGGC
>NC_134810.1:32891890-32926890 GCF_046742065.1 Oratosquilla oratoria
TTTCTTTAGTGTGTAATTCCCCCTATGTACCTCGTTATTTTGTTGTCCTATCACTCGTTCCCTTGCTCTATTCCTTCCTTCTAGTGCTGCCTTACACTCATTATCAAACCAATGATTTCTTCTTTCTTTAGGTGCGAAACCAATTTCCTGCTCAGCCACTGCTCTTACTATGTTTGACATGTCTTCCCAGGTCTGGTTTACACTTTTCTCTTCTGTTTCTTCTAAAATATCCAACATTCTGAACCTATTGATTAATTTCAGCTGAAAATTATCCTTTACTTCTGGTTCCTTCAGTCTTTCTAAATCAAATATTTTCCTCTTTTCCCCTGGTGTCGATTTCTTTATTGATAGTTTAGCTCCAATCCTTCCCAGAACCAGGAAGTGGTCAGTGTTGCAATCTGCTCCTCTGTAGCTTCTTACATCCTGCAATGTATTTCTGTGTTTTCTATTGATTATTATATGGTTAATTTGGTTTCTGGTATGTCTATCTGGCGATACTCAAGTCTCTTTATGTATGTTCTTATGTTGAAAGTATGTTCCTCCTATGATTAGATTATTACTTAAGGCAAGTGATACTAGTCTTGTCCCATTATCACTGGTTTCTTCATGGAGGCTTTCTTTTCCTATTGATGGTCCGAAAAGCCTCAACTTCCTGTCCTACCTTGGCATTTCGATCACCCAAAATTATCATTATATCATGCTTACTTGTGTTGTCCATGATCATCTGTAATTCGTCATAGAATTCATCCTTTATTCTTTCCTCTTTTTCTTCAGTTGGTGCATATACGCATATTAAGGTCACATTAAACTATTTACCCCTTAACCTTACACTCATTATCCTTTCACTGATTGGTTTATACTCCATTAGCGATTCTCTTATTTTCTTTGTCATGCATATACCTACCCCCTCCTCATGTCTTTGGTCTGCTCTCCCACTGTACAGTATAATGTATTTACCAAGGTCACACTCACCACTTCCTAACCATCTGGTTTCTTGTACTGCATTTATATCAATGTTATATTTATCCATTTCTGTTACCAATGCTTTAGTTTGGCCAACCATACATAAAGACTTTAAATTCCTAGTTCCAATTTTTATATTAGATCTCCAATTCAGACGTCCATTATTCATTTCCGAGTCATCAACATATCCGTCCAGGTTCCGAGGCTCTTCAAAAGTTTCTGTAACTTTTAGATTTTTTACGAGGTAGGGGTGTTAGCCCTACGCTCAACCCTCCCCATTTATCCGGACTTGGGACCGGCACGTCAGGTATGACTGCCGTGGTTGGGTATTATTATTATTATTATTATTATTATTATTATTATTATTATTATTATTATTATTATTATTATTATTATTATTATTATTATTATTATTATTATTATTATTATTATTATTATTATAATTATTATTATTATTATAATTATTATTATTATTACTATTATTATTATTATTATTATTATTATTATTATTATTATTATTATTATTATTATTATTATTATTATTATTATCATTATTATCATTATTATTATCATTTTAGGGAGCTGCTAAATGTGAAGGAGAATAGGAAGGGAAAGTTAGTTGCATTGGGAAGTGCAAAGAAAATGACGGTGATTAGTGAGAAAAATGGAGGAGAAATAAGGAAAGATGAAGTGAAGGCAATTGGTAAGATGATGAGAACAGGTAAGGCACCTGGGTTGGATGGATGCCATACAGAATGTCTGAAAAAAGGAGGTAAAGTGATGGTGTACTGGCTGATGAAGTTATTTGATGTTTGTTTAAGAGAGGGTAGAGTGCCGGAGGACTGGAGGAGTGCCTGTATAGTTCCACTCTACAAGGGAAAAGGGGACAAGTGTGAGTCTAGTAGTTTCAGAGGGATCAATTTGTTAAGTGTAGTTGGGAAGGTTTATGGGAGGGTCTTAATTGAGAGGATTAGGAGAGGAACAGAGGGAATAATTGGTGATGAACAGTGTGGGATTAGGGCAGGTAGAGGTTGCGTAGATCAGATCTTTGTGGTAAGACAGATATGTGAGAAAGCTATAGGAAAGGGGAAGGGTGTATTTTGGGCTTTTATGGATCTGGAAAAAGCTTATAACAGGGTAGACAGGAAGGCACTGTGGGAGGTAATGTAGATATATGGGATAGGAGGAAAGCTGTTAAGAGCAGTCAAGACTTTTTACAAGAGTAGTAGAGCTTGTGTTAGGATTAGAAATGGAGAATGGAGAGAGTGAGTGGTATAAGGTAAAGGTGGGACTTCGTCAGGGATGTGTTATGCCGCCTTGGCTGTTCAATTTATACATGGATAGGGTGGTGCGAGAGGTGAATGCAATGGCAGTGTGTCAGGGATTGGAGATGATTAAAGAAACTGGAGAAAAGTGGATGATAAGCCAGTTGTTATTTGCTGACGACACTGCGCTTGTAGCAGGATCAGAGGATGGATTGAGGAAGTTAGTGACAGAGTTTGGGAGAGTGTGCGAAAGAAGGAAGTTGAAGATAAATGTGAGTAAAAGTAAGGTGATGAGATGTACAAAGGGAGAGAGTGTCAGGAGACTGGAAGTGAGTATTAAGGGAGAGAGACTGGAGGAAGTGGATAGTTTTAGATACTTGGGTGTGAATGTGGTATGAAGGGGAGGAGTGGAGGTGGAGGTAGAATGTAGATTGAGAGAAGCGAGACAATACCTTGGTGGATTAAAAAGTGTAATGAGAATTAGACATTTGGGAATGGATGCTAAAAGGAGATTGTATGAAGGAGTGATTGTGCCGATACATTGTACGGGGCAGAAACGTGGAATAATAGGGAGGAAGAGAGGAGTTTGAATGTGTTTGAGATGAAATACGTGAGAAGTATGATAGAAGTTACTAGGCTGGATAGAGTGAGAAATGAGGAGGTGAGGAGGAGGACAGGGGTGGAAAGGGAGTTGGGAGATAGGGTTGATGAAATAGTATTAACTCCATTTTTCATGGCCTCGTAGGCAATGGACTTTTTGTTTGCCTGGACGACTTAATCTCAGTCTCCATGGATGTGAAAAGCCACTTCAATAAATTTTCCAATCTCTTGCAACGTTTTGCTGATACTGGATTGAAACTCAATTTACCCAAGTGTTCTTTTCTTAAGTCTAGCATCCAATTTCTAGGTCATGTTGTAGACAAACAAGATATTCACACCACAGATGATAAAGTCAAAGCAGTTAGGGGCTTCCCTACACCTAGGTCAATTGAACATGTACGTTCCTTCCTTGGACTGGCAGGATACTATCGTGCATTTATTAAGAATTTTGCTTCAATTGCATCTCCCCTTACTCGTCTCCTCAAGAAGGATACTTCCTTCCAGTGGCGTGATGTTCATCAGGAGAGTTTTGATTCATTGAAGCATGCCCTTACTGAAGCACCTGTGTTGGCATTCTTTGATTTTAGTTTTCCATTTAGTATTTGTACAGATGCTTCTGGTACAGGTATTGGAGCTCTACTTATGCAGCCAGTAAATGGATGTAAACCCCATGTTATTGCATATGCTAGTCACATTCTTAACAAGTCTGAGTCTCATAACTCTGTTATACACTTAGAGACACTGGCAATGGTGTTGGCTTTAAAACTTTTTCGAGATATCATTTTTGGATATCCTGTTAGAGTCTACACTGACCACACTGCAGTCACATTTTTTCAAGGGCAAAAATCTTTCAGGCCACCTAGATGCTTCTGGTTCCTTACAACTGAAGAGTTTAATCCGACCCCTAAGCATATTCCAGGACGTGCAAACAATGTTGCTGATGCACTTTCACGTAATATACCTGTACCTGCAGTTACAGTGATTGGCAACTTCTCCCTGAATGATCTGGCTAAAGCTCAGTGTGAGGACCCTGTTTGGTCTGCTATCCTTTATGCTTTGGAATCTGGTGATGTATACCTTACCAGATCTACCTGTACCCCTGTCCCAATTTTCTCTACAGGACAATGTTCTCATTCGTAATGTAGAAGTGTTTGAGTAGGATGTGGCACAGTTAATGATCCCTGAGTCTCTAATCCCTGTTGTTCTGTCTCTTGCTCACGATGCCCCTCAAGCTGGTCACCCAGGTCATGACAGAACTCTGGCTACGGCTTGCAAGAAATATCATTGCCCTAGAATGCGACTGGACTTTCCACTCACGTAGTCCAATGTACAGTAGTTCTTGTGCCCAGAACAAAGGTTGTACGCATACTAACCATATCCTAGAGTACCCTAATCCTTCTCGTGCATTTCAGACTATGGCTATAGACCTTTTACAATTACATCGTAATTCTCAAGGTTCTGTGTATGTCCTTGTGTGTGTGGACCATTTTAGTCGCTTTGTAATATTGTCTCCCTTACGTAGCAAGTCTGATCCAGTAGTTCCCCATGCTTTAGTTTTACATGTTTTTTGTCCATACACTACTCCTTCAGTGCTCCATAGTGATGATGGGACTGAATTTAAAAATGAGGTTTTAGCGAACATTTGTGAACGTTACGGCATCACTCAAACCTTTGTGACTGCTTACCATCCTTCATCTAATTGTCTAGTAGAGCGAACGAATAGGAAGATTTTGGGTATTCTCAGACAGGTTGCTAGTAGCCTCCGTGAATCTTGGGAGGATTGGCTTCCGCATGTCAGTACTTGCATTAATAGCACAATTAATGTTTCCGCGAGCAAGACGCTTCATTACGTCATCTATGGAGTGGAAAAACGGCTCCCATATGATGTGTTAGACAGTTCTACTCGTCCCCTCTACAATTTTGATGATTATAGCCAATGCCACACATTACATATGATTTATGATTCTGTAAGAGAAAAACTTGATGACTCCAAGTCTAAAATATTGAAACACCAGCATAGCCGGGCTGCACCTGTTAACATAAGTATTGGTGATCATGCTTAGAAAAGCATGTCTGACCACCAATCTAAACTCAATTGTATGTTTATAGGTCCCCTTTTGGTTACTGAAAAGTTGCATCCCGATAAGTTCAGGGTTTTTGATCCCTCCGAGAGACTGAGAGAAGTGTTGCACGCTGATAGGCTAAAGGTAACAAGAGTGCCTACCCCTGCATTTACCCGGCCTCCCCCAAGGCTCACAATACAAACTATGCCTTCTGTATCTACACCTCACAATTATAATCTCTGTTCAAGGGGTCCTATGCCTTAATTTCTGTATTTGTGCACTGCTTATATTATCCATGGTGTCTTGAATTGTGTGTTTGTGTCCATTTCTTATGTAATTTTTATGTTGTATTCCTTGTAATGGTTTCCATTTTTGTGTCCATTCCTTATGTATAATGTGTAACTATTGTTTACCTATTGAGTGTAATATCCCGGACGTCTTTTGTCTCTTGATTTCACTGGCGCCAGTACTTATTTATATTTATATATTTAATTATGTTATTATTTAGTACATATATCTGTGGGTGTTGTATTGTCTAGGGTGATTTCATGTATACACCCCCCCCCCCTACTTTTGCATGTGTACTATGGTGTGTGTGGAGCAGATCATCCTTTCGATTTTATTTTGCCTCAGTCATTAATATTTCTTGTCTGCTCGGTGAGGTCGCCGATTGGTGGTGGCCGAGCGACGTGATGGTATCGTACCATTGTGTACATTACACATACGTACTGCATTGTAGTATTGTACATTTGTTGTGTATTATACTTGCGAACTGTTCAAATGTGTTTGTGTTTTTCCATTGCATAATTGTCATAGATTTTGTTGTATATTGAATTTGTTATTGTCATTGTATTAATCATTTACAATTCCGTAAGAAGAACCAAGCGAACTTTGTTTCGCGCGAAGCCAACGCTTGGCGTCCAGTTGTTACTTCGCTTCCTTACTGTCCACACGCATTTCTTATGGTACTGCTTTATCCCATTGTGATTCCTATACTTTTATTTAGCCATCATATAACAATGTCGTCCTCTAACCACTATCACTTGTCGGGCTCTCCGTGTGACGTATGGCATTCTAAATTTGTCAAATGTCATACTCTTTTGCGTATGTACAGTCTACCAAGTATTATTGTGATTTCTTTTTTAGTATTTTGTAAATTATATTCAGGACTTCTATCTTTGACAACAATATCGTACCAAAGTTGTGTCATAGAGGTTGAGAAATACTTAAAGAAGGGCAGCAGAACACAGAGTATCATAACATACACAAATAGATAAATAAATAATTGAATAACTAAATTAGTTGAATGAATTAGTACGAGAATAAATGAATAAATATGTAAAAGAGTAAAAAGTTATCATAGAAAATCTTTTCAACATTTGAATGAATCTAAGACCAATATGTACACAAGACTGCCTTTGGAGAAAGTTTGTTTATATCCTAAATACGCGATTATCAAAACTGTCTCTGGCTACCTTTAGAATGAACCTGCATCTTGGTAGCTTATACTACGTTTGGGGTATTGGCTGTATATTTTGTACCGTTCACTATCTTAGGGGGTTTAGTAACATCCTTATAGACCGAGTCACTGCATTCTTTTATGAATGGAAACTAGTCTTTATTAAAAAATGAATGCTGATCACTTTCATCATTCATACCTTTCAGTTGGGAGCTTCTGAGGAAACTAACATGGATGAATACTTCTCTCTTCCTATGCAGGTCACGCAAGACACCTACGTGGAGGCCACAACATGAATGGCGCAGGACTTCTGCAGTTTGAGCGGCCAGCTCGAGTTTACGGGTCAGCAAGCCCGGTCGCCCTTACTGACCTACAAGAACCAGTAAGAAGAGAAGGAAGAGGAAAAAGAGGGACACTAGATTTGGATAAGATATCAATGAGAGATTAAAGAACATAGATTGAGTGGATGGAAAATGCAAGGGTATTGGAATAATTTACGAGAGGGTCCAAATCACAATAATAACCTTCTCACAGTGAACGTTGGTTTCTTTATTATACACAGTTAGTGTATAATAAAGAAGAAAAAAAGAAGAAAAAAAAAAGAAAAGAAAAAAGAAAAGAAAAGAAAAAAAAAGATAGTTTGATCCATCACTAGCAACAACAGAATTTCTCTTTGTTAGCTCTTTTTTATTACCATAGTCAATCTTACTTTGTGGAAACTCTCATTCTTCCTGCCAACAACATTACATAACCTCACTTGTCTATGAATCGCTTCCTTTATAGTATTTGCACATCGCAAGCATATCACCTTTCTCTCTTCTTTTCTTATGTGTTTTTAATTCGAGTTCATCCCTAGTGACTTGGTAGAAGCAGTAAGTTTAGGACCCGTTTAGTACTGATCCTCCGAGATTTATTCTAGCTCGGCTACATCCTTATCTGACCGGAATCCTAAATCATCCCCTGCATGTTTTGGGTAAGGTCTAAGGCACTGAGTTATGGGAATTTTCACCTTCTCTAAGCCACCGTAGTTGGTTGTAATGCCACAGTTTTGATCGCCGTGCACGCGCCCTTCTGAACCCTCTGCTGTCATGGGCACTTGGATTAGAGCTCTTGAAAACTTAGGCTCCAAACTTTATTTATACTTACATTTTTTGTGATACTATTCCTCCGGATTGGATGAAACATTTATCTTATTTTGTCGCTCATCCATGTGTACCAAGCTTCGCTATTTATCATTATTTACATTTTGGTATGATCTGCAAAACTTTATGTAGTTATCTGTCCCTTGTATCTGCATGTGTATGAATAATTCTAGGTGTACCATTTTCTAGGTTTCACTTTTAATACCTCTGATTCCCCTACTGCAGGACGAGGAGACTCCAGACGATCTAGAAATAATATCTGCTGCCCTTGAGGAAGCTGCTACCAGCCTCGATGACGGTAAGTTCCTGCGAATCTTGATAGGTCTTAATGCATTCCTACAGGCGGCTTTCCTTATTCTTAGCCGTAGCTCCCTAAGAAACTCCGATCCCTTAACCATTCTATCTAATGCAGAAGATAAACAGATCTACGAAATTTTACGACAACAAATAACTTTTTTTCCTTTGCTAAAACAGATTTTAAAACAGAGTGTACATGAGAAATGTACACATGACATTACTTAGTACACTGGTGCCATGTTTAAGCTTCGCCGTCAACTTTTCTTCATAATTATATGGTGCTCACCAATGAGTGAATTGTTCTCTATCCATAGGTTTCCGATCATTATGAATATTTCCGTAGAAAAATAAATAAATAGACAACTAAGAGCATTTACACTGGGGTATTGGTCCCCGTCTGGGATACTGGCTACAAGTTATTGTACGGGAAAAATCTGCTCAGTAGCATGCAGCTGATACTTTGAGGTCTACATGGGCGCCCCTATGGACCAGAGCCACACATAATTTTGTCTATGTTAGAGGAAATATCTACTCATAGAAAAATCATGCTTCTTTATTGTATTGCTCGCAGGCCAAGCGGGTTAGGGCGTCGTTACTTGCGGCAAATGTCGAGTGTATGGTTGTTCGAACCCTACCATCGGCGAAGTTGAACCAAGGGCATGGTTAATTAAATTCCACGCTACAAAGTCCTCTGTAAGGGGCACCGTTCTAGTCTCCGATAGGGAGGAGTTTGTGATGTTAAACCATATCATCATTGTACAGCGACCGTCCCTCCGTTATGCTGTCCCCCGACCCTTAATACTACTCGGATTGTAAAAAAAGACTAAAACGGAACGGAGGATGAGACTGGCTATCTTGCTTTCTGTAGCCCTAAAGGGTAAATTCCTACAGGAAGTCAAGACATAAGAGAGTCTGGGAGGACTTTCCCAACCAGAACCCTAAGGTTTGGGTCTTCTACGAGTAATGTGCGTGGATGTGGTGCAGATAAGAGTAAAGGGGAGGAGATAGGCAGTATATTTGTGAGAAGGAAGATGGATGTGTTGGCATTGAATGAAACTGAGTTGAAAGGGAGGGGTGAGTTTAAATTTGAGGGCGTAGTGGGGAGGGTGTTAGGAGTGAGGAGAGGACAAGGGAGGGTAGGAGTGGCTCTACTAGTAAGAGAGTGGTGGAGTGGAAGGAGGTTTCTTCAAGATTAATGTTTATAAAGGTGAAATTGGGAAGGGAGATGTGGGTCTTTGTAAGTGCATATGGGCCTAGTAGTGAGAAGGGTGTAGAGGAAAGGGAGGCTTTTTGGGCGGATTTAAATGAGTGCATAGAGAGTTCTGGGAGAAATATTAATGTATTGGTATTGGGAGACCTCATTGTTAGAGTAGGGGATGAACCAATAGACGGAATGGTTAGGAAGTGTGGAGTGTCAGGTAGAAATAGTAGTAGAAAGTTGATGTTGGAAATGTGTTTAGAGAGTTGATGATAGCTAACAAAGTATTTAAGAATTTTTTTTTAGATATAAGCACACATGAGAGAGTGGTGGATGGAAGGTAAGTAGAAAAAGGAGGATATATGGAGAAAGAGGAAAAGGACAGAGGGTAGGGAGGTGCTTAGATTAAACTGTTTAAATGAGAAAAGAAAATGAACGGGAATACAGGCAAAAACTGAGAGAAGTGTGGAAGATGGTTAAGGATAGAGTAGAGGTAGGAATAGAGGAGGATTAGGGGTGTTTCAAGGAGGAAGTAACAAGGTGTGCAAAGATAGTGTGTGGAACAAGGAGGATGGGAGGGAATAGAAGGAGGGTAGTGAATGGTGGGATGATGATGTGAAGATGGTGGTTGAAGAGAAGAATAGAGCAATCACGGACTGGTTGGAAAGTAGGACGAGAGAAACATATTAAAGATACAAAGTAAAAACGAAGAGAAGCAAAACGTAAGATAAAAGAGACAAAAAAGGAGGGCAGATGTAAAATAGGGGAGGGGTATGGCAGAAAATTTTAGAAGCCATAAAAAGATGTTTTATAAGGAAGTTAAGAGAGGAATGGGAGGTGAATCAGGTAGAGAAGAAAAAGGTAAAAGGTGCAGATAAAGAGTTTATAACGGAAGAGGAAGCGGTAAGGGGAAAATTGGCAGGATATTTTTGGGAAATGCTAAATGTAGAGGGAGTGGTGGTAGCAGCGGGAGGCACTAAGAAAAT
Organism: Oratosquilla oratoria; assembly: GCF_046742065.1. Classification (NCBI taxonomy): domain Eukaryota; kingdom Metazoa; phylum Arthropoda; class Malacostraca; order Stomatopoda; family Squillidae; genus Oratosquilla; species Oratosquilla oratoria. The sequence continues at coordinate 32,901,864 of NC_134810.1, forward strand.
GACAGTGATAGGGGAGGAAAATGGAGGAGAAATAAGGAAAGATGAGGTGCAAGTAGTTATCAAAATGATGAGAGGAGGAAAGGCGCCTGTCTTAGATGGGTGTCATGCAGAGTGTGTGAAGAGGGGATGTACAGTAATAGTGGACTGGCTAGTGAGGTTATTTAATGTGTGCCTAAAAGAGGGTACAGTGTCGAGGGAATGGAGGAGTGCCTGCATACTTCCGATTTACAAAGGAAAAGGGGACAAGTGTGAGTGTATAAGTTTTAGAGGGATCAGTTTGTTGAGTGTAGTTGGGGAGGCTTATGGAAGGGTTTTAATTGAGAAGATTAGGAAATGAACAGAGGGAGTAATTGGTGAGGAATATTATGGGTTTAGGAAAAGTAGGGGTTGTGTGGATCAGATTTTTGTGGTAAGGCAGATATATGAGAAAACTTTAGGAAAAGGTAAGGATGTTTTCTGGGCCTTTATGGATTAGGGAAATGCTTATGACAGGGTTGACAAGAAGACACCGTTTAAGGATTTGCAGATATATGGGATAGGGGGAAAGCTGTTAAGAGCAGTCAAGATTTTTTTGTTTTTGTTTTTGTTTTTTACGAGAATAATAGAGCCTGTGTTAGAATGGGAAATGGAGAGAGCGTAAAGTGGTTTGAGGTAAAGGTGGAAATGCGTCCGGAATGTGTTATGTGTCCGTCGCTGTTCAATGTGTACATGGAAGGGGTGGTGCGAGAGGTAAAAGCGAGGGTAATGGGCCGGGGATTGGAGATGGTTAAAGAAAATGGAGAAAAGTGGGATGTGAGCCAGTTATTGTTTGCTGACGACACTACGCTTGTGGTAGGGTCAGACAGGGAATTAAGAGAGTTAGTGGCTGAGTTTGAGAAGGTATGCGATAGGAGAAAGTTGAAGGTTAATGTAGGTAAAAGTAAAGTGATGAGATGTACAAGTGGGGCCGCATGTGATTGAAAAGGGATAAGTGGAGATTGAGATAAATAGAAAATTGAGAGAAACAAGTAAATGCCTTGGGGTATTAAAAAGTGTAATGAGAAATAGGCATTTGGGAATGGATGCAAAAAGAAGCAAAGATTATATGAAGGGGTGATTGTGCCGACAGCACTGTATGAGGCAAGGACATAAAATTTAAGAGGCAGTGAGAAAAATTTCAAATGTATTTGAGATGAAATGTCTGAGAAGTATGGTAGGGGTTACAAGGTCTGATAGGATGAGAAATGAGGAGGTGAAGAGAAGAGCGGGGTTGGAAAATAAATGTGAGATAGAGTTGATAAAAGAATATTAAGATGGAATTGACACATGGGAAGAATGAGTGACGAAAGATTAGTATAAATGGTGTGGAAGGCAGAGGTGGACGGAATGAACATGAGGGATGGGGGACCAAGGATGAGATGGATGGATGGGGGTGAAAGAGGTGCTGAGCAGGAGGGGATGTCTGTTGAGCAGAGAAAGGAGAAGGCAGAAGATAGGGGTGAGTGGAGAATGGCTGTGTATAGATGATACTTGGATGCATGGAAAGGAGTGGGTGGGGGCTTTGGGGTGGTTAGGGAGTGGTTATGTACGAATGATATTTTGACGCAACCCGAAGGGATTTCTGCTATTTTTCTGCACGAGGAGGCTGAAGTGAAGCAGCCTTGTTGTGGATGTGCTGTGTTTTGGTGCATTGCTTCTGATCCATGGCAGTGGGCGGGATACAGGGATAACCCATCATTCATGAGGAGCCAAGATGGGAGGGAGGAAAGGGTGGTGGAGGGGAGTAGAATGGGTGGAGATGAAATAGATGGTGGTGGCTATATGCCTTTTGACTTTGGTTACTTCCTTGGTATGGGGGGAAAAGCCCTTGGTATATAGGTAGATAGGTATTAAAAGGAAATGTTGCGATTTGTTAAACTGGATGGCGTTTTGAATCATGACGCTACCTACCTCTCTTCACTTTTCTCCCTCTGTTTCTCATGCACTTTCTCATAATCTTGCCCGTACAGCTGCACAGAAAACTATCGTTAGTAAATCACGCTAATCATTTTGACACAAAACAACGAAACTATTGGAGACAAGTTGAAGTCTCCGTACATAATGCATTTTCTGGTTATCATAGACGATTTAATTCAGCGATAGTTGTATCGCCCCCCCCCATCTAATAAAGGGTTGTTTATTGGAACCCAAGTTCCATGTGACCTTTCCTTCATTCACCTGCAGACAATGACGATTCGACAACAGACCGACAGCGCGGTGAGATCATCGACGTTCTGGTTCCTCCGGCCGAGTGGACTGACGACGGACAACGTTGGATTCAAAGGGTAAGAAAAGACTCATATATATATGTATGTACGTACGTACGTACGTATGTATGTATGTATGCATGTATGTATGTATGTATGTATGTATGTATGTATGTATATATGTATGTATGTATGTATGTATGTATGTATGTATGTATGTATGTATGTATGTATGTATATATATGTGATGGTCCTGCATCTCTCTGTCTCTCATCTTTAAAACCCATCAACACCTTCACATCTATCTCAAGGTGTAGCCCCGTGGTAGTAACACCCATTTGAGCGCGGTAACACCATACCATCGAGCCGCGCGCGCGTGCGTGTGTGCGCGTCTGTGTGTGTGCACAAGAACAGGACAATGACGAGGACAGGCCTTAAAGTTTTAGGTTAAAGTATTGTTAAAGCTATTTCAAGATGCACATACCAAAAGGCCATCAAAGGTATGCACCCATACTACATCTGCCAGACGTCTATTTATCTTTCTACTTATTTGAGCTCCTTCAAGATTAAGAAATAAGGTCATCTTTGCTGCCTGGTAGGCTACTTTTGTCATCCGCGTCGATCCATTTTCTTATCCCCATCCTACACTTGTGTGGACAGCTCTTCTCCTTCCACTCTACAGACCAATTGACCAGGCTTCTTCTGGAACCTCCTCCGGTAGGTTTCCCGTGGCCCTCCCAGCCGGACCGACGTCATCAAACTTTGGGAGCAGCTCGACCTTCGGCTGGAGGAACGTCAGGCCCGCAAGAGCGGAATATGCCCCATCAGGAGAGCTCTCTTTCAGGAGTGCTTCGGTGAGTACATATTTCTTTCCGTGGGTGTATGGATTTACTGTAGTTAGAAGATAAGGAACCTACGCCAGGAGGGATGTAGCTGCGACTGAAGTCATCACCGTTGTCCTATACGCTTGGACTGTGGGAGCAGTCACTGCTGAAAAAAAATATATTGTTTTTTACAAGAGGAGTTGCATCTGGAGGATGTTACAGGGCAACTGCGGGAGCAACTGATTGTGGCGGGACCGAGGGGTCTACGGTAACATGTTTCCTTTTACGGGTATTAACAGCTACCATATTAAGAAAAATAAGACCTATCTTTTGGTAAGATATAAGTGCTACCGATGTTCATTTCACACTTAATTTAGATAGATTTAATCTCTTCCTTAATGAAGGGTTGCCACAAAGGGGAAACGAATAACATGGAGGCAACTAGATTAATAAATTAATATCACCCTCTACGGAAGTAGCTAACCAATGATTATTTATTCTGTGCGTGTGTATATGTTCAAATGTTTAGAAATATACAAACAATCAAACTAGTCAGTGTTTGGCATAGGTTCCTTGGTTGGAAGGACATGCTGCTAATCTTTACTGTCTTCTTACATGCAGACGAATTGATTCGACAGGTGACTTTGGACTGTCCGGAGCGTGGGCTCTTGCTGTCAAGGTCAGTTCGTGCATAATAAACACCAGTTAACCAGTTTCTCGTGAACTCTCTCGAGGGTACAGCCATTACGCTGGATTAAATTATGAAGTATGGCGTGAGGAGTAATCATACTCATGCAAAATATAATAGGAGAGTGTCATGACCAGTGAAATATGACCAGAAATAAACAAAAATCTAAAATTACCATAGTGCAGTTGGGTAGTTTTGATCGTCGGCCCTAGATTATATGTCTATGGCTGGCATACATTCATACACATACACACATACGTGCATGCGTTATACATATATAGATACATACATACATACATATAACAAGGCTTCTTCTCCCTTACAAGGGAGGTAGCCAAAAAGGACAAGGCATAAAATCATTCCCACCCATTCCATCCCCGAAAACACTCCACACCCCTCCACCCTCCCTCCCATCTTAGCACCTCCTAGATGACGGGTCATCCCTGCACCCTGTCCACTGCCCTGGGTCAGAAGCAGTGTCGCAGGATACAGCACATCCACAGCAAGGCCGCTTCATTAAATCGGCGACCCCCCCTTTCCGTCCCCCCATATAAAGGAGAGGACGGGGAGAATCCCTTCGGGCTGCGTCAAAATTTTTGCTCACACACACTACCTCACCCCCCATTCCCCCGTCCATTCCACCTCATGCATCACAACATTTTCCATATACAACCATTCTCCATTCACCCCTGTCTTCTGTCCTCTCCCGTCCTTCCTCAACAGACATTCCCCTCTTTCCCTAAGCCTCCTTCACCCCATCCATCCATCTCATCCTAGGACATCCCCTCATGTTCACTCCCTCCACATCTGCCTTCCATATCTCTTTTACTAGTCTTTCTTCACTCATTCTTTCCATGTGTCCAAACCATCCTAATACTCTTTCATCAACCCTATCTCCCAACTCCCTTTCCACCACTGTTCTCCTCCTCACCTCCTCATTTCTCACTCTATCTAGCCTAGTAACCCCCATCATACTTCTCAGACACTTCATCTCAAACACATTCAAGTTCCTTCTCTCTTCCTCTCTTATGTTCCATGTTTCTGCTCCATACAGTGCTGTTGGCACAATCACTCCTTCATACAGTCTCCTCTTCGCATCCATTCCCAAATGTCTATTCCTCATTACACTTTTTAATCCACCAAGGCATTTACTCGCTTCTCTCAATCTACATTCTCTCTCCACCTTCACTCCCTTTTCCTGCCACATTTGCACCCAAATATCTAAAACTATCCACTTCCTCCAGTTGCTCTCCCTTAATGCTCACTTCCAGTCTACTGCCACTTTCACCCCTTGTACATCTCATCACCTTACTTTTACCCACATTTATCTTCAGCTTTCTTCTATCACACATACATACATATATATATCCATCCATCCATCCATCCATATATACATATATGTATACATACACATCCATACATATACACATGTACATGCATACAGATACATACATACATACATGCATACATACATACACACACACGTACATACATACATACATACATACATACATACATACATACATACATAAATACATACATGCATGCATGCATACATTCTTTTTATCAATCCTCTTGCACATCTGGGCGCCTAGAGCTAACAGCTCCCTGATGCGACCTGTCCAAGAGTCCCTATTGCATGCGGAAATATTTGATTGTCATGTACAATATAGCTGGCTATAAAATCATACAGCGGTATTCAGAGTGTGTCGGTTATGACGTGCTGTAAATCATATAGAAATTCATTAAATACTCGTTGATTATAAGCTAAATCACATTTCTAGACAAACAAAACCTTGTGACCTGGGTGTTCAATTTTGCCATAAAGATTTTTAATACCTGGTGCCAGGATTTTATTGATCAAATCAAATTGTGTTTTATGGTATAAAGCTTTCTGAACTAAACATTTTGATAATTACCTTATAACTTGTGTGGCTAACCGTACGTAGACAAAATTCATATTCAACGGTAATGCTTAAATTTTGCATTTTATAATTTCATCCTTTATATTGCAGGTCATTCTATATTACTATAGGTAACCATTTAGTTATAAATATCACATAACTTCAGACCACCTTAAATATCTTAATCGATATTACGTCATGTTTTTCCAGAGTTCGAGATGAAGCCAACATGACCTTGGCAGCTTTCCAGTGCCTTTTTGAGAGTGCTTCTGAGTTCGGAGCCACCAAAGCCATACAAGTAAGCAATGTGGACAGAGCTGGAAGAGTGAGGAAGAGAAAAAGGTAGCTGAGAAATACCATTTAGCAGTAGTAAAAGTGGAGATACGGAGATGAATGGCAGATGATATGGATGTCCACTTTGATCTTTAAGGTGCTGCTCAACATACACCTGTAGGGATTTGTGAAGAAAAGTTTGAGATATTTGAGGTGAGGATCAGAACCAATGCTAAGAGAAGCAAAGTTAGAAAAAGAATGGAGTAAGTTAAGTATTGGGATGGACATACATATACCAAAAGGCGTTTCCTCCATTATAAGGTGACTGGGGCAAACCAAGGGATGTATCCACACTTCATCTATTCCACACCCATCCGACACCTATTTGTGGTAAGACCCAACACTTCCACAGCAGGGCCCAACATATGAAGCAGGGTAGTAACGTTAATGAAAAAGAAAGAAAGAGCTGAAAGTGTTAAAAATTTATCTACGGATGAATGTTGCAGTAGATGGAGGATGGCATAGAAATAATATATAGACTAATGCAGGCAGAGGTTGGATGGAGTGAGAAAATGTACTGGGAAGATGTGAAAAACTGTATAAGTAAAGATGATGGGTATCACGATAAAACTTATATAGTATGGAGGAGAAATAGGAACTCGTGAAAAGTTTCCACTTGCACTGCAGACCATTACTGTTCCCGTTCAGCAAAGGGACAGGAATGTGGATGTATAATGACGAAGCATTTCCCATTGAGTAAATCATGTAATCCAAGACCATCCTGACTCTTTCTTTCACCTCTCTCTCTCTCTCTCTCTCTCTCTCTCTCTCTCTCTCACACACACACACACACATACATACATACACACACACGTCGGTCGAAATGACAGCAAGTTTGGAACTCCAGGAAAAATTCAAGTTTCATAGATCTCAACAACGAGGGAGTACCTTTGTTGTATTAATAGGGAAGGGGAAAGCTCGTGGTGTAGTGGGAAGGTGAAGAAAAAGGAGAGAGGGAGGGATTACAGAGGAAAATGGAAGGAAATGAGGAAGGGGACGAACGGGCCCCGGATGTTAGAAGGGGTGTAAACAAAAGGAGTGCAGAACACACAGACGAGGGAGAACAGGGAAGTAGAGGTGTCAAAAGCAGGAACATAGATAATAGCAGCTCAATGGAAAGAGAAAATAACTGCTTTTATGGATTTAATGAGGGAGGAGATGACAACCTCCCCCGACTAGTAAATCTAGAGGAGAAACTAAAAAATGAACGAAGCATGGGAGGTTAGGTTTAACCAATTAACATTAGTTACACAAGGAGTTGATAAACTGGAAGAACTGAAGAAGGAAAATAAAAACTTGAATAAAGAAATAGTAGAATTAAAAAGACGGCTAAAAGAAGTAAAAAATAAGAATGAGGAATCAAAGAATAATAGTAAAGAGAATAAAGAGTCCATAGTAAAAGAGGTAAGTGGTTGGATAAAAGTACAAGAGAACAATAAAATTTAATTTAGAGATATTGTGAAACAGCAGATGAAAGAACAAAATAAGGACACAGCTATTAAAGTGAAGAGGGAGAAGGAGAATATAGTAAGAGACTTAGCAGATAAAAAGAAATGTATAATTATATTAGGGATGGAAGAGAAGTATAATCCAAGTAGGACTACAAGAATAAAGAAGGAAACAGAAAAAGTAAATAAGATATTAGAAGTAGTTCAAGAAAATGAACCAGAATCAGACAAAGAAATAGAAGAAATATATAGACTAGAGAAATACAATACAGATAAGACCAGACCAATTAAGGTTAAATTCAGGTCACAAACGACAGCAGAAAATACCTTAGCAAAAACAGGGAAACTAGCAGACAGTGATCATTATAAACAGGTATGGATAAAAAGAGAAATGAATAAAGAGGAAAGAGAGGACGAGAAAACAAAAATACTAGAAGCCAAGAAAAAAAAAAAACGAGAAAAGAACAAAGTCAGAAAAAGAGAAATTCTATTGGAGAGTAGTGAATATGAAAGTGAGAAAATGGCTCATAGCAGAGAAAAACAGAAGGGAAACTGAAAACACGATGGAAGTGGCAGAAATTTAAAAATGTCCTACACAAATATAGATAGTTTAACAACAGGCTTGAACGAACTGAATGATTATCTGAAGAAAAAAAACAAAAAACGGACATAATGGGAATTGTAGAGACAAAATTGAAAGTGCCACTACCACCCAATAGTGTAGGAGATGGTGCATATAATTATTGGATTAGAAACAGAGAGAAAACAAGGGGGTGGAGTTATGTTCCTGACTAAGAAAGATATAAATGTGAGGAATGTCACACATGGAAAGCATAGAGTAGAGATGATTATGATGAAAATGGAGGACAAGGATGGGAAGAGCAGGAAGTTTGTAGTAAATTATGTACCTCCTAAAACCGGCTTTGTGGGAAGAGAAGAAACACGAAAATATGTTAGAAGACGCAAGGATAACACTAAATAAGACAATGGAAGATGGAGGAAGAATAGTTATAATGGGTGACTTTAATTGTAAAGAAATCTGCTGGGAAGAGATGCCAGTGAAGGGTTGAGACGACCTATGGGAAATGTGCTACTTGATATGATTATAGAACATACAATGACGCAATGGACTGAGGAAGAACCATTGAGACTGGACCTAATAATCACACCAGAACTCGAAATAGTGGACAAGGTTGAATATAATACACCAATAAGTAAAAGTGACCACATATTGGTTGAACTGGAACTAAACGAGGAAAAATATATGGAAAAAACGAACAATATAGAAAGGGAAGATTTATGTATGGAAAAATAAATTTTGATGAAATAAGAGAATTCTTTCAAAAAGCAGACTGGGGAAGAATACACAAGAAGGAAACAACAGTAGAAAAGAAATAGAATATTTTGACAAAAAATGATAAAGGAGTGGAAAAGTATATTCCAAGACAAAGCAAGAAAAAGAACATGTAAAGTGTTGGTACAGCAAGAGATGTAGGGAGTTAAAAGACAAAAGCTTGGATAAAATGGAAAAAAGACAAAAGACCTGAAAAATGGAAAATACAAACTAGTTATAAAAATGAATATGTACAAGTGTGCAGAGAAGAAAAGAGAAAATACGAAAAAGGTGTCATATAAAATGTAAAGATCAACCAAAACTATTTTACAGATTTGTAAACAACAAACTGAAAAACAAACAAGAATTAGAGAAACTACGACAAGGAGGAGTTGAATACACAGAGGAAATAGAAATGGCAGAAATTATGAACAAGCATTATAAATCGGTGTTTACGAAGGAGAACATACAACCTAGAGATATCGAGTGTGAGGAGAAAGCCCCCCCCCCCTATGAAAGAGATAAAAGTAACAAGGAATGAAATAATGAATCACTTGAGTAATCTTGATATCAGAAAATCGCATGGGCCAGATGAAATGCAAACTGGATTTTGAGAGAATGCAGGAATGAACTAACGGGCACAATACATAGTCTAATAAGCAGTTCATTGAAAGAAGGAAAAGTTCCAAAAGATTGGAAAAGAGCAAATATAGTACCAATATATAAACTAACTATAGACCGGTCTCTCTTACAAGTACGGTAGCTAAAATTTGGGAAAGAATGATGATCCAAACTAGATGGGTAAGGCATCTGGAAAAAAAAAAAAAAAAAAATTACTAAATTCGAGGCAATTTGGATTTAGACAAGGATGATCATGCGTCACAAACTTAATGTGTTTCTATTCAAGGCTAATAGATGTAATACAAGAAAGAGATGGATGGGCTGATTGTGCATTTCTAGACCTGAAAAAAGCTTTTGATAAGGTGCCACATAAGAAGTTGCTAAACAAATTAGAAACTGCAGGAGGAATACAGGGCAAACTGCTAAAGTGGATGGAAGACTTCTTGCATGAAAGAAAAATGAGAGTAGTGATAAGAGACAAACACTCTAATTGGGATGAAGTGATAAGTGGAGTTCCACAAGGAACAGTTCTGGCCCCAATAATGTTTACTGTATATATATATATATATATATATATATATATATATATATATATATATATATATATATATATATTAATGATATGGGTAAAGGAACTGAAAGTTATATGAGCTTTGCGGATAATGCAAAATTGTTGAAAAAAGTGAACACTGAAGAAGATTGTGATTCGCTACAGAGTGATCTCAATAAAGTATGGGGATGGAGTAGGAAGGGGGAGATGGAATTCAATATCAAGAAGTGTAGTATAATGGAATTTGGAAAAAGCAAAAACAGAATAGTGGGATCATATAAGTTGGGAGAAGAAGAATTTAAAAAAGTAGAAAATGAGGACCTGGTAGTCATTATTATGAACAATATGTCCCCTCAGAAACATATGAACAAAATTTTTGGAGAAACTTATAATTTAATAAGAACAATCAAAGTGGCATTTACATACCTGGATGAAGAAATGGTGAAGAAAATACTAGTCACTTTGATAAGAACAAGATTGGAATATGCAGCGACGACGTGGTCACCAAGTACAAAAAAAATTATAACAAAACTTGAAAGAATACAAAGAGCAATTACAAAATTGGCACCAACACTCTCAGAACTATCATATGAAGAGAGACTAGCAAAACTTGAGCTACAGACATTAGAGCAAAGAAGAGAGAGGAGACTTGATAACTATAGAATCATGAAAGGCATAGAAACTATTGATAGAGAGTATCTAATAAAATGGGACATTTGACATACAAGAGGACACGGAAAGAAATCAAGAAAGACAGTTATAGAAGAGACCTGAAAAAGAACAGCTTTCTCCACAGGGTAATAGACGTTTGGAACACGTTAGATGAGAAAGTGGTGTCTGCAAAAACAATACACGAATTTAAAAACAGTCTAGATAAAACGAGATATGAAGAGGGGACACCACGAGCATAGCTACCCTTCCCGTAAAATACAACTATGTAAATACAACTAGGTAAATATATACATATACAAACATACACGTTGCTTCATAGTGCAATTGATAGCGTTTCGAGCTGCTACGCTTGAAGTTCTAATTTCGTGCCGCTCTTCCAGCATGAAATCTTTTTAACGGATATTAGAATTAGTTACTTCCCCCTTGGCCATAGAAATGAAGTATGCATGTGTGTAAAGACACAGCATGACATATAAATCGGGTAATACGAATTATAAACTCTTATCCGGGAGGGTAATAACTGTCGATCACGAGTACATCATAATATTCAAGATCATTATGAATTACACACACACATACACATGTAAATATATACGTATATTACATATATATATATATATATATATATATAATACACACACGCGCACACATCAAAGGCCAGCATGATGAAATTGAAATATGGTACTGCCCAGGACTCGAACCCGGCATCCTCATGACAAGTGCGACAGTGACTTTCCAACCAGGCCATCAAGAGAGATATAAGTTAAGCGCATTATTTCTTATATATTTGTATGCTCGACTTACATACACATATATGAAATTTTGCGTTCAACCCATCTCCACTATGATAGTACAATTGGAAGTATACGAACGCGGGAAAGTATTTGTACAGCACTGAATGGGTCCCAGTGGTTAGAGATACATTTTAACAACCGCAATGCACTTTAATTCTAAGCCATCAAAGGCCAGCATATACATACATATATATCAATCAAATCAGCCATCCTGCGTCCACTGCTGAACAAAGGCCTCCTTTATAACATTCCATGACCATGCCATCCTCTGCCACGTCACTCCTGGAAACTTCTCGATCTCATCTCTCCACCTTCTGTCTGGTCTCCCTCTTCCACGCTTCCTATCTCGTGGCGTCCATTCAGTAACACACTTGCTCCATTGCTCATCAGTCGTTCGCATCAACTTACCTGCCCAATTCCACTTCCTCTCTTTTACTGCCTCCACAATATCTTTCACTCTAGTCTGCTCTCTCACCCAACTTGCTCTCTTTCGGTCTCTCAGTGTTATTTCCATAATTGATTTCTCCATTCTCCTCTGTGCAGTCCTTAGCTTTGTTTCCATCGCCCTCGTCAGCTTCCAAGTCTCACACCCGTAGATTATTGCTGGTAGAATGCATTGATTGTAAACTTTACGTTTCAAACATAAAGGTAGAGAGCCTCTTAGGATTTTATAATACTTACCAAACATTTTACAACCAATTGTAATGCGTCTTTTTATTTCATTATCATGATCTTTCGTCACCTTCACCATCTGGCCTAAATAATTATACTCTTCAACTTCCTCAAGACTCTCATCATCAATTACAATATCTTTGCTTTGAACTTTCGTGTTGAATATTACTTTGGTTTTACTCATATTAATTTTTAAACCTACTTTGAGACTTTCTTTGTTTAGATCGCTCAGCATATCTTGCAAGTCTTCTGCTCTTTCTGAAATAAGAATGGTGTCATCTGCAAATCTTAGGTGGTTCAAATATTCGCCATTAATCTTCAAACCTTTCTTTTCCCAACTCAACCTTCTAAAAATATCTTCTAAACAAGCTGTAAATAGTTTGGGTGAAATTGTATCACCTTGCCGTACTCCTTTCTTGATCTTGATCTTTTCTGTATCTTTATGTAGTCGAACTATAGCGGTACCTTTTACATAAATCTTTTCTAAAACTCTTACGATCTGTTCGTTTGTACCCTGTTTGCGTAGCGAGTTTAGTATTGCTATTTGTTCTACTGAATCAAAGGCCTTCTCGTAATCTACAAAAGCTAAATACAGAGGTATATCATATTATGTCGCTTTCTCAATTAGTTGGTTTATCGCCTGCAAATGGTCTAGAGTCGAGTATCCGCTCCTAAAACCTGCATGTTCCCTAGGTTGGTTTCCATCTAAAACTTGACTTAGTCTATTTGTAAGGATCTTGGAGAATACTTTATATACGTTTGATAGCAAGCTAATCAGTCGATAATTACTAAGATCCTTCTGGTCTCCTTTTTTATGAAGCAAAATCACTATAGCATTGCACCACGCATCCGGAACGCTTTCTTGACGTAAGCGCTGGGTGCACAACTCAGCTAATTTAATATGAACTAATTTACCTGCGTCTTTCAACAGATCTATTGATATACTATCTTCCCCAGGTGCTTTTCCTCGTTTCATAGTTTTTAGAGCAAATTCTACTTCTTCCTTTGTAATCTCTGGTACACTACTAACGTCTACACATGAATTTACTGACTCAACTACGGCCTTCGATGAGTAAAGCTCTTGGTAAAATTCTTCTACTCCTTTTACCATTTTGTTTCTACATTTAATTATTTCTCCATTTCTATCTTTCAAACATATCAATTGCTGTCTTCCCAAAGCATGTCTACGCTCGGTCACTTTAATACTTTTTCCTTTCCGAATAGTTTCCTCTATTTCATCCATGTTTCTCTTTCTTTTCTCTAATCTCTGCCTTTCGTTGATAAGCTTGTTTAGTTCTACTATTTCTATTTCGTCTCTCCTGCTTTTAATCTGCATGGTCCTTCTTCTTTTAATTAGGTCATTTGTAGCTTTGGAGTATTTGTTTTCTCTAATGTTTTTTGTACTTCCTACTTTTTCTACTGATTCCTTAATGATATTCACTAAATTCAAATTAATATATTCCACGTTGTCCTCGTTAGTTCTTAAAGCTTCGAATCTATTTCTAATTTCTAACTGAAATATCTTATTATTATCCTTAACCTTTGCAAGGCTTATTTTCTTTTTTAAAACTAGTTTATTTCTCTCGGCTCTAAAATTGAATTTAGCTGTGCAACCTACCATTCTATGGTCACTACCTATGTTGACTTTATTTATCACCGTAACATTGCTAACGCTTTTGCTCTCATTTAATATAAAGTCTATTTCGTTCTTTGTTGTTCCATTTGGACTTCTCCACGTCCATTTACGACCTACACGCTTTTGAAAGTGTTCATTATCCTCATATTGTAGTTCTCTGCAAAATTGACTAATATCTCACCTCTGTAATTTCTTTCACCTACTCCAAACTTCCCAATGCACGTCTCATCTCCCATCTTCTTCCCTACTTCAGCATTAAAGTCTCCTATTACCAAAGTGTACTTACTTTTTTCTTCATCCATTACTTGACTTAAATCATCATAGAACGACTCAATTTCATCGTCTGAACTCTGTGAAGTTGGTGCATAGGCCTGAACTATTTTTAGAGTGTACATTTTACACAGTCTAATCACAATCTAAGCTACCCTGACCGATAAACTATTAAATTTGATTACGTTATCAGCAACCTCTCGGTTGATCAAGAATCCTACTCCACTAGATCTTTCTTTGTCCTTACCTCTATAGTAGAACAGATGGTGACCATCTTGTAATTGTATAAGCTTTTCTTCCGTTCTTCGGACTTCGCTCAGTCTTACGATGTCCCACTTGATGTTGTCTAGCTCTTCCATTAAACTCTTCAGCCTGTGGTCTTCTGAGAGAGTTCTTACGTTGTAAGTTTAGATCTTCATTTTCTTCATGCTGTTCAATGTCCAAGACTTCATTCTGCTTGGACAGTGCTTACTCACATTTGGTGTGCCCGTAAGCACACGAGGCAATGCGGTTGGACCTTTAGGAGACGATGATCCAATAGGAACGCCCAGTTTTGTTTTGATTGTGCTATTCATATTCATGTTGGGTATGAAAGGGGGTTGGCAGTAATCTCACCTCCTTGCCAACTGGTTTCTGGTGAGATATTTCCCTGGTGTCACCTTATTCATTATATTCGGTGAAGCCCTATGTCTATAGGGTGCCCAATGGTCCACGCCGTCATTATGACGGTACCCCATATATCTATGAGGATTTTCCCTGTTTACCACGAGGGACGTGCTAGTTAGCAGTGGGTCCTGCGGCTGTGTGTTTGAGCTGCTCTTTGTCTGATCTTTCCTACAAAACCTGTTCGATATGGGTGACCCTGCAAATATTTCCTCTCTATCGACAGCTTTTGTAATCATTAAGATTCTCAAGCCTATCCACCACGTCAAGGTGTCAACTCTCGGATAGGATACATACGCACACACACACACACACACACACACACACACACACACACACACACACACACACACACACACACACACACACACACACACACACACACACACACACACACACACACACATATATATATATTATATATATATATATATATATATATGTATATATGTAGACACACACACACACACACACACACACACACACACACACACACACACACACACACACACACACACACACACACACACACTATATATATATATATATATATATATACATATATATATATATATATATATATATATATATATATATATATATATGCTAATAAGAACACGGGTACGTGTGTTCACTTATGCAAAGTAGACCACTTGGAAAAAAGAAACTAACGAAGCAGAGCGCTTTCGTATATTACATCTTCAGTGCAACAAGTACATAGTAATAGAAATGCATAGATAATATATACATAACAAAAGGAACAAGGACAGTTTAAATAAGAGTAGCGGACAATTACCCCCTGGAAGGCGGAGGGTCAATGTCAATACACTAATGATGGTGGGGCGACATCAGGTCACAGTGCCAGGGTTAATGCGTCCGCTAATGATGGTAGGGCGACATTAGGTCATAGTCGCTGGGTTACATTTTACCTGATATTAGTTTACTTATTTCTTGACAGATAAAATTATCAAGTTTATATAAGCCCTTGTGTAGGTTGGTATTTTGATCACTGGTGGTATGAATCAAACTACACTCTATTAAGTTTCTTGCTATGATGTTGTTGGTATAATAGATTACCCGGGCATTACCCCAATCAACTGGAGTATTATTTAATGCAATATGCTTGAATATTCCACTAGAATTATTGCCATCCTTAACATTTTTCTTGTGTTGTTCAATTCTAATGTTTGAGGGTTTGGCAGGTTGACCTATGTAAAATTGATTACACATTTTGAAAGGAATTTTATAAATGCATCCTTTTAATTTCAATATTATTGTTGATGAGTTTATGTTTTACTGTACTATAATTTTTAAAAACTACCTTTACGTTAAATCTTTTTAATAATTCTGTGATACTTAAATTTTTTTCTTGAAATGGTAAAATTAATACAATACGATAATTAAAAGGTGATTTAGGCTGAGGAGTTAAAAATGATTTCCTTGAAAAATTGTAAGCAATATTAAGGAATTGCTTGGGGTACTTTAATTCTAGCCCAATGTTAAAAACATTTTTGATTTCGTCATCAATAAATTCAGGACTACAAATACGAAAAGCTCATAGAAACATTGAAGAAAAAACTGTACGTTTGATATTATTTGGATGAGAATAATAATAATGGATATATGAACTTACATTGGTTGGTTTACGATATACTTTAAATTTAAGGCTATTGTCATGACGTAGGATAGTGCAATCTAAGAAAGGTAAGGTACAATTTTTCTCAATTTCTAAAGTAAGTTTAATAGAAATTGAGAAAAATTGTACCTTACCTTTCTTAGATTGCACTATCCTACGTCATGACAATAGCCTTAAATTTAAAGTATATCCAGACAGCATCGAGCAGCGCGAGAAGGACCTCACGGTGGCCATCGAGGTAGCTGCGGAGGCATCCATGCCAAAGAAAAACCCGGGAAGGCGTCACCACAAGAACTGGTGGTTCTACACAGAAGAGGTGCGGGAGCAGAACTACCGGGTCAACATGTATCGGCGGCGTTACAGAAGGAGACCCACCAGAGACGGCTTGGAGAGACTTCGTGAGGTGGTAGCCCATGCACGTCAGGTGTCACGACGGGCAAAGGAGGCCAAGTGGCTGGAATGGTGCGCCAGCTTCTCCCGGCACACCAGGCTGGCGGACCTCTGGTCCAAGCTGAGGACGGCCACCGGAGGATCGCGATCCCGTCCTCCTCCTACCCATCCACGACCACAGCAGGAGGCGGAAAGACTGGCAGACAACTTCGCAGCCAGATGTGCCAGCAGTCAACTTCCTGCGCAAGTGATCCAAACGCTGCAACGCCTACGACTGGAGAGGGAGCGCCTCATCAGGGACGGCAGGGCAAGACCGGACCCAGCGGACTGCCCTTTCACCCATAGGGAGCTCATCAGGGCCAGGCGAACAGGGCGAGACACGGCCACCGGCGCCGACGGGGTCACCTACACCATGGTTGCGCACGCAGGTCCAGCTGGGGAGCAAGGAATTCTAGGCCTAATCAACCACTCGTGGATGATCGGATACCTGCCGTCGGCTTGGAAATCGGCGGACATCCAACCGATACCCAAGCCCAAAGACCCCTCCAAGTTGCGCCCCATCTCCCTCCTCAGCTACGTGGCCAAGACAGCGGAAAGGATGGTCCTCACCCGGCTCCAGTGGCGACTGGGATCCCAACACCCGCACGTGTTTGGATTCAGCCGAGGTGTTGGCACCTCTGACAGCATCATGGCTCTCCTAAACCACGTGAAAAATCGGACCGCCGTCGCCGTGTTCCTCGACCTGGAGAGAGCCTTCGAGCTGGCGTGCCCCCTCGCGATCCTAGCAGCTCTAGTCAACAAGGGCATCCAAGGACGGCTACTAGCATGGATCGAGAACTACCTACAGGGGCGACGCGCCAGGGTCAAATTCCAAGGCCACACGTCATCTTACAGGACCTATGAGAACGGGTCTCCACAGGGGGGGGGGATCCTCAGCCCCGTTCTCTTCAACCTCCTGATGGAGCAGCTGTTCAGCCTGCCGTTCACGGCTGGAACAGTGCTTCTCAGCTACGCTGATGATCTTGTCCTCGTCGTCACCGGTCACGGCAATCTAATCGCCAAAACACAGGAGGCCCTCAACCTCCTGAGCAGGAAAAGCGAGGAGCTGGAACTAAAGGTCTCAGCCGAAAAATCCGAGGCCATGATGTTCAGCGCACCCGCACCCACCCAGTGTCTACACGTTCAGGACGTGAGGCTGAACTGGACACAGTCCTACCAGTACCTCGGGATTTGGCTGGATCACAGGCTGACCTTTGCCCGTCAGGTAACCTACTTGAGGGAAAAGACGCAAGCGAGGACCACAGTGATGAGGGCCATGACAAGACCGGAGGCAGGGACGTCCTACGCCGTCTTGCCACTCTACTACGTGGAGGCCATCCGATCCCTAGTCGATTATAGTGCACCTGTACTAGTCGCCCTCGGCGGCGGACTGCGGGAGAGGGTCGAAGTCATCCAGAACCAGGCCATGAGAACCATGTTGGGGGCGCCAAGGTGGACCAGCGCCTGTGTATTACAGAGCGAGACTCGTCTAGTCCCCCTCACCATCAGGACCCAGTAGATCGTTGCCTGCAGGGTGTCCAAGATCTTCCTTCAGGGCAGCGAGACGGCAGTGCACTCCAGGCTTAGAAAAATCCTACCTCACGACAGGACCCTCTTCACCGCCAACACCTGGATCTACAGAGTCGCCGACGCGGCCAACCAATTTATGGACTCTACCCAGTTCCTACGAACGCCCCACCACCTCATCGAGACATACCAAGAACCACCCCCGTGGGAACAACCGCTTGCTGAAGTGACTTATACGTCTCTCCCTGCAGCAAAGGCTGTGTTCCACAGAACTGCTACGCCAGCTCGCCCTTGAGACCATGGCACAGGCCTGGGACCCTGGCAGCGCGGTATATTTCAAGGATGCAAAGGCACAACCGGGGCAGCGGTGGTCACCGAAGGGCAGGCATTCTCCTGGAGGAGATATGACCACTGCTCCACCTTCCAAACGGAAATGGTTGCCATCCAGCACGCTCTCCGGCACGCCACCGACCGCCACGGGGAAACTGTGATCATTCACACCGACTCCAGGGCCGCTCTACAGGCACTACAACAGACACGACCCACCCAGGATATCGCCCTCATCACGACTGCACTGAGCCTCATCCAGAACCTGGCAACCGCGGGGAAAAGGGTGAGACTCAACTGGATCCCCAGTCATGTGGGTATACGGGGGAACGGGGATGCAGATGCGGCGGCATGAGCAGCTTCAGCCCTCCCAGCTGTCAGCCATCACGTCCCAATGTCCCTAGGGCAGATCAAGGCGCTGGTACGACGCTCCGCCGCCCACCATGCACATCTGCGTCACCGGGAGCTCGAGGCCACCAAGTACCAGGCCGCCTGGTATGTCCGGGCCACCGGTTACCAGAGCATCGACAACCCCAGGAATCTGACAATAGCGGAAGAAGTCGCGCTGCATCGTCTCCGGCTGGGTTATTGCATCAGAGAGGAGCTACAGGAGGATTTCGTCACCCAAGAGTGCATCCACTGCGGCCACCCCGCCCGCCACCCACTCGCCCACTACCTACTTCACTGTCCTTCCACCATCAGCTTGAGACAGACCGTCCCGCAGCCCTGGGAGGCCCAACCGGACATCAACGAAGTAACCAAAGCAGCGTAATTCCTCCAAACAGCGCAAGGACACCTGGGTACGCTGCTGAGGGTGGTGCGAGTAACTCCGCCACCCCGATAGAAAAACGACGCCCCTGCCTGGGCAGCGCTAAAATAGCCACCCAGACCAGCGGCGGGCTCCACCATAGCCCGCAATAAAAAATAAAACCTAACCTAAAACCTATTACTATGTACTTGTTGCACTGAAGATGTAATATACGAAAGCGCTCTGCTTCGTTAGTTTCTTTTTTCCAAGTGGTCTAATTTGCATATATATACATATATATATATATATATACATATATATATATATATATATATATACAGTATATATATATATATATATATATATATATATAAACATTTATATTATAAATACACACACACACACACACACGTGAGCGGGGAGTTGGGTGTGTGTGTGTGTGAAAGGTCATAGCATTACCCATAGATCGGACCTACGAGCTCTGAGCTCTCTTCCAGGAGAGAAATAGCTGTCGATCACGAGTCCAACACGTGATCCAAAGACCAAGTGAATACACACACACACACACACACACACACACACACACACACACACACACACACATGTATATATATATATATATATATATATATATATATATGTATATATATATATATATATATATACTGTATATATATATATGTAAATATATATATATATATATATATATATATATATATATATATATCAAGCCCAATCTTAATTGGAGAAGGAATCCTATGTCCAATCTTTGATACAAGATTGAGACTAAATGGCAGGGTAACAATATACAGCATATCAACTATAAATCTCAGTGCAGTACTTATAAGCTCGTATGTCATAAGCTTAGGTGACCGGTGGATAACTCTGAGTGGCGTCAAGGTACAGCAAAACTATTTGTCACTAATATATTTTCATATTAACTTAATACTATAACACACACTTATAATAAGCCTACCATGACCACTTGTTACCACTAGGGTCCACCTAACATACTTAACCTAAGGATTACAGAGGAGCGGAAAAGATGCGTCCGCTCCAACGGGTTTAGAACCAGAGAGAAAGAGAGAGAGAAAGGTAGCGTACTTCATGACTGGTCACCGTGGTGGCCGCAGTTGCCAACTTGCAAATCTATTATAATTTATTTTATTACAGGCAGGGCGAGTGGGATAACATACTACACATACAGACATCATTAACATAACAAGGTACAATTTATGATGTGAATAATACCCTAGCTAACTAAAGTAAAAGAACGACAAAGAAATAATACACACGGAACATGGAAAGTCTTATTTCATACGATATGTAATTCAGGAAGACGTGAAATAGGGCGTGGCCACAAGCTAACCGAAACAGGTGGTTAAATGAAAAGAACACATGGACTTGCGGCCACGGAACAATATATATATATATATATATATATATATATATATATATATATATATATATATATATATATATACACACATATATTGTCACAAAAGAACACATGGGCTTGCTATATTAGATAACACTAATGTCGTAACACATTGGTAAAATTTAAACTTAGAACCCACTGTCGGTGGAAAAAGATAAAATGAGATGATTGTTCCTGTATATTTCGACCACTCTCTGTGGTCCTCTTTTTCCACCGACAGTGGGTTCTAAGTCTAAATATATATATATATATATATATATATATATATATATATATATATATATATATATATATATATACATATATATATATATACATACATTGTCACAAAATCCCTGGACAGTGGAAGGAGAAGGTGGTGGTTGTGGGGGCGTGGGAAATACCTACCTTAAGTGAGGGATGAAGGGGGAAGGATAGTCGCAGTGGGAAGCCGAAGTCCAGGAGATTTGAGTCACCGACCGGGACCACGCGCGCTCCCTTCTCGGCGCGCGTGTATATAATTCAAAGGGGGGTGGGACAACTCATTAAGTAGACCGTCCTAGGCTAATCAAACAGATCATCCTATTGTGAGTTTTAATGATCAAGATTATTTCTACAATCAAACATTGTAGGCATGCTACTCCAATCCTTAGTAGGATTTCTTAATAGATAACCTAATTTCACTTATGTATCCTAACTAACCCCTGCGCAAAGCCTATGACATCTAACTAATACTTTACCACTAGGTCGATATATTCTTCCCTTCTCTAAGCGACTTCTGCTGGTTGCGGGGATGTCTTCAAATAGGCGCGGGTCCCTCGTTCCGGCAGGATGCGTCTGGGGTGTGAGGGTACCTTTGTGGTTGAACTCGGCGGGAGCTGACTGTCCTCGTGGGGTGGCACTTCACGGCGGGAGGTGAGATCGGTTCCGCAGGCGTCTCTCCGTAATTATGCCAGTTCCTTTCCGGTCAGGATGTCCCGAAAAGGGGGGAACTGTTCACTCTAATTCGTCGAGTTCACTGGAGGCTGACCTCGTCGCGACACCGTTCAAACCCGTTCCCACGATGGTCGGGCGTCACTCACATCACCGTTCACAATTCGATAAGTCTCCGGGGGGCGGGGGGTTGGCACATGGATCACTCGTGTAGGGTCTGACGGTGCGTAAACGGGTCACTTTAAGGAGAAAATCCTCGATAGCCACCGTACGGTAGGGCAGGGCGCATTTGCACTTCCGGGAATACGAGTGGCCCAACCTCCCTGTGGGGGCCCAGAGGGATGACTGCCCAGTGCCCGGCACCGCCGGGTCAACTGCCTATGCCCATACACTGTATGGCATACACCGTTGCCGTTTTTCTTTGTTTCCATTCACTAATTTTGAAGGGAGCGCAGTGCAATGTTTATGTGGAAGTTGAAACAGTTCTAATTGTTCCTTGAGGGTAGTCACTACTCACGAGAGTGGAAGATATGATCCTAACTAGTCTGATTAAAACAAGCCTAAACAATAAATGGCAAGCGCGCAGGGGGGGGGGTTGTCTGAACCGTTAGAACCAATTCGAACGGTAATTCTTGGATGAAATACATTGATTCTATTAATAAAGTAGCAACTTGCAACTGCAGGAAGGAACAGTAAACTTGAGAGGTTGTGGAATCCCACACTTAATATTAAACATTCGTGTCTTTGCTCGCAGGCATATGTAGACACCTGGAACTAAAGGGAGGGGGGAGGGTTTTCCTGAGCAATTAGAAGTCTCTCTCAAATTCGTTAAGGCACTGTAATTGACTGCCAAATTGGCGCAACAGTTAATGAGGATAAGGAGAAGGAAAAATATCAAGAAGTAGTTGCTAGAGGCCTTAAGAGTTCCGGCAATTCCAAAGAGTAGAGGGAATTGATAGCCGAAAAGGGCTGAAAGGAGACGAAAAAATGTGGAGCCTGCGTCGGCTAGGCCCTTGAGCGAAAGTATTTGGTAACTGTGGTTTGAGAGCAGACGTAAGAAAATGAGAAGAAATAGTAGGCCGTGTGTCACAACCCAAAGTTGTGACATACAGTATATATATATATATATATATATGTATATATATATATATGTATATATATATATATATATATATATATGTATTGCGGTAATTCACAAGGCACACGTGAATATATTATGCAGAAAAAACCCACTGGGAAATAAGAAGCTTAGTCCGAAAGTTTTCGTCTATTTAAGACATTATCAAGGAATACACAGTTACAGAGACATAGGTGAATATATATATATACATATATATATATATATATATATATATATATATATATATATATATATATATATATATATATATACATAAAGTAGTAGACAAGCTAGGAACATGGGAAGGACACACAAGATGCTTCATAATCAGGTTGAGATGTATATTTACTTTTAAGGACGTTTGGTCACATGACGTTACATCACCCCGGCCTAGTAACACTTGGAGAATTTTTTACAATTTTATCAATAATAAAATCATCAAGTCTATATAATCCTAAACTTAAATTAATATTATGGTCAAAGGTTTGCTTAATGTGACTGGATTCGATAATGTTAATTTAAGTTTAGGATTATATAAACTTGATGATTCAATTATTGGTAAAAGTGTAACAAATTCTCCAAGTGTTACTAGGCCGGGGTGACGTAACGTCATGTGACCAAACCTCCTTAAAAGTAAACATACGTCTCAACCTGATTATGAAGCATCTTGTGTGTCCTTCCCATGTTCCTGGCTTGTCTACTACTTTATGTATATATATATTCATCTATGTCTCTGTAACTGTGTATTCCTTGATAATATCATAAATAGACGAAAACGTTCGGACTAAGCTTCTTATTTCCCAGTGTTTTTTCTGCATATATGTATATATATATATATATATATATATATATGTATACATATATATATATATATATATATATATATATATATATATGTGTGTGTGTGTGTGCGTATATATATATATATATATATATATATATATACATAGGTATATACATATATACATATACGTATATATAAATATTAGGTTGTCGCATAAGTTTGTTCGGTTTTATATATTTCCCCTCTACAATTTCGATTCTAATTTCTTTTTTCTATTCAATTTCTCTATAATATTTACATGACATTTACTGGAAAAGGCAAATACAAATATCTATTGTTTATTAGATAAAAATACAAAAAGAAAATCAATAATATAGTCTCTGCCCTGCTCAATAAAGGTGTATAGAGAAACTCAAAGTTAATAAAACACCAGGGCCGGCCGGTTGGCATCCAAGAATCTTAAAGGAAATGAAAAATGAGATTGTTGTTCCATTAGCAATTATTATCAAGAAATCCGTCATATCCGGAGATGTCCCAAGAGAATGGAAGCTAGCTAACGTTACTCCTATACTTAAAAGAGGTGACAAAAAGAAACCAAATAGCTATAGGCCTATAAGTTTGACTTCAATCGTAGGAAAAATAATGGAAACTATCATCAGAGATGCTATCGAACATCATTTAGACAGTTACAGTTTGATAAATGATAGCCAGCATAGTTTCAGACGGAAACGTTCTTGCGTGACTAACATACTCGAATTCTACAACACAGTTATCTCGAGTTATGACAAAAGAAACAATATAGATTTAATATATCTAGACTTTGCAAAAGCTTTTGATACCGTCCCCCACGAAAGACTACTTAATAAATTAGCTTCACACGGAATAAGTGGTAGCCTATTAGGTTGGACTAGTAATTGGTTAAAAGATAGAAAACAGAGAGTTGTTTTAAAGGGAAAAACTTCTGGATGGAAAAATGTTACAAGTGGAGTTCCTCAGGGTTCCGTTCTTGGGCCAATTCTATTCATAGTATATATAAATGATATAGACCATGGACTAAAATCTACTGTTTCCAAATTTGCTGATGATACAAAACTGTGCGGAATGGCAAATGATCACTTAAATCAGTTAGATATTCAAGAAGATTTAGATAGATTACAGCAATGGTATGAAAAGTGGCTAATGAAATTTAACACAAGTAAATGCAAGGTAATGCACATAGGTAAAAATAACAATAAGTACGATTACAGGTTATTTGGAAATTCGTTAACAAAAGTGGATAGTGAAAAAGACCTCTGCGTAATTATCAGTAACGATCTCAATTCGTCCAAGCAGTGTATTTCAGCCTCTAAGAAAGCAAATAAGATTCTAGGACTGATTGTGCGATGTTTTGACTTCAAAAGTCCATCACTCATTAACAAGCTATATAAATCGTTAGTTCGTCCACATTTGGAATATGCTGTTTCTGTATGGTCA
>NC_134810.1:32931890-32941890 GCF_046742065.1 Oratosquilla oratoria
ATCAAATCCGTATTAGGAGGGATGTTGAGGATGTGTGTAACTCTTTGGCCTCTTCGTCCTGTTGACGCCGCTCCTCTTCCTGTGCTAGTCGCAATTTCTCCTGTCGTCGTCTGGCCTCTTCCACTTGCGTACGTCAGGCATCGTCCTGAAGGCAAGATTGCCCCACAAACGTGGAGAGGTGAAGAAGCTCGGAGGTTATGTTGGAAGGGCAAGGGACAGGAATGGAGGAGGGGATGACCCACCTCACATGGATCTTGTGGATTTCCGCCAATGTCTTCCTCTGCCTGGGCGAGTAGGGGGTCGTAGGACGCATGAGGAAACACCTGATTATTCATCATATATAATGCCTAAGAAGCACCCTATACGAATTAGTGCACATGAGTTGAAAACAGTGTGTGTAATATACAACAATATACAAAGTTGTAAGTTGCTAGGCGGTAGACAGGTGCAGGCGCCGAGTAGCGAGAGCCAGTGAGAGGTAGACCTTGTATGAGAGATGGTGTCAAATACGCGCTCCCGGTCGATGGGATGATCGGCGTAACCCCAATGCGAGCGGGAGGGCATGAACGCTAACAATGCACGAAATCACCCACTTCACTGTCACTCACTTAGTACACACTAAGGACTAATGTTATGATGGGGTGGTGCAATGGGGGAAGTTTGCCCGTTACTGGATTGTTGCACAAAACTTTTAAAAGTCACAGATATGACCTACTGTACTGTGCAATGTAGAGTTGTGGAGGTTGAAGACCTGGAGGTTCTTGTGAGGGTGGAAGAGTGTAAATGAAGGTTCATTGTAGCTGGGAAGTTACAGAGACACAAGGATGTCAACTGTACACAAACCGGTCGGCCACAGAAAATTCAACCGTTAGGCGAGAGTATGGGCCTGTGGTGAACAAAGTCCCCCACATGTGCTTCGACGCGGTATTTTGGCTTATAGCATCGCCGCTGCAGAAGTGGAAGGGACAGGAAATTTATATGTTGTGTAGAAATAGCTGGCCTTTGGCCTTGTATTATATTTGTGTAGGTTAAGTCTATACTACTCCTGTACTACATGCATATATATCCTCATGAAAGCACAACCTAGGCCCTGCCGAGCCATGTTTCGGTCAGGATGGGTTGTGTGCTTCTTTAGCGTACGCATGACGTGTTTATAAGGACGCCAGGTTTGGGCGTCCGCCCAGTTCTATTCAGTACTTGCCACAAACGGGTCGCGACTCAGGTCACTCTGCGGTCACTTTGGTGTTCAGGGCAGGGCGCCGAGCCCTGCCCGCTGACCCAGCCTAGCCTACCAGAATAAACCCACCAAACTCACTCGAGTCTTCTTCACATTACAAATATCTTACACTGATACCCAACACACTGGTTCAATATCAGTTATCTACAAGGTCTGGGAACTTGCATATTCCAACGGTTGGGGTAGAAATAATTTTGGAGGATTCTACCTGGCTGGCAGCCTCCTAGACTGTGTTGCTCCCTAATTAGTAGGCAGCCCTATGGCCTAATCGCCCTCAATTACTCTGCCAAGCGGCGAGAACCTACTAAAACTAGGGAGAACTTGTAATTTTTTATTAAGAAGTAACTCCCTAGAATAGGTAGTCTTGCTTGATTTTGCTTGATTTTGTATTGTTGCTGGCAAAAGTGTATATTCCACTAAGAATTGTCTATTTAAGGCTGGTTTCTGGATTTTTTTATGGTGGCTTTTAGGGTTGTCACACCAACATTCTTTCGCTTTTAAGGTTCCCATCTTCTGAAAGAATCGTCCGGTGATAATCAGAATAAAAGTACGAGTCACGAAACAAACGAAAAGTACTTTCTTCCTTTATCCCACCTCAGGCTGAGGCCGGCAAGGGGGAACTAGAGGTGGAACTTCAGGATCTTGAAGAGCGGGTGTCCAACTTGGAGGGTGAAGTGCGGAGGCTAGAAGCGTGGCGACGGCAGGTGGAACGGAGGGCGGAGGAGAGGCGAGAAGTGCAGATGACACTGTGCACAGAAGAAATCGAATGCTTAGAGAGATCTGAAAAACAGTATCAGGTAAGGAATGTACATGTGTAGTGCAACAACACAATCCAAGTCATTCTACCTCAACAAATCGTACGCGTGTGTCAGCAAGAGGCGTGGCAAAAGCGTGGGTTCGAGTCCTGTGCCAAGCATAATTTAACTTAATCATTAATAGGCTACAACGCGCTCGAAGGAAATTTCTCGTGGGTAGAAGTAAGTCTCTAGCCAAAACCATAAGCCAAAGACAAAGTAAAAATTGTAATGTAGTTAGTTTTCTGTATAAAAAGAAAATATATTTAATAACTTTCCAAGGTATTGTTTTGGCTGGGTCATTCCTTTTATAAGAGGAAAAGGATTTTCTGGTGTATGGGTATATGGGCCCAGTGTTTTTTAGTTGGGCCCTTAAATCATAGGATCTCACACCATGTGACCTTTTTGGGGGGTACGTTAAAGATGTTATGTACTTGTAACCGTTGGCTACAGCCCTGGCAGAATGCGGTTCTGTTTTCTTTCATTAGCTAGTGAAGGAAGGAGAGTTTAAACACACACACACACACACACACACACACACACACACACACACACACACACACACACACACACACACACACACACACACACACACACAAATACTTTTGTCGGATGGACGGCGAAGATTAGAGTTCCGAAGAAAAAAATTTTTTTACGTGGATCTCAACATCAAGGAAGTACCTTATTGTATTGATATGGAATGGGAAAGCTCGTGGTGTAGTGGGAAGGTGAGGAAAAAGGAGAAGGGGAGGGATTACTGAGGGAAATGGAAGGAAATGAGGAAGAAGGGGACTTGGTCCAGGCAGGCAGACGCCATATAAACAAACGTCAATTTAGTGACGATGAAGGGACTAACAAAAATGTAAAGATTAGAAATATAGATATAAGCAGCACAATGGAAGGTGAGGATAACAATTTCCAGGGATTTAATGAGGGGGGGGGTACCAACCTCCCCCGATTAGCAAGACTAGAGGAAAAACTTAAAAAAAAAATGACCGAACATTGGGAGAGTAGGTTCGGTAAAATGGCAGAGATTGCGCAGAGTTGACAAATTGGAAGAATTAGAGAAGGTGAACAAAAACTTAACTAAAGAAATAGAAGAATTGAAAAGACAGTTAAAAGAATTAAAAGATGAGAACGAGGAATTAAAGAAGAAGAACAAAGAGAATAAAGAGTCCTTAGCAAAAGAAGCACAGGTTAGAAAAAAAAAAAATCCAAGAGAACAGTAAAGTTGCATTTACTGACATAACTAAACAGCAAATGAAAGAACAAACTGAAGACTCAGTTATTAAAGTGATGAGACAGAAGGAGAATATAGTAAGAGACTTAGCAGATAAAAAGAAATGTATAATTATATTAGGAATGGAAGAGAAGTATAATCTTAATAGAACCACAAGAATCAAAGAGGAAAAAGAAAAAGTAAGCAGTTTACTAGAATTAGTTCAGGAAGATGAACCTGAAATCATGAAACAAATTGAAGAGATGTATAGACTCGAAAAGTATAGTACAGATAAGACCAAACCAATTAAGATTAAATTCAGGTCACAAACGACAGCAGAGAATATCTTAGCAAAAACAGGGAAACTAGCAGCAAGTGAACAATATAAAAAGGTATGGATAAAAAGAGAAATGAATAAAGAGGAAAGAGAGGAGGAAAAATTAAAAGAAAAGAAGCTAAGGAAAAAAACGAGAACAGAACAGAGTCAGAAAAAGATAAATTCTATTGGAGAGTAGTGAATATGAAAGTAAGGAAATGGGACATACTGGAGAAAAACAAAAGGGAAACAGAAAATACAATAGAAGTAGCAGAAAATTAAAAGTATCCTACACAAATATAGATGGAATAATAACAGAATTGAATGAGCTGAATGATTATCTGAAGGAAAAATAACCGGACATAATGGGAATTGTAGAGACATAATGCATATAATTATTGGATTAGAAACAGAGAGACAAAACAAGGGGGTGGAGTTATGCTCCTAAGAAGGATATAAACGTGAGGTGTGTCACATATGGAAAGAATACAGTAGAGATGATTATGATCGAAGTGGAAGACAGAGATAAGAAGAGCAGAAATTTTGTAATAAACTATGTGCCTCCAAAAACAGCCTCGTGGGAAGAGAGTGAACATAAAAGTATGTTAGAAGACACAAGGATAACATTAGATAAGATAATGGAAGATGGAGGAAGAATAGTTATAATGGGCGACTTTAATTGCAAAGAAGTCTGCTGGGAAGAGATGACAGTAAAGGGTGGAGACGACTCATGGGGAAATGTTCTACTTGAGATGATTATTGACCATACAATGACACAATGGATACAAGAGAACACTAGGTATAGAAATGAAGAAGAACCATCGAGACTAGACCTAAAAATCACATCTGAACCTAGAATATTGGAAATGATTGAATATAAGACACCAATAAGTAAAAGTGACCACATATTGGTTGAACTGGAACTAAATGAGGAGAAATACATGAAAAGAAATGAACAATATAGAAAAGGAAGAATGATGTATGAAAAACCAAATTTTGATAAAATAAGAGAATTCTTTCAAAAAGAAAACTGGGAAAGAATATACAAATAAGAATTAACAGTGGAAGAGAAATGGAATATTTTGACAAAAATTTATAAAGGAGTGGAAAAGTATGGCTCAAGACAAAAACAAGAAAAAGAATATGTAAAGTGGTGGTACAACAAAAGTTGTAGGGAGTTAAAAGACAAAAGAGATAAAGCTTGGACCAAATTGAAGAAAGAGAAAAGACCTGAAAAATGGAAGATATATACTTGTTATAGAAGTGAATATGTACGAGTGTGCAGAGAGGAAAAGAGAAAATATGAAAAAGATGTCATAGAAAAATGTAAAGAACAACCAAAACTATTTTACAGATTTGTAAACAACAAACTGAAAAACAAACAAGATTTAGAGAATCTAAGACAAGGAGGAGTTGAATACACAGAGGAAATAGAAATGGCAGAAATTATGAACAAACATTTTAAATCAGTGTTTACAAGGGAGAATATACAACCTGGGGAGATCGAATGGAAAGAGAAAGTCCCCCCCTATGAAAGAGATAGAAGTAACAAAGAATGAAATAATGAAACACTTGAGTAATCTTCATGTCAGAAAATCGCATGGACCAGATGAAATAGCAAACTAGATTTTGAAAGAATGCAGAAATGGACTGGCAGACAAAATACACAGCATAATAAACAGTTCCTTGAAAGGAAAAGTTAAAAAAGATTGGAAAAAAGCAAATATAGTACCTATATATAAAGGGGGAAATAAAGAAGACCCTACCAACTATAGACCAGTCTCTCTAACAAGTATAATAGCAAAAATTTGTAAAAGAATTGTCAAAAGTAGATGGGTGAAACATTTAGAAAAAAAACAACGTGCTAAATCCAAGGCAATTTGGATTCAGACAAGGACGATCATGCGTCACCAATTTAATGTTTCTATTCAAGGCTAGTAGATATAATACAAGAAAGAGATGGATGGGCTGATTGTGCATTTCTAGACCTAAAAACAGCTTTAGACAAAGTACCACATAAGAAGTTGATTAAGAAATTAGAAACTGAAGGAGGAATACAGGGCAAACTGCTTAAATGGATGGAAGACTTTTTGCAAGAAAGAAAAATGAGAGTAGTGATAAAAGACAAACACTCAAATTGGGATGAAGTAATAAGTGGTGTTCCACAAGGAACAGTTCTGGCCCCAATAATGTTTGCTATATATATTAATTATATGGATGAAGAAATTGAAAGTTATATGAGCTTCTTTGCAGATGATGCAAAACTATTAAAAAAAGTGAACTCGGAAGAAGATTGTGAGTCACTACAGAGAGATCTAAATAAAGTATGGGAATGGAGTAGGTAGTGGGAGATGGAGTTCAACACTAAAAAGTGTAGTATAATGGAATTTGGAAAAAGCAAAATCAGAATAACAGGAGCATATAAATTGGGAGAAGAAGGAATAAAAAAAAGTAGAAAATGAGAAGGACCTGGGAGTCATTGTTATGAATAATATGTCACCTGAGAAACATATAAATAAGATTTTTGGAGAAACTTATAACTTAATAAGAACAATCAAAGTGGCATTTACATACCTGGATGAAGAAATGGTAAAGAAAATTCTAATCACTCTGATAAGACCAAGATTGGTCACCAAGTACAAAAAAATGTATAAAAAACTTGAAAGAATACAAAGAGCAATTACAAAATTGGCACCAACACTCTCAAAACTATCATATGAAGAGAGACTAGCAAAACTTGAGCTACAGACACTAGAGCAAAGAAGAGAGAGAGGAGATGTGATAGCTATTTACAGAATCATGAAAGACATAGAAATTATTGATAGAGAGGATCTAATAAAATGGGATGATAGAAATACAAGAGGACACGGAAAGAAAATCAAGAAAGACAGCTATAGAAGAGATCTGAAAAAGAAGTTTTCCTCACAGAGTAATAGACAGTTGGAACAAGTTAGATGAGAAAGTGGTGTGTGCAAAAACAATACATGAATTTAAAAATAGTTTAGATAAAATGAGATATGAAGACGGGACACCACGAGCATAGCTCCCCTTCCCGTAAAATACAACTAGGTAAATACACACGCACACGCACACACACACAAGTGTTGATTGTTACATGAAATTCTTTGCAGATGACGCAAAACTACTGAGTAAAGTAAGTATTGAAACGGACTGAGTCGCTACAGAGAGATCTGAACAGGGTTTGGGAATTGAGTCAGAAATGGAAAGTGCACTTCAATATATAGAAATGTAGCATAATGAAAATGGGAAAAATAAAAAAGAATATCAGGACCATATAAAATCGGTACAAGAGAAGTAAAGAAAATGGGTTCTGAAAAAGACCTCGGAGTAATTACCACAAAAGACATGACTTCTGATAGACAGATGAATATGATTGTCGGAGAAACCTACAACTTGCTACAACTTTGCCTACTTGGACGAAGAAATGGCGAAGAAAATACTAATCATACTGATAAGGCCAAGACTGGAGTACGCAGTGACACTATGGTCACCCAGTAGTAAAAAGAGTATAAGGAAAATTGAAAGAATCCAAAGAGCAATTACGAAGATGGTCCCAACACTTTCAAAGCTGTCATATGAGGAGAGATTGTCAGAACTGGAATTACCGACTCTGGAACAGAGAAGAGAAAGGGGTGACCTATTGACCATCAAGAGAATCGTGAGAGGCATGGAAGTCCTTGATAGAGAAGTCTTACTAAATTGGAATAAGATAAATACAAGGGGACATGGAAAGAAACTCAAAAAGGACAGTTATAGAAGGGACCTGAAAAAGAACAACTTTCCACACAGAGTGGTGGATGTCTGGAACAAACTAGACGAAACAAGAGTGTGTGCAAAAACCGTACATGAATTTAAGAGCAAACTAGACACTGTGAGACACAAAGGCGGGACACCAAGAGCGTAGCTACCCTTCCCGTAAAATACAACTAGGTAAATACAACTAGGTAAACACACACACACACACACACACACACACACACACACACACACACACACACACACACACACACACACACACACACACACACACACACACACACACACACACATATATATATATGTGTGTGTGTGTGTGTGTGTGTGTGTGTGTGTGTGTGTGTGTGTGTGTGTGTGTGTGTGTGTGTGTGTGTGTGTGTGTGTGTGTGTGTGTGTGTGATTCACCATGGTCTTGGATCAGTTTTTGTTTTGTTTGTTTTTTTGACTCTTGATCGACAGGTATTAACGTTACTCCCGGATGAGAGCTCAGAGCTCGTATGACCGATCTATGGGTAATACTGTGACCTTACACGCACACCTCCCCCAACTCCCCGCCCACGAGAGTTGGAGTAAAAACCCGCAGTGCAGCGATACTGAAATGATTTCAGCTATGAGCTGGATTCGAACCCGGACCGCCGTAGTTGCAGTTGAGAACTCTAACCACCGCACCACGAGTCGTGTGTGTGTGTGTGTGTGTGTGTGTGTGTGTGTGTGTGTGTGTGTGTGTGTGTGTGTGTGTGTGTGTGTGTGTGTGTGTGTGTGTGTGTGTGTGCGTGTGTGTGTGTGTGTGTGTGTGTGTGTGTGTGCGCGTGTGTGTGTGTGCGTGCGTGTGTGTGTGTGTGTGTGTGTGTGTGTGTATGTAAAAGAGGGGAACAGATTTTCTGTAAGACACGTGGAGTTAAAAACGACAGTATTTTTTCAGATATTTAATTTTTCTTATGTTTTAAATGTCTCTAATGGCATTCTTTCCTTCATCTCCACCTTTCATATCTCTTTTACTAAACTTTTTTCACCCCTTCTTTCCATGTGTCCAAACCATTCCATACTCTTTCATCAGATTTATCTGTCATCTCCTTTTCCACCCCGATCTCCTCCTCACCTCCTCGTTGGTCACTCTATCCAATCTAGTAAACCCTACCATACTTCTGAAACATTACATCTCAAAAATATTCAAACTTTTCCTCTCTGCCTCTCTTCAATTCCACGCCTCTGCCCCATACAAAGCCGTCGGGACAATCACCCCTTCATACAATCTCCTCTTTACATTCAT
The DNA here is from genome assembly GCF_046742065.1 of Oratosquilla oratoria. Taxonomy (NCBI): domain Eukaryota; kingdom Metazoa; phylum Arthropoda; class Malacostraca; order Stomatopoda; family Squillidae; genus Oratosquilla; species Oratosquilla oratoria. The sequence continues at coordinate 32,940,504 of NC_134810.1, forward strand.
TCCCAGTTGCCTATTTCACATGACACTTTTTAATCCCACAATACATTTATTTGCTTCTCTCAATCTACAGTTTACCTCTACGTCCACGTCACCCTTTCCTGTCACATGCGACCACAAATATATTAAGCTATGGAGTTCCTCCAGTCTATCTCCTTTTAGACTTACTTCCAACTCACTGCCATCCTTTCCCCTTGTACATCTTACCACCTTACTTTTACCCACATTTACCTTCAACTTTCTCCTATCGCATACTTTCCCAAACTCCGTCACTAACTTCCTTAAGCCTCCCTCTGACCCTGCTACAAGTGTTGTGTCGTCAGCAAACAACAACTGGATCACATCCCACTTTTCTCCATTTTCTTTGACAATCTCCAGTCCCCTGCCTATTACCCTGGCCTTTACCTCCCACACCACTCCATCCATGTACACATTGAACAGCCACGGTGACATGACATCCCTGACGCAGTCCCACCTTTGCCTCAAACCACTCGCTCTCTCCATTTCCAATTCTAACGTAAGCTATATTACTCTCGTAAAAACTCTTGACTGTCCTTAACAGCTTTCCTCTGATCCCATATATCTGCAAAACCTCCCACAGTATACCCTATCATAAGCCTTTTCCAAATCCACAAAGGCCAAAAACAAAACATCCTTACCTTTTGTTAAAGCTTTCTCACATAAGTGATATATATATATATATATATATATATTATATATATATATAGATATATATATATATATATATATATATCACTGTAAGGCATATATATATATATATATTATATATATATATATATATGTGTGTGTGTGTGTGTGTGTGTGTACACACTCGGTGGCGGAGTGGTAAAGCACTGGCCTCACAAGCCAGATATATATATATATATACATATATATATATATAAATATATATATATATATATGAATATAATATATATATATATATATATATATGTATATATATATATATATATATATATATATATATATATATATATATATATATATATAGAGAGAGAGAGAGAGAGAGAGAGAGCTTGATATCTTGGGGCCAGGCCAGATACCAAGTGCCAGCCTCTCAGGTCTGCATCTGTAAGGAGATGAGTGTTATGATGGTATTTGAAGATTATTATTAGGAAGATATTTATCTCCGACGTCCATTTCACAGAAGCAGGTGCCCATTGCTGATCCCTAAGTTATACTATATATATCATAATATGTGAAATGAAGACAGTTGCACAAAGGAGTGGATGAAGCATGAGAGAATTCTCTAATGATATGTAATTGTTTCTTTTGATATTCATTGTATTAAAGAAATATTCTAACCCGTCATTAAATAATGTATATACATAGCAATGTTCACCTTGACTCGTGTATATTTTAAAATTAT
>NC_134810.1:32944390-33081890 GCF_046742065.1 Oratosquilla oratoria
GGATAATTGTGTATCTTAAGTGGCTGTTGTTGATGAGCGCATCTTATTCTTTTATCTACTTATTTCTCTTTCCCGACTCAATAAGGATGGGGAGGAGGGGGGATGGCGATGATAGTTGCCAACGAAAGGGGAAGGGGGTCGGAGATATAGTAATAGAGAAAGGCAAAAAGACGGAGGCAAGTTTGTGAAAGGCAAGCTGAAATGAGATGCAGTCTGAGAGAAAAGTAGGAATGCAGTGAATTTTAGTAGAAAAGAAAACGTGCGTATTGCGCTTGCGATCGTGGTATTTATCATGTGTGTATATTTCGCTCGAGGAGTGAAACCATTTCACCTTCCATGTGTAACAGTGAATACAACAATGAATTAATATTCATACATATCATACACGACTTCTGTATATAGGTGGGGATGGTGTGGTTTGGGTGTTAATGTGTTATATCAGTTGTTCATATTTATTGTGGAGTCTTTTAAGATGTCTGGAGTGTATATTTTGTTTATGTTAGTCGAGTAGAAAAATATTTGCAGCATGGTGAAGTGATTGGCCTCTGAACTCGTTCTGTTTCAAATCCATGATGAAACGGATGATAACGTTCTTAACCTTCTGTTGGAAGTAGTCATTTGTGGGGCACATTGAAGTAGTTTTAGTTAGGAACAACGGCAGGACAAATGAAAATCAACACAAAATATCTAATCTCTTTCTTTTGGTAATTAGCCACAAGGTGCGACACTAGAAGTGTCACATGAGAAATATAGGTGAAGCTCGGACCAAGTCCACAGCTTAGTGGAGCTTATGGTTGTAGCTGGACGAGGAGCCTAACGTCAGCGAGGCGGTAGCAGATGATGACGGCGAGGCTCAATGGGACAGCTAGAAGACTGGACGAGGAGATGTAGTTTGCGCGCTGGTCGGTCTGGTCGGTACTGTTCTGCCCATCTCGGCGAAACGCCGACCTTTTAAAGGAGGCTGGCGGGAACGCGAGGAGCTTTCCAAGTTCCTGATTGGCTGACCGCTGGCTGGCAGGGACACCCTTGCGAACTACGCTTGCCAACTACAGGAACTTGGAAAGACTATCTCCGAAGATTTCTTTGATTAGTGTGTGACGGGTCGTAGGATGCATCACGTCACTACAACATCATCTGGCTTGATCCCGGAGATTGGCACAGTCGACGTCTGATGGGCAGTGTTGTGGTTTTGAAACGTTTCAGCCTGCCCAGCACAACTTTAGCCCTTTCTCGCTGTTTGCGAAGGCCATGCCACTACCCAATGTGTTACCCGGCACACTGGCGTGATCCTCCACTGGGATGCTTGCGTTGGTTATCGTAAAAGACGTTTCCTTCGTTGTTCTGTCGGTTCTGCTGCAGTGGAAGTAGATAGCTTTGCATCTCAGCGTGTTGGTATTAATGTGCCACTGCTACTCCCATGCATATGCTCCTTCAAATACGTTCTGCATTATGTGTAACATTCCCTCGAGCGATATGTATCTAGTAATATGAAAAGTGTTGTCCGCATACGAAAGGGTAGGGGTTTGATTGCACAAGTAAGCCGGCTATGGGAGATAATTCATATATAAGATATAAAGACTGGAGGAAAAGACAGAGCTTTGAGGCACTCCAGCCTTAGGTACAAAATGTCGGGACAAGCAGCCCCACCACATTATCTTTATTACTTTTATTGGCCTTTCGTCAAAGTAATTGCAGAGCAATCGTGTTAAGGCAGGGCAAAATTGAAGTGGAACAATTTGTACTTAAGGCCCCTGTGCCAATGTCGAATACCTTCTGCATATCCTTACATATCATAATTGCTTTTCCTGGACGACCGACTATCGATTTATGGTCCAACTGTGTGATCAGTGACAGAACGTCCTCAGCACCCTGCACCGGGAGGAAACCAAACTGGCAATCTCTAGGAGCGTTATTCATTTCCAGGTAATTGGCCAGGTGACGGCAGATGACATGTTCAACAAATTCAATAATGTGATTGTGGACTTTTTCGAGTCACACACACACACACACACACACACACACACACACACACACACACACACACACACACACACACACACACACACACACACACACACACACACACACACACACACACTTTCAACGAACGGACGGCTTGACGAACGCTCTGAAGAAAAGTGCAGATTGTGGATACCAACGCAAAGAGAAGTGCCTTTTTGTATTTGCAGGGGGGGGGGAAATTGCTCGTGAGGCAGTAGGTAAGTAGGAAAAGAGGAGAAGGGGAGGGATTGCTGGGGAAATGGAAGGAAATGAGGATGTGGAGGACTTGGCCCAGGCAGACGGGCGTAAGGTCAACATGAAACGACCACCGGATGACGAAATGGCAAATAAAAATGTAAAGATTAGAAGTATAGAGAGGAGAAATACAGTAGAAAGTGACGAGAATATGTTCCAGGGATTTAAAGAGGGTGGGGGGGACACAACCCCCCCCGACTGATAAGACTAGAGGACCAGATAGAACCGCAAGAATCAAGGAGGAAAATGAAAGGGTAAGCAGTTTATTAAAATTAGTCCAGGAAGATGAACCAGAAATTATAAAGGAAATTGAGGAAAAATTCAGACTCGGAAAATATAGTACAGATAAGACCAGACCAATTAAGATTAAATTCAGGTCACAAACAACGGCAGAGAAAATTCTATCCAAGACAGGGAAACTAGCAACAAATGATCAATATAAAAAGGTATGGATAAAAAGAGAAATGAATAAGGAGGAAAGAGAGGCAGAAAAGCAGAAAAGAATTGAAGCTAAGGCAAAAAACGAGGAAAGAACGGAGTCAGAGAAAGAGAGATTCTATTGGAGAGTAGTGAACATGAAAATAAAGCAGTTCGACATACTAAAGAAAAACATAAGGGAAACAGAGAACACAATGGAAGTGGCAGAAAACTAAGAGTGTCTTACACAAATATAGATGGATTGATAACAGGATTGAATGAACTGAATGATTATTTGAAAGAAAAAGAACCGGACATAATGGGAATTGTAGAAACAAAATTAAAAGGCCCACTACCACCCAACAGTGTAGGACATGATACATACAATTATTGGATTAGAAACAGAGAGAAAAAACAAGGGGGTGGAGTTATGTTCCTGACAAAGAAGGATATAAACGTGAAAGGTGTCATATATGGAAAGAATACAGTAGAGATGATTATGATAGAAGTGGAAGACCGAGATAAGAAGAGCAGAAAATTTGTGATCAATTATGTGCCTCCGAAAACAGCCTCATGGGAGGAGAGTGAACATAAAAGTATGTTAGAGGACACAAAGATAGCATTAACTAAAATAATGGAAGACGGAGGAAGAATAGTTATGATGGGCGACTTTAATTGCAAAGAAATCTACTGGGAAGAAATGACAGTAAAGAGTGGTGATGACTCATGGGGAAATGCTCTACTTGAGATGATTACTGACCATTCAATGACACAATGGATACAAGAGAACACTAGGTATAGAAATGAAGAAGAACCATCGAGGCTAGACTTAATAATTACATCTGAACCTAGAATAGTGGACAAGATTGAATATAAAACACCAATAGGTAAAAGTGACCACATATTGATTGAACTGGAACTTAATGAAGAAAAATATATGAAAAGAAATGAACAATATAGAAAAGGAAGAATGATGTATGAAAAAACAAACTTTGATAAAATAAGAGAATTCTTCCAACAAGAAAACTGGGAAGAAATATACAAAGAAGAAACATCAGTGGAAGAGAAATGGAATATTTTGACAAAAATTTACAAAGAAGGAGTGGAAAAGTATGTCCCAAGACAAAAACAAGAAAAAGAATATGTAAAATGCTGGTACAACAAAAGTTGTAGGGAGTTAAAAGACAAAAGAGACAAAGCCTGGACCGGATGGAAAAAAGACAGAAGACCTGAAAAATGGAAAATATATACTGGTTATAGAAATGAATATGTACAAAAGTGCAGAGAGGAAAAAAGAAAATATGAAAAAGATGTTATAGAAAAGTGTAAAGATCAACCAAAACTATTCTACAGATTTGTAAACAATAAACTGAAAAACAAACAAGACTTGGAGAAATTAAGACAAGGAGGAGTTGAATACACTGAGGAAATGGAAATGGCAGAAATTATGAACAAACATTTTAAATCAGTGTTTACAAGGGAAAATATACAACCTGAAGAGATTGAGTGGAAGGAAAAAGTCCCCCCTATGGAAGAAATAGAAGTAACGAAGAATGAAATATTGACACACTTGGGTAATTTTGATGTCAGAAAATCGCATGGGCCAGATGAAATAGCAAACTGGATTCTGAAAGAATGTAGGAATGAACTGGCAGACAAAATACATAGCATAATAAGCAGTTCCTTAAAAGAAGGAAAAGTTCCAGAAGATTGGAAAAAAGCAAATATAGTACCTATATATAAAGGAGGAAATAAAGAAGAACCTACCAACTATAGACCAGTCTCTCTAACAAGTACAATAGCAAAAATATGTGAAAGAATTATCAAAAGTAGATGGGTAAAATACTTGGAAAAAAACAACGTACTAAATCCAAGGCAATTTGGATTCAGACAAGGACGATCATGCGTCACCAATTTAATATATTTCTATTCAAGACTAATAGATATAATACAAGAAAGAGATGGATGGGCTGATTGTGCATTTCTAGACCTAAAAAAAGCTTTTGACAAAGTACCACATAAGAAGTTGCTTAAAAAATTAGAATATGAAGGAGGAATACAAGGTAAATTGCTAAATTGGATGGAAGACTTTTTGCAAGAAAGAAAAATGAGAGTAGTGATAAGAGATCAGCACTCAAAATGGAATGAAGTAATAAGCGGTGTCCCGCAGGGAACAGTTCTGGCCCCAATAATGTTTGCTATATATATTAATGATATGGATGAAGGAATTGAAAGCTATATGAGCTTCTTTGCAGATGATGCAAAATTACTGAAAAGAGTGAAAACTGAAGAGGATTGTGAATCACTACAGAGAGATCTAAATAAAGTACAAGAATGGAGTAGGAAGTGGGAGATGGAGTTCAATACAAAAAAGTGTAGTATAATGGAATTTGGAAAAAGCAAAAACAGAATAACAGGATCATATAATTTGGGAGAAGAAGGAATAAAAAGAGTAGAAAATGAGAGGGACCTGGGAGTCATTGTTATGAATAATATGTCACCTGAGAAACATATAAATAAGATTTTTGGAGAAACTTATAATTTAATAAGAACAATCAAAGTGGCATTTACATACCTGGATGAAGAAATGGTGAGGAAAATCCTAATCACCCTGATAAGACCAAGATTGGAATATGCAGCAACGATATGGTCACCAAGTACAAAAAAATGTATAAAAAAACTTGAAAGAATACAAAGAGCAATTACTAAACTGGCACCAACACTCTCAAAACTATCATATGAAGAGAGACTACAAAAACTTAAACTACAGACACTAGAGCAAAGAAGAGAGAGAGGAGATTTGATAGCTATTTACAGAATCATGAAAGGCATAGAAATTACTGATAGAGAGAATCTGATAAAATGGGATGACAGAAATACAAGAGGACACGGAAAGAAAATAAAAAAAGACAACTATAGAAGAGATTTGAAAAAGAACAGCTTTCCTCACAGAGCAATAGACAGTTGGAACAAGTTAGATGAGAAAGTGGTGTGTGCAAAAACAATACATGAATTTAAAAATAGTTTAGATAAAATGAGATATGAAGACGGGACCTCACGAGCATAGCTCCCCTTCCCGTAAAATACAACTAGGTACAACTAGGTAAATACACACACACACACACACACACACACAAAGACACACGTCGGCCGGGGTGGCAGCAAAGTCTGGACTCCGGTGAAATCTTCAAAATTACGAGGATCACAACGACAAGGAAGTACCTGTGTTGTATTAACAGGGAAGGGAAAAGCTCATGATGTAGTGGGAAGGTGAAGAAAAGGGAGAAGGGGAGGGGTTACTGGGGAAAATTGAAGGAAAGGAGGAAGGGGATGAACGGGCCCCGGATCTTAGGAAAAGCGTAAACAAACGGGGGGCAGAATACACAGACGAACAACAAGGAAGCAGAGGTGTGAAGAGCAGAAATATAGATAATAGCAGCTCAATGAAAAGAGAAGATAACTGCTTTTGTAGATTTAATGAGTGAGGAGGTGACAACCTCCCCCGACTAGTAAATCTAGAGGAGAAAAAAACAAAAAAAAATGAACGAAGCATGGGAGGTTAGGTTTGACCAACTAACTCTAGTTGCCGAGAAAGTTGACAAACTGGAAGAAATAAGGAAAGAGAATAAAAATCTAACTAAAGAAATAGAAGAATTAAAAAGACAGTTAAGAGAAGTAAAGGAAGAGAACGAGGAATTAAAGAGGAATAGTAAAGAAAATAAAGAGTCCATAGCAAAAGAGGTAAGTGGTTGGAAAAAAAAGTACAAGAGAACAATAAAATTTAATTTAGAGGTATAATGGAACAGCAGATGAAAGAACAAACTACGGACACAGATATTAAAGTGATGAGGGAAAAGGAGAATATAGTAAGAGACTTAGCAGATAAAAAAAAAAAGTATAATTATATTAGGGATGGAAGAGAAGTATAATCAAAATAGGACTACAAGAATGAAGGAGAACAAGGAAAAAGTAAATAATATAATAGAAGTAGTTCAAGAATATGAACCAGAAATAGGGAAAACAAATAAAAGAAATGTATAGTCTCGGGAAATAAAATACAGATATGACCAGACCAATTAAGGTTAAATTCAGGTCACAAACGACAGCAGATAATGTCTTAGCGAAAACAGGGAAACTAACAGACAGTGAGCAATATAAATAAGTATGGATAAAAAGAGAAATGAATAAAGAGGAAAGAGAGGATAAAAAAACAACAACAACTAGAAGCTAAGGAAAAAACGAGACAAGAACAGAGTCAGAAAAAGAGAAATTCTATTGGAGAGTAGTGAATATGAAAGTGAGGAAATGGTTCATAGCAGAGGAAAACAGAGGGGAAACGGAAAACACAATGTAGCAGAAAATTAAAAGTGTCTTACACAAATATAGATGGATTAATAACAGGCTTGAACGAACTGAATGATTATCCGAAGGAAAAAGAATCGGACATAATGGGAATTGTAGAGACAAAATTGAAAGGTCCACTACCACCCAACAGTGTAGGACATGGTGCATATAATTATTGGATTAGAAACAGAGAGGTAAAACAAGGGGGTGGAGTTATGTTCCTGACTAAGAAGGATATAAATATGAGGAATGTCACATATGGAAAGAATAGAGTAGAGATGATTATGATGGAAGTGGAGGACAGGGATGGGAAGAGCAAGAAGTTTGTAGTAAATTATGTGCCTCCTAAAACGGCCTCGTGGGAAGAGAGAGAACACAAAAGTATGTTAGAAAACACAAGGATAACACTAAATAAGATAATGGAAGATGGAGGAAGAATAGTTATAATGGGTGACTTTAATTGTAAAGAAATCTGCTGGGAAGAGATGACAGTGAAGGGTGGAGACGACCTATGGGGAAATGTACTACTTGATATGATTATAGAACATACAATGACGCAATGGATTCAAGAGAATACTAAGTATAGAAATGAGGAAGAGCCATCGAGACTGGACCTAATAATCACATCAGAACCTGAAATAGTGGACAAGGTTGAATAAAAGACAATAAGTAAAAGTGACCACATATTGGTTGAACTGGAACTAAATGAGGAGAAATACACGAAAAAAATGAACAATATAGAAAGGGAAGATTGATGTATGAATTTTTATTGATAAGGTAAGAGAATTCTTTCAAAAAGCAGACTGGGAAAGAATACACAAGGAGGAAAACAGTAGAAAAGACAAAATACATAGCCTAATAAACAGTTCATTGAAAGAAGGAAAAGTTCCAGAAGATTGGAAAAGAGCAAACATAGTACCGATATATAAAGGGGGAAATAAAGAAGACCCTACTAACTATAGACCAGTCTCTCTAACAAGTACGATAGCAAAAATTTTTGAAAGAATTATTAAAAGTAGATGGGTAAGGCATTTGGAAAAAACAACGTACTAAATCCAAGGCAATTTGGATTCAGACAAGGACGATCATGCGTCACAAACTTAATGTGTTTCTATTCAAGGCTAATAGATGTAATTCAAGATAGAGATGGAAGGGCTGATTGTGCATTTCTAGACCTGAAATAAGCTTTTGATAAGGTGCCACATAAGAAGTTGCTTAATAGATTAGAAACTGCAGAAGGAATACAGGGCAAACTGCTGAAGTGGATGGAAGACTTCTTGCATGAAAGAAAAATGAGAGTAGTGATAAGAGACAAACACTCTAATTGGGATGAAGTGATAAGTGGTGTTCCACGAGGAACAGTTCTGGCCCCAATAATGTTTTCTATATATATATTAATGATATGGATGAAGAAATTGAAAGTTATATGAGCTTCTTTTCGGATGATGTAAAATTGTTGAAAAAAGTGAACACGGAAGAAGATTGTGATTCGCTACAGAGTGATCTCAATAAAGTATGGGGATGGAGTAGGAAGTGGGAGATGGAATTCAATATTAAGAAGTGTAGTATAATGGAATTTGGAAGAAGAAGAAAGGAAAAGAATAGTGGAATAATATAAATTGGGAGAAGAAGAAATAAAAAAGTAGAAAATGAGAAGGATCTGGGAGGCATTATTATTAATAATATGTCCCCTCAGAAACTTATAAACAAAATTTTTGGAGAAACTTATAATTTAATAAGAACAATCAAAGTGGCATTTACATACCTGGATGAAGAAATGGTGAAGAAAATACTAGTCACTTTGATAAGAACAAGATTGGAATATGCAGCGATGACGTGGTCACCAAGTACAAAAAAATGTATAAAAAAAACTTGAAAGAATACAAAGAGTAATTACAAAATTAGCACCAACACTCTCAGAACTATCATATGAAGAGAGATGAGCAAAACTTGAGCTACAGACATTAGAGCAAAGAAGAGAGAGGAGACTTGATAACTATTTATAGAATCATGAAAGGCATAGAAACTATTGATAGAGAGTATCTAATAAAATGGGATGATAGAAATACAAGAGGACACGGAAAGAAAATCAAGAAAGACAGCTATAGAAGAGATCTGAAAAAGAACAGCTTTCCCCACAGAGTAATAGACATTTGGAACAAGTTAGATGAGAAAGTGGTGTGTGCAAAAACAATACACAAATTTAAAAAGTCTAGATAAAACGAGATATGAAGACGGGACACCACGAGCATAGCCCCCCTTCCCGTAAAATACAACTAGGTAAATACAACTAGGTAAATATACACACACACACATACACAGATACAGAAACAATGAGGAACCTTCGAGATTGGATTTAATACTTACGTCGGAACCTGAAATTGTAGACAGAATAGATTACAAAATACCAATAGGAAAGAGTGACCATGTACTAATATAATTCGAACTAAAAGAGCAAAAAGACCTAAGAAGAAAGAAACATAGAATAGGAAGACCAATGTACAACAAAACGAATTTTGAGAAACTTAAAAAAATATTTCTGTATATTTATAAACAATGGCAGGAGACCCGTATGAATTGCTGAATTTATAGTATTCATAACCTAAGTGAGATATGCAGAGATTCGAGATTGCTCCAGCAAACAATATTGCCATATATACTTGTAGCAACGAATCTGATTGGTGAAAGGGTGAAGGCGAGAATTCAATTCGTTCACGATTGTAAGATCACGCCCTTTGGGGAGGATCTTAAATATGAATATAAAGTTAAAGATTATTGTACTAAAGAAATCACCACGTCACTACAAAGCTCACTTAGGGCTCTGCATCCTTGAAAGTACCTCAGAGACGTACGCTGTATAAGAATTAACGGAAGAAAAAAAAATCTACACATTTCACTCCCTTGAACAGAATATTATAACTAACTAAAACTTGACAAAGGTGAAACAAAGACAGTAATAACAAAGTGAAAATAAAGGGGAGAAAGTGAATAAAGTGACGAAAGGGACAAAGGCGGGTGAAAGTGGTGAAAGGAGGGTGAAATTCTATGTCCCAAGAAGGTGACTTCTTTTACCCCATCAATGGAGGTGGTGAAACCACTGCTGTCCTCGTCCAACAAGATTTGGATATAGGCTTCCCGCATATCCAAAGTTACGTAATACCCCAGCCCTGTGGCCTGTTCCACTAGCTCTTCTAGACAGAGAAGAGGACAGATATTAGCAGCTAGATGCTTATTTACGTGACGGTAGTCTAGGCACATCTGTTTGCTCCCATCCGTTTTAACTAATACGATAGGTGACAGCCAGGCTGCTGTCGACCGCTCTATGGTACCTCTCTGTTCCATGTCAACTGGCATGTTGGTAATGATAATCTTCGCTTGTTTGGGGTATCGGTACATATGTGCACAACTTGGTTGGGGGTTCTTTACCTCAATGTGCGCTGGGGACCTTCGATTAACCAAAACTCCTTCTCCTACAAAATAAAAAGAGGATCATGTCTAATAATGAGTTGCTTCAATCCCTCTTGTTCGGTCTCCGCAAGATGTTCTTTAATTTTCTTGGTTAACTTTTCAATTCTCGACCCCTCAGTCACTATTTGATCCTGGAATGGTAAATAGCTCATCGTGAATCTGTTGGGTAGTATTAACTGCTAGTGAGGACGAATCTTCAACGTATTCATATGACCCAATAATGGTTCCTTTCTGATAAAGTCTCGATTTCTTAGTATGATTTACTAGCGGTAGGTAAATGTAGTTTCCCTCATTTACATGGATCAAATAGGGATGACTGTTGCGACTATATTTAGGTTGTGGATAGATAATTTAGCCTTTCTACCACTGGAATGGGTACGAACCTAGAATGATAAGGGCTAAGTAATATTGGTGTGATGAGGTTAATATGGGTGAAGTGAAGTCCCTGTTTTTTTCATTTGGTATAACTGGACTCTCCCTTACTCTACATATATCACTACTTTATTTACGGATATGATTAATTATATATGACGCCTTGTCCCAGGACAGGGCCCTTTTGTGGGTATCCCAACAAAAAATAGCCTGGTTCAGAATATCGGACCCTAGTAGAATGTTAACTGATAAATATGAATTTAGCACTATGGGTAACCACTGTCGATAAGGTTTCTCGTTTCCTACGTTAACCACAGTTCTTATAATTTCCAAAATTCTTAGATTTTTGCCTGTGACTCCCTGCAACCTAAGTAGGTTATGACGAGTCTTAATCTCGTCTTCAATATGGTTGGCCGTTCTTTCTGAGATCAATGTATAACAACTACTTGTGTCTACCAGCGCTTTCACTTGCCAGCCTCCTATTATGGTGTTTATCGTAGGTTTCACCCACCTTTCACCCTTGCCACCCTCCTTTGTACCTTTCGTCACTTTCTTCACTTTCTCCCCCTTATTTTCCATTTTTGTTATTGCTGTCTTTGTTTCCCACTGTTTCCTCACTTTGTCAAGTTCCACTTAGTTATAATCTTTCCTTCAATTATAATCTTCTGTCTAGGGGAATGAAAGTTGTAGGAAGAAACCCACGACTACCCCCTGGAAAACACTAGGAGACAATTAAATAGAGTGAATCCAAAGATTCAATTCACTGTGGAAGAGGAAGAAGGAAAGCTCCCGTTTCTTGACACCCTGATAATCAAAACAACCGAGGGCCCCAAATTCAGGGTTTACAGAAAACCGACGAACCGTGACAAATTCATACACTATTTGTTGGCATATAATGAAAGGACAAAGAAGAGGGTAGTCGTGGGTTTCTTCCTACGTGCTTACAGAATTTACAATGAGGAATTCCTGAAGGAGATCGGGTACATCATTACGGTCTTTTTGAAACTTGGCTACACTAAGGACATGATCCTGAGCTTAAGGCGGAGTGCGGAAGATATCATCAACGTAGGCAGGTCAACATCCATCAAAATGCTCCGACGATTCCTAGGAATCGTCAATTATTACCATAGATTCGTCCCCGACGCAGCTGCAACACTCACTCCCTTGAACGACCTCACCAAGAACCATTCCAAGCGGTCGGTCAAACCTGTGAAATTGTCTTCCGAAGCGACCCAAGCATTCGGGCAAGTCAAGGCGGCAATCGCTGAGGCCGCCCGCTTGTCCTACCCGGTAGCTCACGCCCCCACATTCCTTACCACTGATGCCTCCTCCTCAGCAATTGGCGCCGTCCTCCAACAGAAGATCAACGGCCAGCTCCAGCCTATCGTCTTTTTCTCCAAACGTCTGGACCCTCCTCAAATTCGCTACAGCGCCTTTGATAGAGAACTGCTAGCCATAGTCTCGGCCGTCAAGCACTTCCTTTACTTCCTTATAAGGCCGACATTTCGTCATCCTTACAAACCACAAGCCACTCGCCCATGCCCTAGACAGGGTCTCCGACCATCACTCCCCAAGTCTCCCGGCAGCTGTCATACCTCTCCCAATTTGATACTCGAATTGAGTATGTCAAGGGAGAGGATAACCAGGTGACCGACGCCTTGTCTAGAATCACCCCCAGCATCCTCCTTGACCACAACATAGACTACTCACGCATCGCCGCATCTCAGAATAACGACAGTGAACTCCGCCTCCTACGTATGCACGGCACCTCATCCTTACAGCTAAGACAGCTTCCTAACAACCCCGTACCATTGTGGTGTGACGTCTCCACAGGCAAATCCCGTCCGTACATCCCCGCCTGCCACCGTAAGGACGTCTTCTCCTTCTTCCATGACCACAGTCATCCGGGCATCTGCGCGACACAACGCCTCATCACGGATCGAGTCGTCTGGCCAGGCATCAACAAGGATGTCAAACAATGGACCCGGACCTGCCTCCCCTGCCAGACGGCCAAGGTTACGCGCCACGTCCACGCACCACTCCAGCGTTTTCCTACACCCACGGCACGTTTCCAGTCAGTCCATGTGGACATTGTGGGCCCCCTTCTGCCTTCTCGTGGCATGCGTTACCTCCTTACGTGTATCGACAGGTACACCAGGTGGCCAGAAGCGACCCCCCTTCCGGATATATCCGTCGAGACGACCGCCCGTGCTTACCTCTCCGGTTGGGTATCCAGATTCGGCGCACCTCACATCATTGTCACCGATAGGGGCCCTCAGTTCGAATCTGACCTATGGTCCAGCCTCCTCAAGTTCCTTGGCACCAAACGCAACCGGACTACCGCTTACCACCCCCAAGCCAATGGACTCGTGGAACGGTTCCACCGCCAACTGAAGGACTCGCTTAAAGCACAACCCTCATGCGACTGGGTCGACGCCCTTCCCCCGGTGCTTCTCACGATCCGCGTCACACCAAAGGTTGACAACGACATTTCCCCATCTCAGCTACTTTACGCTGAGAACCTTCGCCTCCCTGGGGAAATTGCCAACACCCGTCCAACCCCCCCCCCCCTCGCCCACCACAACCTCAACCGGAGCACCTTCCCCCGGCCCTGTCTACAAGTGACTACGTCTTCCTCAGGCGAGACTCCAAACGAACTCCTCTTCAACGCCCATACGATAGCCCCTTCCGAGTCCTCACCAGATCAACAAAACACTTCGTGATCAACTGAGATGCCAAACCGGATCGCGTCTCCATCGACAGGCTCAAGCCGGCCCACCTCCCCACCACTCCCCCGACCAAAACTCCAGGGTCCTAACCCCATCCTCACCACCGAACCAAGTCATTCCCCACCCCCCGAAAAACTCTCCCCTCCAAACCAATACTCCCCTCCTGCCCCTAACTCCCCACCACCACAGCACCTGCAGCAGCCCCCCCAAACTCACACAGATCACGCGTACGCGACGGCGAACCCTTATCCTTCTCCTATCCCACAACCACACCCTTCTACAACTGTTCCCGGCATCCCCCAAGATCCTCCCCACCCCACGCCCCCGCTCTACCATGCAATGCAACAATTCTTACCCAACCTTATGTCTCCACAGCTCCATACTCAACCGACCTTCCATCGCCAGGCCTCCGACCTCGACAGCACCACCCTGCACTCGAGCCCCCCTCCATCAAGGCCCTCTTCGCCAGACATGCCCCCTGACGGCATGACCACTCGTTCGGGGCGATTGATCCAAAGGCCAGACAGGTTCAAATACGTCGCGCGCGTCGCTCCCTATCCTCCTCGACGCCCGCTTTTGAAGAGCGGGGGGAGTGGTGTAGTGACGTGATGCATCCTACGACCCGTCACACACTGATCAAAGAAATCTTCGGAGCTAGCCTTTCCAAGTTCCCGTAGTTGGCAAGCGTAGTTCGCAAGGGTGTCCCTGCCAGCCAGCGGTCAGCCAATCAGGAACTTGGAAAGCTCCTCACGTTCCCGCCAGCCTCCTTTAAAAGGTCGGCGTTTCGCCGAGATGGTCAGAACAGTACCGACCAGCACACAAACAACATCTCCTCGTCCAGTCTTCTAGCCGTCCCATCGAGCCTCGCCGTCATCATCTGCTACCGCCTTGCTGACGTTAGGCTCCACGTCCAGCTACAACCATAAGCTCCACGTCCAGCTACAACCATAAGCTCCACTAAGCTGTGACCTTAGTCCGAGCTTCACCTATATTTCTCATGTGACACATCTAGTGTCGCACCTTGTGGCTAATTACCAAAAGAAAGAGATTAGATATTTTGTGTTGATTTTCATTTGTCCTGCCGTTGTTCCAAACTAAAACTACTACAAATGTTATCTTTTAGACACTGTTTTTTCCGAGGAAAATCATTTATATGTTTAATTTACACCTCTTATGCTAGTCATATTTCTAAGTAATTTTTTTTAGTATGTAGTAATATTTTTCATGTTAGTCAATTTTGACGTCTTTTTTTTCTGTCAACCTAGTTTATATTATGACAATCTTTTCCTAGTTATAATATGTCATTTTTTGTGAGGACCACAGTGGAAATAAGTCTTTTAACTTTCTGTGCCATCCTCGGATATACAATTGTATTTACTATGTATAATATGAGTCTTACATGTATTGTATTTTATTGTATATATGATTGAATCCGAATAAAATCAAAATCAAATCTAAGAGCACGCTAATCCGTTACAGCAAATAAGTGTTCTATGCATTTATTCCCATACTGCATGCATTTAACCAGCTACTAAACTTTTAAGTTCTAGTATAGGTCTAATCAAAGAAAATTGTTTTCTTGATATATTGTTTAGTCAGTAGTTTCCTTTTAATCGAGAAAAAATCTCTTCTATTATGAAAACTTAGAAAGTTAAATTGGTGGCATCTGCCTGTACGATAACGTGGTTTTATGTAACTTGAATTGCATAATCATCAGTGATGTCGATGATTTCAGACTTTCCCACAACAACATAGCTTATGATTTGTTTTGCATGTTTTAAAAATGCCATTTAGTGTTATTGTAAGAGAACCTAGCTCCCCACATATGTCTGTACGTGAATATCATTGTTACTGGGCAGTTATTGTAAGCTTTCTTCTCCTGACTTTCTGAGTTCTATATGTTATCAATATTGTTAGGTATGGGGTTGAGGGGAAGACAGTCAAACACCTGACAAATACTAAATATATTTATTACAATGGGAAGTGCCATCTACATAAGTTTCTATCTGCGACTGGCTAGGGTGAAAGCCACCCCGTTAGAACTGCAGCGCCCGTGCTACCGGCGAGCGAGGCAAGACTGGCGGATGTACTTGCAGCTAGTCCCAAGTGGTTGTTGAGTCCAATGAAATCCCTATTGCAGACGGCGAGTTTGCTGGCACCAATGGCAGTGAGCCGGGGTCCTTAAGTCTTCTGGCCAGTGAGTATGGTGGGCGACCTGCGCCAGTAGTACTAGGCTGATGGGCGTGTGGTTGATGGTTATCAGCCGCCACAGCGTCTACCCTTGGGGCGTTGTCGCGGAGATCCTTGTCGGGGACTTCGGGGGATCCATGGCCGGTCTTGTTGATGTCTTGAAGAGAGGAACGGTCTGGCAACAGCACAGGACTTACAGACAGGGGGTTTGAGTCTGGCCCAGCAGCAGCAGCAGCACAGGTCATATAGACAGGGGACTTTGGGTCTGGCCCGGCAGCAGCATAGGACTTATAGACAGGGGTGCTTTGGGTTTGGATCAGGAGCAACACAGGGCTTATAAACAGGGGGCAGGACTCAGGCAGCAGCTCATGGACTTACCCTGATTTTTTTTCAAGTCCCTGCGGAGCTAGCCGATTTAAGGACTGTCTTTAATTACTTCTATGGCCATAATATCTTTAATTCCTTTTTTTTTAACCGTGGAGTAGAATTATGCGATATTTGACCCAGCTGGAGGGAATCATAGTAGGCCTCCCACGGGGGAAGAACAGATTAGGCTGGCAGCCAGGATCATATGATATTGTCCGGCGTTTGACGTACTGTTTGCCCTCAATTGGTCTAGGGCGGTGGAGGGGTTTCTGAAGAGATCTCTTAATTTCTTAAAGTGGTTCCTCAACTGTCTACAATAGAAAAGACAGTGATTAAAAGAGACCTGTTCTCTGCCACAGGTACAAAGAATGTTTAGGAATTGGTTTCGCCAATGGTTTACCCTTATTCTAGATATCATGGCTGACATATATGGAGGTACAGATGGAAAGGTCAGGGGTTTTTCTCCAAGGCAGGCAGGCTGTTGTTGGCCATCCACCAGCAATGGCAGTGTAGTCTTCCATCCAGGTCTCCCAGATGGCTTTGTTGATCCTGTGCAAGGCATCGCTGACCATGAACTTAATGGAGATCTTGTCTTCTTCAGGCACCATTCTTGGCTGCCCCATCTGCCATTTCATTACCGTACAGCCCCAAATGAGAGGGAGCCCATTGATATCTTATTTGTATATCTTTGTTGGTGGCTTCAGCAGTGAGGTGCAGTATTTCCTGTAATGTGTCAGGTTGCGAGATGCATTGACAATTTTGCAGTGCCTTAAGGCTGGCTCTGTAATGTGTCAGGTTGCGAGATGCATTGACAATTTTGCAGTGCCTTAAGGCTGGCTCTTGAGTCTAAAAGTATGGTGATGCAAGTTGGCAGATGGGGAAAAGTGAGAATGCTTCTTATGGCTTCCTGAATGACCCTGAGAGACAGTTTTTGCTGCCTTTTATACCAGCTAGGGCAGGAGGCGATGGTTTGGGGTTGCACATGGCATGCTCTGGGCCAGGCTCAAATGCCGCGTTCATGTAGCTGACCTCCCCATCTGATAGATGAATCATTCCATACCACACAAATATATTATTATGTTCCACCTTGTCTCCTATTTTCTTCTTGTGTATTTTCCTCAGTTCTTTCTTCAATTTCATAATTCCTAAATTTTATATTAAATAGCCTGCAGCACTCAACATGATCATCATTCATCAAACACAATGAGAATACATAAAGGATGAACACAACTCATAACAGCACTGTGGAGTGGATAGTGCCACTGGTAGGCTTTATGGGAATGGCCAAAACTGATGTTTTGGGAATCAATAATTTCAAATTGTAATACATAAAAAAAAATGCAAATTTTAGTGTAATTTATTAGGGTATTATTGATTTTGGGAATTACTAAAAACATATCCTAATAAAATCAGACACCTTTAAATTTTAAATAAAGTGGTTACGCTTAAACAGAATGATCTCCCTAAAATGGCCACATTCATAATTGTCCCCTTGCACAGTAGAACAAACTGATCTCACCACCCAACCTATTATACTTTTCCCTTTGTTAGAGATCCTGCATGACAATTATATTATCTTACCAAGTTGTCCTAGGAGCTTTCATCTCTTTCAATGCTCTTTGTAGGCCTATCTTCGATACCACTGTCATTGCCTTCACTCATTACAGCAAATACCTTATCCTCCTCTACAATCAGCAATTCTCTGAAACATTTTACCCATTTTCCTGCCTGTTTTCATTTCCAACATTTATCCATCTGCTTCTTTTACCTTCTCTCTGACTCGCCTTTTCACTTTTCAAAACTCTCAAACACCTACCCCACTTCACATCCACTCTCTTAAACCAAGGGTATGTTTCATTCAATCCCACACTACAAAGTTCTCTATAAGGGTCATCAACCTAGCCTCGTGAAGTTAAGCAGAATCATCTATCATCACTTCAACATACCCAATTTCGGCAACCATCTCCCTTTTCTTCTTCCAATTTACTTCCAAGCCTATTGACTTTCCCCAGATAATGATCAAGTATTAAACTGGTCATTCCTCCTAACATATTCACTTCCAGAACTTCTCCAGTTTCCCTGACTACACTCTCACCAACCATCTTTCCTCTTAAATGCAGAGTTTGCTATAATGTCCATCTCAATCCACATCTGTCATTCTTTCCTGCCACACTATACCATACCACTACTCCAGCTACTCTTTTTTTCTTCTACCCTCGCATTGAGGGAAAAGTAGCCATTTGAGAAAGGATTTTTTCTTTTCAACACCCCAGACCTTCCAATGTCTCAAATCATTACAGAAGGATACAGTGAAGGGGGTTCCTACTTAATACACTGTACAATTTAATCACTTTCTATGGCATATATGGGTACACCATGGAACCATTCTTTTCCCCACACAACTTGTAATGAAAGGCTTAAAAACAAAATGAGCAATACTGTGATCAAATAATTTTATTTCCTTTTTCTTACAAAATCTGGTACAAGATGTAATTATCTCATATACACAGTCTACAAGCTTTGGACATCATGAAATATAGTGAACTCTTTTGTGCTGTTCCTATAAATTTTTCTTCTAACCCCATATTTACTTGGAGGTATCACTCTAAGGCTGACATCCAGTTTCCAGATCTTATCCAAAATGTCTATCAGCTTTGATTATCTTTTCTCCACTTACTAATATATGGGGAATTGACTAAAGATAACTTATTTCTTGCAACCATCCAGTGACAAATAAACTGATCCACACTAATGCAGACAAGTCTAATATTTCTCCAAGGGAGATCTATTGGAAAGCCCAGAGACTGTTGGTTGTTACTGTGGGGCTTCAGGTTTTCAGCCATGAAAAAAAATTCTTTCTGTCTACTTCCATGTCAGGCATAACTCTTCAATATAGCATTCTTGTTGTTGCTAAATTATTATATTCTGCCAAAAGAACCTCCACAGCAATTAGGGTTGAACTTGTCTCCAACCTTTCAACCCTTTTCCTGGATATTACTTTAGTATTTATTCTAGTTCCAGTAGAACCTGTAGAACCTCTCACATATCAATCTACTGTGATATGTAGAACTGTTTCTATGTCACTAGCCTATGATAGCAGGAAGGAAGCAATTACTATTGTAGCTCTTCCTATATGAAAAGGTGGAGGAAATACAAAACTTGCAGAGATATCTTGGACTTGGTCCTGAGACCGAGTGTTGGCCTATCAGGGAGAAGTGAGGGTGTTCATCAATTTTAAAGGGCAGCAGGGAAATAATTCACTCTAACATCATTCTTGCAGCATCACTACTTGCAAGTACCCTACATTGGCCTCTCAGGTGAGATAAACCCCTCTACTGAGAAAGGTGTGGCTATGATTATATTCAACGCATTATCTATTATTCAAAAATAAGAAACAGATTTATGCAAATTTACATATCTACAATGTGAAACCCATTAGAAATTATTTGGTTACTGTGCAGTTAAGACCAAGGAACTAATTTTCTTTGTTTTCTTGCCAAAGTCAGGATCCATTCAAATCTATTTGAACTTGTGTGGGGACATTAGCTATGAGCCTTTAGTGGCACTATTGTAACATAAATAAGTACTTCATTCATGTTACTAGTACTCTGTACCTGATACCTGACTCATAGGAAAATATTAATTCCATCACTGTCACAATTTATATCTCAGCATGAAAAGTTAGATATACATGGCATTTTATGGTACCTACATATGGTACCACTACCCTCTAAGAGGCAGAGATGCCCTGCTCCTAGAGACAGTTTCTATTTTTGTTCATTCCCACAGGGGGGGATATGAGTACTTGATCCCTAGGGTAGATCCATATTCACAAATAAGAAATCTATAGATCCACCCAGTGGTTGTTGCTGGTTTAGATGTTACAGAACCCAGGAGCCTTAGAAACTATAATTAAAGCAGTTTAAAAAGTCTTCAAGTGGTATTTCCATATTTTGTTTTATATCTGAAGTGTATTTGTCAACTTCAGTGAGGTTGAAATTCTTTGCTGCATAAACAATGAATCGTCGAAAATTTACTTCAACTTCATACAAATACGAATTGTTGTCACCTGTCCATAAACTAAAATCACAATCATTAAGACAATTATAGAGGCTTTCAAAAGGTTTATCAGACATACCTTTACCTAGTACTACTAACAAATCATTTATTGATTTCTTAAGGTATGAGTCATCTGAATATTGCACATCACTGTACCAATCCTCATCCAAAGATTCATTTTTCACCTCAACATCATAATAATGGTCAGGGTCTTCAACCTTCACATCATATGTGTTTTTGCTTTCTTTTGTTACAAAATTAAAATTACTCTTCAAAACTACATTGGAAGACCCTATACTACCTTTCAGGGTATTCCTATTAGGACTACATCCACTTGATAAATTCACATTCTTATCACTTGTACTGGATTCTTTTCTAGTTATTCTATTAGGACTACATCCACTTGATAAATTCACATTCTTATCACTTGTACTGGATTCTTTTCTAGTTATTCTATTAGGACTACATCCACTTGATAAATTCACATTCTTATCACTTGTACTGGATTCTTTCTTAGTTTTTCTATTAGGACTACATCCACTTGATAAATTCACATTCTTATCACTTGTACTGGATTCTTTTCTAGTTATTCTATTAGGACTACATCCACTTGATAAATTCACATTCTTATCACTTGTACTGGATTCTTTTTTAGTTTTTCTATTAGGACTACATCCACTTGATAAATTCACATTCTTATCACTTGTACTGGATTCTTTTCTAGTTTTTCTATTAGGACTACATCCACTTGATAAATTCACATTCTTATCACTTGTACTGGATTCTTTTCTAGTTTTTCTATTAGGACTACATCCACTTGATAAATTCACATTCTTATCACTTGTACTGGATTCTTTTTTAGTTTTTCTATTAGGACTACATCCACTTGATAAATTCCCATTCTTATCACTTGTACTGGATTCTTTTCTAGTTTTTCTATTAGGACTACATCCACTTGATAAATTCACATTCTTATCACTTGTACTGGATTCTTTTTTAGTTTTTCTATTAGGACTACATCCACTTGATAAATTCCCATTCTTATCACTTGTACTGGATTCTTTTTTAGTTTTTCTATTAGGACTACATCCACTTGATAAATTCCCATTCTTATCACTTGTACTGGATTCTTTTTTAGTTTTTCTATCATTCAAGCTTCCATCATATTTGTCAGTCCTTGATTTCTTTTTGTGTTTATTACCTCCTTTGTCTTCACTCTTCCGCTTATGCTTCCTTTCTTCTCCACATTCCTCATTATATTTCAATCTTTTAGAAGAGAAATCTCTCTTGTCCTTGGTTTTGTACTTATGTCTTTTTTTCGAATGTTTTCCATGGCTTTTATCCAACTGTTTATCTTTTGTCTTGTGCTTGTTACACTTGCTATTTTCACTAGAGGAATAATCCTTTGACATTTCATTTTTACTCTCTGTATGACAGCTTTGAGAATTAGAACAAGGTTTTTGTTTAGCTGATGTTTTATCAGACTCAACAGTATTCTTTGCTATTTGATCAGAGGTATCAACTCTATCCTCATTCTTTTCAAAAGAGCTGTGACGGATAAAATCAGAAGTAGAACCAGATATTTGTCTGGATGCTTTTTCATACTTATCAGTCTCATTTCTTTCTTCATCTGACCTATTTGTGCTGATGTTTTTCTCTCTGGAAGAGTAATGTGCTGTAGAATCGAATGTCTGTTCTGGTGTTTTGTCTCTTTGAGTTCTTCTTATGTAACTGGTTTGAGTTGTAGAACTAGGCAACTGCTTGGATATTTTTTCTAATCCATCACTCTGAGTTATCATGTCTGAAGCAGCTCCTGTAAGTTTTTGTTCTCTCTCTTTGAAAACTCTGGAGGATGTAAAATCAGATACACGTTTTTGTGCTTTCTCAATTTCATCTCTTTGAAATGTATTTTCTTTAGGTACACCATTACTTTTCTCTTTTTGTTTTGGTAAAGAATTCAAGTCATTTCTAGTGGAACAACTACTTGCTGCATCATCTGAATTGATTGACCCTATAACTCTTTCAAATTCATCTAAGTCCTCAGTAATAAGCTCATCAACATCCTTGTCTACAGGTTTGTCTGATACACTATATTCAATCATACATGAAGACTGGTTCTTTTCAGTGCATGAAACTTCAGACTGTCTAGCTCCATCCTGTGTATCACCAGTCAGTCTTTGTTTAATTTGATGAAGATTTCTTGATATAGAGCAAGGTTGAGATGACACTTTATTACTTTTGAACTCGCCACTCAATATGCTCTCTAGAACAGCTCTTCCACTATTGTGAGATTTCTTCCTTGGTGACTGTATAGGTAACTTAAAACTGCCTTGAGATTTTTCATTACAATCGATCTTCTCTGGTTGCTGAGAACTTGTTTCATATCTTGAGACACTAGGTGCAGATTTCTGTATAGTATCATTGGCATTCGAATTGTCAGAGGAAGACATGGTTACATCTTGAAGATGGTTAGCTTCATTATACTGTGCTGAAGGTGTTACAACTTCTTGGACATGTGATTTTAAATACTGTTTCTCTGTATTATTTTGAGTTTTCAAAGTGGCACTTTCTGGGGTTGGCTCAGTGTGGAAACTTCTGCTTCTGTTTTCTGAATTACTGATGGGAATATTTTTACTCGACTCCCCAGACTGACATGTCCCAAAAGTATGCTGTTGAATATTTTTATGTATTCTAATTTTACTGCTAAATAAATGATCAGGGCTTATTTCCATGTCATCACTGCAAATTTGATCAGCATTTCCTCTCCTATCATCCCAAATGTTACAGTGAGTCTTCATTGACACATACAATTTCTGCAACTGTTGTTTAAAGCCTAGGACTTCACTACTGTCATATAAGAAACTTTGAGGAGTTTTACCCATATACTTGTATTTATACAATGGCATTACAACTTTTCCATCATTACGATGGTATTTCCTGGTACGGAAGGATGGTTCTGCCAAATTCCTCCTTAGCTCCTGTGAAGGTTGTTGAACAGGAGTGGGAGTGGAGTGAAATTGTGATACAGGTGTATTATGCCCTGCATATGAGTCACATGATGAATCCGATAGTAATTGTGTGTTAACAACCCGAATATATTGCTGACTTTCCTGGAGAGGTGCCATAGATGTCTGGGACTGTGATGTGACAGGTTGAAAACCTGATGATGATGCTTTCTCCCTACGCGCAGTGAAAATTTGGGTTCTATCAGCACTGTTCTCCTGAAAAAAGAAGTCAATAGTGAGAAACGAGCTGTTATTTATTATTATTTTTTTTTACATATTAAATAACCTGGACAACTATAATGATCATAGAAATATAAGATAAAAACCAAACCCCTATCTATGAAGCAGTAGCAGCAACTCAAAGAAAAGTATCACTACCAAAACAATGCAACAAACATTTCTCCAAAGAAAATTTTAGACCTACTTCAGCAAAATATGGACATAAATGAGGAAATATAGAAAATCAAACTAGACACAGATCCAAACCCCCTCTCCCCAACACACACATACCTTCTCAACAAAGATGTGGATGGGGGCAATAGCAAAATTGAAAAACTCACACACAAAAAGCCCAGATAAGATGTCAAACATCTAAAACATCTTGGCCTAAACACAATAAAGGTTTCAACTGATTCTTTCAACCACTTCTGACTGTATAACAAAAACTCCAACAGACTGAAAATGAGCACATAATGTCTACCTCACTATTACTCACCAAATCAAACCTGGTAGACCGAGAGCAGAAACATAACTACTCTACCTGCCTCCCTGAACCAATTTGAAGTCAAGGAAGGTCACTCCACCAACACACTTCTCATAACATTCAACAAATGCTGAAGAGATTTAACAAGAAAATGGCAGCAGAACAGTCATGGTACCAATTGGCAAATAAAGCATTTGATATTCCAAGATATAAAAAAAATCCCCTGTGGTGGGGGGAAAGAATACTGCCACCAAGTATTCCCACTTGAATCGTGAAAGGCGACAAAATTGGGATGGGGATTAGGACTAGGCATCCTTCTTTCTGTAGCCCCACAAGGGACATTCCTAAAAAAGTAAAAGCATAAGAGGGTCTAGGAGTTTTTCAACCAGTACCCTAATGTTTGGGTCTTTTAATGTGTGTGGATGTGGTACAGATGAGAGTAAAAGGGAAGAGATTGGCAGTATGTTTGTGAGAAGAAAGATGGATGTGTTGGCATTGAATGAAACTAAGTTGAGAGGGAGGGGCGAGTGTGAGTTTGGGAGTGTGGATGGGAGGTTCTAAGGAGTGAAAAGAGGATGAGGGAGAGAAGGGGTGGCTATACTAGTAAGTGAATATATAGGTAAATGTGTAGTGGAGTGGAATGAGGTTTCCTCAAGGTTAATGTGGATGAAGGTGAAACTGGGAGGGAGATGTGGGTTTTTGTAAGTGCATATGGGCCTGGTAGTGAGACCAGTGTAGAAGAAAGGGAGGCTTTTTGGATAGATTTAAATGAGTGCATAGAGGGATTAGGGAGAAATGTCAATGTAGTGGTATTGGGAGACCTTAATGCTAGGGTAGGAAATGAACCAATAGATGGAGTGGTTGAGAAGTGTGGAGTTCCAGGAAAGAATCATAGCAGAGAGTTGATGGTGGAAATGTGTCTAGAAAGGGAGTTATTGATAGCAAATACAGTGTTTAAGAAGAAAGTGAAGCATAAGTACACATGGGAGAGGGTGGTGGAGGGAAGGGTGGTAGATAGAGCATTAACCTCTTCACTCCGGGGCACATCGCACGTCTGGCAGCATTAGCTGCCCAACGTGCGATGTTGCGTCATAATAATCGCATTATAAAAAATAAAGTCAGTGCTCAATCGTTCATTCTCTTTCACCCGTGAATGTTGATAACCATAGAAAATATGATGAAGCCAGTTTAGAGAGAATGGAGGTTACGTAGGTATGACTACAATAAATATAATCAAGACGCCGACATCGACAACATCGCGTGCCCACTTGCTCCTCATGACACCTACGTAGGCGTCACTGTATGGAAGTGGTTAATGGATTATATAGTGGTAACCAGGAATATAGTAGGAAGAGTTAAGGATGTACATGTTCTAAGGGGGGAGAGTGAGGGAATATCAGATCATTTTTTGATGGATGGTAAGCTGAGAGTGCAAGATACATGAAGAAAGAGAAGGCGAAACGGTAGGGAGGTGCTTAGAGTGAATTGATTATATGAGAAGGAAAATAGGAGTACAAGAAGCTGAGAGAGGAGTGGGAGGGAGTAAAGTATAGAGTAGAACTGGGAGAGGAGGAGGAATGGGGATGGTTCAAGGAGGGAGTCACAAGGTGTGCAAAGATGGTGTGTGAAACAAGGAAGACAGAAGGAAATAGAAGGAAGGGTAGTGAGTGGTGGAATAAGGAAGTAAAGAAAGTTATAGAAGAGAAGAAGTGAGCTTTCACAGATTGGTTACAAAATAGGATGAGGGAATCATATGAGAAGTACAAAGAAAAGAGAAGTAAAGTATAAGATACATACATACATATACCAAGGGCTTTTCCCCCGCTTATAAGGGAGGTACCCAAAAAACAAAGGCATAAAAAGAACTCCCACCCATTTCATCCTATCACACTCCACTCCCCTCCCTCTTATCTTGGCACCTCCTGAATGATGGGTCATCCCTGCATCTTGTCCACTGCCCTGGGTCAGAAGCAGTGATGCAAGACACAGCACATTCACAGCAAGGCTGCTTCATTAAATTCTGTCCCCTCATGCAGAAAAGGAGAAGACGGGGAGAAATCCCTTCAGGTTGCATCAGTTTATTTCTCACACATACTCCCTCACCCCCCACCCATTCCACCTCATACATCACAACATCATCAATATACAACCATTCTCCATTCATCTCTGTCTTCTGTCCTCTCCCATCCTTCCTCAACAGACATTCCCCTCTTTCCCAAAGCCCCCTTCACCCCATCCATCCATCTCATCCTAGGTTGACCCCTCATGTTCACTCCTTCCACATCTGCCCTTCACACCTTTTTACTAGTCTTTCTTCACTCATTCTTTCCATGTGTCCAAACCATCCCAATACTCTTTCATCCACCCTATCTCCCAACTCCCTTTCCACCCCTGTTCTCCTCCTCACCTCATTTCTCACTCTATCTAGCCTAGTAACCCCTATCATACTTCTCAGACACCTCATCTCAAACACATTCAAACTCCTTCTCTCTTCCTCTCTTATGTTCCATGTTTCTGCCCTGTACAGTGCTGTCGGCACAATCACTCCTTCATACAATCTCCTCTTAGCATCCATTCCCAAATGTCTATTTCTCATTACATTTTATAATCCACCAAGGCATCTACTCATTTCTCTCAATCTACATTCTACCTCCACCTCCACTCCTTTTCCTGCCACATTCGCACCCAAGTATCTAAAACTATCCACTTCCTCCAATCTCTCTCCCTTAATACTCACTTCTAGTCTGCTGCCACATTCTTCCCTTGTACATCTCATCACCTTACTTTTACCCACATTTATCTTCAACTTCCTTCTTTCACACACTCTCCCAAACTCTGTCACCAACTTCCTCAATCCCTCCTCTGGTCCTGCTACAAGCACAGTGTCATCTGCAAACAACAGCTGGCTTATCTCCCACTTTTCTCCATTTTCTTTAACCATCTCCAATCCCTGACCCACCACCCCTGCATACCTCTTGCACCACCCCATCCATGTATAAGTTGAACAGCCAGGGTGATTTAACACATCCCTGACGAAATCCCACCTTTACCTCAAACCACTTACTCTCTCCATTTGTAATCCTGACACATGAACTTCTACTCTTGTAAAAACTCTTGACAGCTCCTAAAAGCTTTCCTCCTATCCCATATATCTGCAATACCTCCCACAGTGCCTTCCTGTCTACCCTGTCATAAGCCTTTTCTAAATCCACAAAAGCCCAAAAAACATCCTTTCCCTTTCCTATAGGTTTCTCACATATCTGTCTTACCACAAAAATCTGATCTACGCAACCTCTACCTGTCCTAAACCCACACTGCTCCTCACCAATTACTTCCTCTGTTCCTCTCCTAATCCTCTCAATCAAAACCCTCCCATAAGCCTTCCCAATTATACTTAACAAGCTGATCCCTGAAACTACTACATTCACACTTGTCCCCTTTTCCCTTGTAAAGTGGAACTATACAGGCACTCCTCCAGTCCATAACATAAAGGAGGCAAAGAGGAGAGCAGATGTGAAATGGGGAAGAGTATGACAGAAATTGTTGAAAGTAATAAAAAGATGTTTTGGAAAGAAATTAAGAATGGAAGAGAAGGCAAATCAAGTAGATAAGAAAAAGTGAAAGGTGCAGATGGAGAGATGATGATGGAAGAGAAGGCAGTAAGAGGAAGATGGGCAGAGTATTTTAGGGAGTTGCTAAATGTGAAGGAGGATAACAAGAGAAAGGTAGTTGCAGTGGGAAGTGCTAAGAAAAGGATCGTAATGAGAGAGGAAAATGGAGAAGAAATAAGGAAAGATGAGATGAAGGCAGTTGTTAAGATGATGAGAGCAGATAAGGGACCTGGGTTGGATAGTTGTCATGCAGAATGTCTGAAGAAAGAAGGTACACTGATGATGGACTGGCTGGTAAGGTTATTTAATGTCTGTTTAAGAGAGAGTAGAGTGCCAGAGGACTAGAGTGCCTGTACAGTTCCACTTTACAAGGGAAAAGGGGACAAGTGTGAGTGTAGTAGTTTCACAGGGATTAACTTAAGTGTAGTTGGGAAGGCTTATGGAAAGGTCTTGATTGAGAGGATTAGGAGAGGATCAGAGGTAGTAATCGGTGAGGAACAGTGTGGATTTAAAATCTAGGTGGGGCAATGTTAGTAGTGGGGTCCCCCAGGGCTTGGTTTTGGGTCCCTTGTTGTTCATTATGTACATAAACGACTTAGACATTGGGATAAATAGTGATGTTAGTTTGCGGATGACACTAAGATAGAACGCCTAATTAGGTCAGGAGACAATGCAGAGATTCTGCAGGATGATCTTAACAAATAGTTCACATGGTTGGTGAAATGGCAAATGAACTTCAATACCTCTAAGTGTAGCATGTTAAACGTAGGGCTACACAACCCTGAAAATAGATACACCTTAGATAACATGCTTTTAGAGAAAACTGATTGTGAGAGAGACTTGAGAGTTCTAGTGGGTCCGGATCTTAAAACCAGGAAACTGTGCATTAGCGCCAGGAATAAAGCTAACAGAGCATTAGGTTTTATTTTTAGGACGGTAACGAATAAAAGTGCAGAGGTAATTATTAAACTCTATCTAGCGATAGTTAGACCCATCCTTCACTATGCAGTACAGTTTTGGTCTCCGTCCTACAGAATGGACATCAATTCTCCAGAATCAGTACAGAGTAGAATGACCAAAATAATAGATGGACTCAGAAATTTGCCTTACCAAGCGAGGTTTAGGCACCTTAACTTACACTCTCTGGAAAGACATAGTGTGGGGTGATCTAATAGAGAGGTTCAAGTGGATCAAAGGCTTTAACAAGGGTGATGCAAACAAGGTCATCATATTAAGACAACAGGGCAGGACTCGCAGTTATGGTTATAAACTGGACAAATTTAGATTTAAGAAGGAAATAGGCAAGAATTGGTTTACTAATAGGGTGGTTGACGAATGGAATAAACTTGGTAACCATGTAGTAAGTGCTGAAACTATCAGTTGTTTTAAAAAATTATTAGACAACTTTCTAGATGGGGATGACAGGTGGTGATGGATATGGAGCTGCCTAGTGTAGGCCATATGGTCTCTTGCAGTCTCCTTCATTCTTATGTTCTTATATGGGGGGAAAAAGCCTTTGGTATATGTACATATAAAAAATCCACAACAATGACAAGAAATAACTGACAGTGTACAGTATCTGGAATAACAGAAAGCTATACCAGATCCAGAACTCCAAAACACTCACCTATGCAGATGACTTGACAACCCAGCATAGCAACTATAAAACAGTTGCTAACACCCAAACCTATATAAATACACTTGAATAATGGTTTAGAAACAGAAATCAGCAATATTACTCACTCCAGACAACGGTAAAAGAAATATGCAATACACATATACATATACCAAAGGCTTTTCCCCCCTTACACGGGGGGGAGGGGGGGGGTAGTCAAAAAGAAAAAGGCATGAAAACCACTCCCATCCATTCCATCCCCTACATATTCCACTCCCCTCCACCCTCCTTCCTCCCTCTCATCTTGGTACCTCCTGGATGATGGATCGTCCCTGCATCCTGTCCACTGTGTTGCAAGACACAGCACATCCACAGCAAGACCGCTTCATTAGTTCGGCACCCCCCCCCCTGCAGAAAAGGAAAAGACGGGGAGAAATCCCTTCGGGCTGCGTAACATTTTTCTCATGCACACTTCCTCGCCCCCCATCCCCCACCCACTCCCCCTCATGCATCACAGCATCATCCATACACAACCATTCTCCATTCATTCCTCTGTCCTCTCCCATCCTTCCTCAACAGACATTCCTCTCTTTTGTAATGCCCCTTTTACCCCATCCATCCATCTCATCCTAGGATGCCCCCTCATATTCACACCTTTCATCTCTGCCCTCCACACCTCTTTTACTAATCTTTCTTTACTCATTCTTTCCATGTGTCCAAACCATCCTAATACTCTTTCATCAACCCTATCTCCCAGCTCCCTTTCTACCCCTGCTCTCCTCCTCACCTCCTCATTTCTCACTCTATCTAGCCTAGTAACCCCTATCATACTTCTCAGACATTTCATCTCAAACACATTCAAACTTCTCTCTTCCTCTCTTATGTTCCATGTTTCTGCTCCGTACAGTGCTGTCGGCACAATCACTCCTTCATATAACCTCCTCTTAGCATCCATTCCCAGATGTCTATTTCTCATTACACTTTTTAATCCACCAAGGCATTTATTCGCTTCTCTCAATCTACATTCTACCTCTACCCCCACTCCTCCCTTTATTGCCACATTCACACCCAAGTATCTAAATAGTAACATTTAATGGTCAAACCCATCAGAATAGAAATAAACAGTTCTGTGCCTTTGAAACATGAACTTCTTTCCATATATCAAAAGATTTATCAGTATAAATCAAGAAAATAATCATAGTAAAAGAAATTACAATCACAGATTTTGGACAAAAGGAAACCAATCAGATTACAAATAATGACAACCATAATTGATTATGCTTAAATAGTATGATTCCAAACATTTAGGAAAATGATGGCACCTAATTAAAGAAATTGAAGCATTAACAATAAGAAATGAACCAAAACCTCCTCAACAAAACAGACATCTGTATATAAAACCAAAATCTTCCCCTTAGAGCATCACATGAATATGACAAGTACTTAGGACTGTGCAATAGCTGTTGACCCTACTCACCCATTTCATTCCATCACACAAGCAACCAACTGAATGCAGCATCTCAAACATCTACAATCTAACACCTATACACTCTGAGATCATAAGATAATTATTTCAATACTGACCAAACTCCCTACTCCATGAAGTCCCTCCACACATTAAACCCACATGAAACTTCCTCCCAAGAGAAACAAACCTGGTCATGAGACAGAGTATTGGCCCATCAGGGAGAATGAGGGTGTTCCCCAGTTTTGAAGGGCAGCAGGGAAATAATTCACTCTGCCATTCTTCTTACGGGACCATTACTTGCAAGTATCTTTCATTGGTCCCTCTGGTGAGGTAAACCCCTCTACTGAGAAAGGTGTAGCTACGATTATATTCAACGCATTATCTATTACTCAAAAATAAGAAGAAACAGATTTATGCAAATTTACATATCTACAATGTGAACATACATACATATACCAAGGCTTTTTCCCCCTTCCAAGGGAGGTAGCCAAAAAGGGAAAGGCATAAAAACACTCCCACCCATTTCATCCCTAAATACACTCCACACCCCTCCCACCCTCCCTCTCATCTGAGCACCTCCTGGATGACGGGTCATCCCTGCACCCTGCCCACCGCCCTGGGTCAGAAGCAGTGTCGCAAGACACAGCACATCCTTGCATATAAGGAGAGGACGGGGAGAAATCCCTTCGGGCTGCGTCAAAATTTACTCACACATACTACCCCACCCCCCGCCCATTCCTCCTCATGCAATCACAACATCATCCATATACAACCATTCTCCACTCACCTCTGTCTTCCGTCCTCTCCCTTCCTTCCTCAACAGACATTCCCCTCTTCCCCAAAGCCCCCTTCACCCCATCCATCCACCTCATCCTAGGACGTCCCCTCATGTTCACTCCCTCCACATCTGCCTTCCATACCTCTTTTACTAGTCTTTCTTCACTCATTCTTTCCATGTGTCCAAACCATCCTAATATTCTTTCATCAACAATGTGAAACCCATTAGAAATTATTTGGTTACTATGCAGTTAAGACCAAGGAACTATCAATTTTCTTTGTTTTCTTGACAAAGGCAGGAACCATTCAAATCTATATGAGCTTATGTGGGGACATTAGCTATGAACCTTTAGTGGCACTGTTGTAACATAAATACATACTTTATTCATGTTACTAGTGCTCTCTACCTGATACCTGACTCATAGGAAAATAATAATTCCATCACTGTCACAATCTATATCTCAGCATGAAAAGTTAGATATACATGGCACTTTATGGTATCTACATATGGTGCCACTACCCTCTAAGAGGCAGAGGTGCCCTGCTCCTAGAGACAGTTTCCATTTTTGTTCACTCCTACAGGGGGTTATATGAGTACTTGGTCCCTGGGCTGGGTCTGTATTCACAAATAAGAGATCTATAGATCCACCCAGTGGTTGTTGCTGGTTTAGATGCTGAAGGGCCCTTAGAAACTATAACTAAAGTGGCCCATGGAGTTTTCAAAAGGTACTTCCATAGTTTGTCTTATATCTGAAGTGTATTCGTCAACTTCTGTGAAGCTGAACTGATTTGCTGGATAAACAACGAATCATTGAAAATTTACTTCAACTTCAAACAAATGCAAATTGTTGTCACGTGTCCATAAACTAAACTTCAGCATATTAAGTATTTATAGCTTTCTTCAGGTATGAGTCATCTCAATATTCCATATCACTCTACCAATCCTCTTCCAAATATTAATTTTTCACCTTAACATCATAATAATGGTCAAGGTTTTAACCTTCACATCATTTGTGTTTTTGCTTCCTTTTGTTACAAAATTAAATTGATCCTTGATGATATTGAAAGACCCTATATCATCTTTCAGGGTATTCCTATTAGGACTACATCCACTTGATAAATTCACATTCTTATTACTTGTACAGGATTCTTTTTCAGCCTTTTTATTATTCAAACTTCCACCATACTTGTTCTTGATTTCTATTTTTGTTTATCACCTCCTTTGACTTCACTCTTCCGCTTATGCTTCCTTTTTTCTCAGCATTCATCATTATGTTTCAAGCTTTTAGAAGAGACTCTCTTGTTCTTGGTTTTGTACTTATGTTTATGTTTTTCTTTTGAATATTTTCCATGGCTTTTGTCCAACTGGTTATCCTTTGTCTGGTGCTTGTTACACTTGCTTCTTACACTAGAGCAGGGGTTACCAAACTATGGCTCGTGACGCCAGTTCATCCGGCCCGCCGACGGAAGAACGCGATTGACTGATGAACATTTGAAAGCAATTCTCTTG
This sequence comes from Oratosquilla oratoria, assembly GCF_046742065.1. Classification (NCBI taxonomy): domain Eukaryota; kingdom Metazoa; phylum Arthropoda; class Malacostraca; order Stomatopoda; family Squillidae; genus Oratosquilla; species Oratosquilla oratoria. Next base: position 32,977,281 of record NC_134810.1, read on the forward strand.
ATTGGATGCAGCAATTCCAAACCAAACACTGATGATATCTTGAAAACCAAACGTCAGTTTCACAAATCTCACTGACCTTTTCTGCTGCTTAGTTTGTAAGATTCGGATATGTGCACACTATGTCTGATGTAACTATCTTTTTGCTAACGTGGCTTCTTTGATAACTTTTTAGTAAATAAACATGTTGATTGGTTTTGTTTTATGTGCATTGCACGCCACTCACCCATGATTAACATGGAATGCTAAACTTAGTTTTTGTTCTTTTTTCCCAGAGCTTTTGTTCTGGCTTGCAAGTATTGAACAGAATGATTATGCGGCCTGCGCTCATCATTCTTTCAGTTATCCGGCCCGCAGTGAAAAAAGTTTGGTGACCCCTGCACTAGAGGAATAGTCCTTTGACATTTCATTTTCATTCTCTGTATGACAACTTTGAGTGTTAAAACAAGGTTTTTGTTTGGATGTTTTATCAGAATCATCAGACTTTGCTATCTGATCAGAGGTGCCAACTCTATCCTCATTCTTTTCAAAAGAGCAGTGAGAGATAAAATCAGAAGTAGAACCAGATATTTGTTTGGATGTTTTTTCATACTTATCTTTGAACTACTTGTGCTAATGTTTTTCTCTCTGGAAAAGTAATGTGGTGTAGAATCGAATGTCTGTTCTGGTGTTTTGGCACTTTGAGTTCTTCTTATGTAACTGGTTTGAGTTGTAGAACTAGGCAACTGTAAGTTTTTGTTCTCTCTCTTTGAAAACTCTGGAGGGTGTAAAATCAGGTTCACATTTTTGTGCTTTCTCAATTTCATCTCTTTGGAATGTATTTTCTTTGGATACACCATCACTTTTCTCTTTTTATTTTGGTAAAGGATTCAAGTCATTTCTAGTGGAACAACTACTTGCTGCATCATCTGAATTGATTGACTCTATAACTCTTTCAAATTCATCTAAGTCCTCAGTAATAAGCTCATCAACATCCTTGTCTACAGGTTTGTCTGATACACTATATTCACTCATACATGAAGCCTGGTTCTTTTTAGTGCATGGAATTTCACCGCCTAGTTCCATCCTGTGTATCACCAGTCAGTCTTTGTTTAATTTGATGAAAATTTCTTGATATAAAGCAAGGTCGGGATGACACTTTATTACTTTTGAACTCACCACTCAATATGCTCTCTAGAACAGCTCTTCCACTATTGTGAGGTTTCTTCCTTGGTGACTGTATAGGTAACTTAGAACTGCCTTGAGATTTTTCATTACAATCGATCTTCTCTGGTTGCTGAGAACTTGTTTCATATCTTGAGACACTAGGTGCAGATTTCTGTATAGTATCATTGGCATTCGAATTGTCAGAGGAAGACATGGTTACATCTTGAAGATGGTTAGCTTCATTATACTGTGCTGAAGGTGTTACAACTTCTTGGACATGGGGTTCACATGAAACTGGCTCAGTCTGAGACCATAATGACTTCTGTAATTTTAAATATTGTTCACTATCTTTCTCTCTATTATTTTGAGTTTTCAAAGTGGCACTTCCTATGGTTGGTTCAGTCTGGAAACTTCTGCTCCTATTTTTTGAATTACTGATGGAAATTTTTTCATTTGACTCCCTAGACTGAGAGGCCCCAGAGGATTTCAGCTCCTTGCTGTATCCCTTGAGTGAGAAATAGCCATCCTGCAGGTTTTTTCAGGTAGCTTATTGCAATATAGTTTAGGCAATAGAAACAGCTGAGAGAGGGACTGTGAAAAGAATCACCAAATCAGGTGGAGGGAGGGTAAACTAAAAGTTTACTATACAAACAGCAGAAGTGTAATAAATAAATTGATTTACTGTGAGGTAAAGCATGCATAGAGAAATTTGATATTATAGCTATTACTGAATCCTGGATCAATATGGCTGATAGACATTTCCTTCTGGAAATCGAGATATAAGAATATAAGTATTTTCACAAGGAGTTGGCAGCAGTGGGGAGGAGTAGTACTTTTCATTAAAAATACAGTAAACTTTATTATTAATAATTCAAATAAGGAAGAGGATAGTACAGAATCAATTTGGGTGGAGATTATAGGCAAGAATAAGACACTTATTATTGGCATCCTATATAGACCTCCTAACCTCAGCATTGAGCAGACTGAATCCCTGATTCATGAAATTTGCAGGGTGTCCCAGTATAAAAACATTGTGATCATGGGAGATTTTAATTATAGAAACAGAGACTGGGAAATTTTAGATCATGAGACGAAATTTTTCTTAGATGTGGTAAAGGATATCCTAAAACAAATGTTTACTGATCCTATGAGGGGAGAGAATACTAATGATAGGCACCTACCGAGTAATGTAAAAGTGGGAGATAGTCTAGGCTCTAGCAATCATCAAGAAATAAGATTTAATAATATCTGGGAAGAATTAAAAAGTACTGGACTTCCGGAGAGCTAATTTTGATGAGAGACTATACGAGACATTTGAACATTTACGGGACCAACCCAGGGGGCTGTGATGGGGTCAGATACATGGTCAGTCCGGATGTCATTAGCATGGTCAAGGGTCGGGTCACAAAGGGTACCTTGGGTCAAGTCACTTGTGGGCATGGAGTCAACAGCCTGGTCAGCAATTTGGATGGAATGTATAGAAACCTAGCAGCTCTAATTCTAAATGCACAAAATAAATTTATTCCCCTCAAGTCAATATAGAACAACAGAGTAACACTCCCAAATGGATGATGGACATACAAACATGAGGTCAGAATGAAAAGAGGACTTTACATAAGAATAAAATACAGGGAAACATACCTTAGATCTAAAAATAATGATATGGCAAGACTGGTTAACCACTTCCATACGGTGACGCCTACGTAGGCGGCATGAGGAGCAAGTGGGTACTCGATGATGCCGACGTCGGCATCTTGATTATATTTATTGTAGTTGTACCTACGTAACCTCCATTCTCTCTAAACTGGCTTCATTATATTTTCTATGGTTATCAAAATACACCGGTGAAAGAGAACGAACGATTGAGCACCGACTTTTTTTTTTTATAATGTGATTATTATGAGGCAACATCGCATGTCGGGCAGCTAATGCTGCCAGACGTGCGATGTGCCCGGAGTGAAGAGGTTAAAAAGAATATGTGCATAGTGAAACATAACTATGAAATTAAGGTTGCCAGACAAGTGAGATCCAACCCAAAGGACTTCTTTCATCTTTGCAGAGCAAAAAATAAGGAAAGTACAGGCCCAATTCAAAATGACAAAAATGTCATGATAGAACCAGAGGACAAAAATGGGTGAAGTGCATAACAAATATTTTCTCTTGGTGTTTACTAAGGAGAGGTTAGATAAGGTACCTGACTGTGATCTAATTTTCAGTGGGGATGAAGAAAGTAGACTAATATCAGTATTAGTATGGTAGAAGTAGTCAAGCAGATTGAAAGACTTAAAGCTATAAAATTCCAGGGTCCAGATGAAAATTTTCTGAGAGTGCGCAAAGAGTGTAAATTTGAAATCTGCAACCAGTTAACAGAAATATTTAATAAGTCAGTAGAAACTGGTTTTGTGCCTATTGCTTGGGGGCAGGCAAACATTGTTCCTGTTTTCAAAAAGGGAGATAAATTGTCTATATTCAACAACAGGCCAATCAGTTTGACATCAGCTATAGGTAAAATGTGAATCAATAATACACTCCTCCCTCTATTTATGAACTAGTTACGTTCTTGAAAAACCATTCGTATATCGAATATACTTAAATCGAGCACTTTTTCCCATATAAACCCATTATATTATGCGAGATAGGTTCTTACAAACAATTTTCTTTCTAAATAGTCACTACAGTTGTAGCAGCCAAGCCAAACAAATTTGTGTAGTGTAATGGAGTTTGGAAAGAGTAAGATAGAATATCAGGGCAATATAAGGTTGGTACAAAAGAAGTAAAAAAAGTAGCTCAGAAATGGACCTAGGAGTAATTATTAGCAAAGACATGTCACCAAACAAGCATATAAACAAAAAAGTAAGGGAAACCTACAATTTACTAAGAACAATAAAGGTGGCCTTTAACTACATGGATAAAGAAATGGTAAAGAAAACATTAGTCATGCTGATAGGACCAAGATTGGAGTATGCTGTGACACTATGGACACCTAGAACAAAAAAGAATATAAAGAAATTAGAAAGAATCCAAAGAGCAACAGCAAAGATGGCACCAATGCTTTAAAAATTGACATAAGAGCAAAAATTGTCCAAGCTGGAACTAACAACCCTGGAACAAAGAAGAGAAAGAGGAGATCTACTGGCCATTTACAGAATCATGAAAGGTATGGAAGTTCTTGATAGAGAAGATTTATTAAAGTGGGACAGAAGAAAAACAAGAGGATACAAAAACTCAAAAAGGATAGTTATAGAAGAGATCTGAAAAAGAATAGTTTTCCACACATATAGATGTTTGGAACAAATTGGACAAAAAAATAGTATGTGCAAAAACCATACAAGAATTTAAGAACAAACTAGATGCTGAGAGGTACAAAGATGGGTCACTATGAGCATAACTCCCTTCCCATATAATACAAATAAGTAAATACATGCTGAATCCAATAGTACTTGTGGGTTCACAACCTGAATATATTGCTGAGTTTCCTGAACAGTTGATCTAGATGTCTGGGGTTGAAAAACTGATGATGATTCTTTCTCCCTATGGGCAGTGAAAATATGTGTTCCATCAACACTGTCCTCCTGAAAGAGTAAGTCAGTAGTGAGAGATAAGCTGTTAAAAACAAAACTTCCTTATACATCTTAAATAACCTGGATAATTATAATACATATACCAAGGGCTTTTCCCCCTTACAAAGGATGTACCAAAAGTTAAAAGGCATAAATCCACTCCCACCCATTTTATCCCCACATACTCCACTCCCATTCACCACCCATCCCTCCCTGTTTTCTTGGTTCCTCCTGGATGATGGGTCATTCCTGCATTTGCCCACTGCCCTGGGTCAGAAGTAATGCAGCAAGACACAGCACCACTGCAAGGTTGCTTCATTTAATTTGCGACCCCCCTTCTCCATCCACTCTTGCAGAAAAAATGAGAAATCTTTTTGGGCTGCATTAAAATACCATTCACACCTACTCCCTAACCCCCCTTTTCGCACCTACTCCCTTCCATGCATCACAGCATCATCCATACACAAGTATCTTCCACTCACCCCTATCTTCTCCCTTCCTTCCTCAACAGACACCCCCCTCTTTCCCAATGTCCCTTTCACCCCATCCATCCATCTTGTCCTTGGTTGCCCTCTCATGTTCACTCCATCCACCTCTGCCTTCCATACTTCTTTTACTAATCTTTCTTCACTCACTCTTTCCATGTGTCCAAACAATCCCAATACTCTTTCATCAACCCTATCTCCCAACTCTTTTTCCACTCCCACTCTCCTCCTCACCTCATTTCTCCTTGTATCCAGTCTAGTAACCCCTACCATATTTCTCAGACATTTCATCTCAATCACATACTCTTCCTCTCTTATGTTCTATGTTTCTGCCCCATACAGTCCTGTTGGCACAATCATCTCTTCATGCAATCTCCTCTTAGCATCCATTCCCAAATATCTATTTCTCATTGTACTTTTTAATCCCTTAAAGTATTTGCTTGTTTCTCTCAATCTATATTCTACCTCCACCTCCACTCCTCCCTTCCCACCACATTCACCCACAAACTATCCACTTCCTCCAGTCTCCCTTAATACTCACTTCCAATTTGCTGCCATCCTCTCCCTTTGTACATCTAAATCACCTTATGTTTACCCACATTTTTCTTCTTTCACACACCTTCCCAAACTCTGTCACTAACTTCCTTAATCCCTCTGATCCTACTACAAGAGCAGTACTGTCAGCAAAAACAACTGGATTATCTTCATTTTTCTCTAACCATTTCTAATCCCTGGCCCATTACCCTTACATTTACCTCTTGCACCAACCCATCTATGTATACATTGAACATTCACAGTGACATTACACATCCCTGGTGAAGTCCCACCTTTACCTTAACCATAATAAATAACTATAATAACTATAGAAATATAAAATAAGAACCCAACTCCTATCCATGAAGCAGTTGAAGCAACCCAAGGAAAAGTACCACTACCAAAACAATGCAACAAGCACTACTCCAAAGAAAATTCCAAACCTACTTCAGCAAAATATGGACATAAATGAGGAAATATAGGAAATGAAACTAGGCACAGATGCAACCTCTGCACACACACAAATTTCCAACAAAGATGTGGATGGGGCAATAACAAAATTGAAAAACTCCCACGTAGAAAGTCCAGATGTCAAACATCTAAAACATCTCTGCCCAAAAACAATAAAGGTTTCAACTAATTCTTTCGACCCCTTCCAACTATATAACAAAATTCCAATAGACTGAAAATGAGCTCATATAATGTCTATCTCACTACTACTCACCAAATCAAACCTGTTAGACTGATAATAGAGACATAACTAATCTACCTGTTTCCTTGAACTAATTTGAAGTTAAGGAAGGTCACTGCACCAAGATACTTCTCATAACATTCAACAAATGCTAAAGAGATTTAACAAGAAAATACCAGCATAAAGAACAGTCATGTTAACAATAGGCAAATAAAGCATTTGATAAAAAAAAAAAAAAAAAAAAAAAAAAAAAAAAAAAAAAAAAAAAAAAAAAAAAAAAAAAAAAAAAAAAAAAAAAAAAAAAAAAAAAAAAAAAAAAATAGAAAAAAAGACAAGAAATAGCTGACAGTATAGAGTAACCTAGAATAAAAGAAATTATGGGGCTCACTTAAGAAGCAATACCAGATACATAACACCAAAACACTCACCTATGCAGATGACTTGATAATAACCCAGCACAGCAACTACAAAATAGTTACTAACACCCAAACCTATATAAACTAGAATGATGGTTTAGAAACAGAAATCAGCAATATTACTCAATCCAGACAACCTTGAATAAAAGAGACATCCAATAGTAACATTCAATAGCCAAACCCATTGGAACAGAGGTAAACAACTCTGAGATTTTGATACATGAACTTTATTCCATATATCAAAGATATGTTAGCATAAATCAAGAAAATAAACATACTAAAAGAAGTTACAATCACAGACTTTGGACAAAAGGAAACCAATCAGATTGCAAATAATGACAACCATACTAGATTATGCTTACACAGTATGATTTCCAACATTCAAGAAAATGATGGCAACTAATTATAGAAAATGAGGCGGTAACAATAAGAAATGCACCAAAACTACATGAATATGACAGGTACCTAAGTCTATGCAATAGCTTTCAACCCTACTCACCCATTTCTTTCCATCACACAAGCACAACCAACTGAATGCAGCATCTCAAGCATCTACCTGCACGACTCAACACATCAATACAGCACACTCTCAGATCATAAGATAATCATTTAAAAAATGATCACCAAACTTCCTACTCCATGAAGTCCCTCCAGACATTAGGCCCATAAGAAAGTCCCTTCCAGGAGAAGCAAAAACTGTATTAGCATAACTGTGTACAGATCACATTTAGTGCTAAAATGATACCAGATGCATCTATCACAAAAGATAACACCTCATCTCACACTGTCCCACCTTAGCCACACCCAAACAACACAATAGTCCTTCCTTCAATGACTTATGGGTTGTTGCAGGTTATCTGAGAACCATAGGCCTCCAACAAGAGAATTGGAACAACAGACTATACTGTAACTTGACAATCTAATTGGTAAAAGATGTTGCTCTTGTTTTGTTCCTAATTCAGAATCTAAGGCTTTTTTTCACAAAGGTGAGACCTTGATAATTACATCGCATTAACTAATATCAGCCCTGAAATAACTGAAATGGAACAGAATATTTTCATTGTCAGCCTTACTGGTATTTCCCCCCTTGTAAGGGAGGCAGTCAACCAGGGCATGTACACCTCCAATCCAACAACCTTTTGTTATCTTTTCTTTTCTAGCACCTCTACAGCAGGGTCCAACAGCCAAAATTGGTTTAGCCCCATTGCTTTGTTACATGGTGATCCTCCTCTCCTACTCACGAGTTATGAGAGAAGGCAAAGAGAAATAACTTTGGGCTACATCTATATATCCTCCATTCGCCATTCACACCTATCTCTTGCCTTCTCCCTTCCCTGGTTAATTCTCTCCTTTTACCCATGGCCCCTTTCACCCTATCTATCTCACTCCACCTCTGCCTTCCACTTTTGGCTTTTCTTCCCTCATTCAATATGCCCAAATCATCCCAGTTTTCTATAATCAACCCTATATGCCAGCTTGTTTTCCACCCATCCTCTCTGCTTTACCTTATTTCTCACTCCATTCATCCTACTTCCACCAAACTTTTTAAAAACATTTAAATTTATGTTAAAACTGAGGAAGTGGATAGTTCTAAATATTCAAGGGCACACACTGCCTGCAAGGAATGGAGTTGGGGTTCCCCATGGCTCAGTTGTGGGCATCATGAATGACAGGAAGTACAACTGAGCAGTACAACTGCACAAGCTGGTCTATGAAGCCCTTTTGTGCTTGGTGTGGGATTCTAGGCCTGGCTAGAAACAAACATCGACGACATGGTACTATCACCTGAACTTATAACTGTTATATCTGAGTCGTATCGCCAGACCCGGCTTGGACAAATAATGTCCTCCTTGCCTTGAAAGCTGGCCCAAATGAAGTAGCAGCCTGAACAATGTAATTGACGTCCACAGTGGTTGGTCTCGCTATTCAAATGATGACACTCGGTCCTTGATAAAAGATGAGTGCTGCCAATCAAGGGGATGGGGTATCGACTTCCATACGTATATAGGAATGAAACTTGCATTAGGACCCTGTACGAAAACTGTTTTGTGTATTGTTTGCCGACGTGCTCCATCAATGATATGGTTCTTAGTCACCAGGGATTAGGACCAATAACCGAGATGCAAAAATGCTTGTACTGATTATAGAGGAATATGGGTCCTCTGGTATCATAGGCACATCTTTCGGGACAGTGTTGCATCTCATGCAGTTATGCTTACACCCTTTCTAGAGACCTTGCAAGACTCTGGCTTAAATAAATTTAATATACGTTAACATGTATGTTACTCAGAATGATGCCAATTTTGGCTTGTCTCTCTCTCTCTGATCGGAATCAATTTTTTATTTCAAAGGTAGACTATTGGTTTTTGAAACACCATCATAGAGATAAACAATTCTAGCGTGCAGTATCTGCTATATAAAAAAAAGCAGAGTAAAATCCAAGTCGGCTTCAGTGATATTAGATTTAAAGTCGGCACCCTGTTCAAGGTTGTTACATCTGTGATATGTCATCACGTCAATTGGCACTAATAGGTTTTCTCAATTTTAGCATGTGAGATCGCAAGTGGGGAAATGGAGGAGTGGGAGTGGAAGGAAACTGTAGAGAGAAGTAAGCAGACGTCTTTGGGGTATTGGAAAGTGTTATGAGAAATAAGTATCTGAAAATAGATACAAAGAGCTTATATGAAGAGGTGATTGTGTCGACGACACTGCATGAGGCGGAGACTTGGAATTTAAAAGACAAAACAAAGTTTAAACATATTTGAAATGAAGTGTCTCAGAATTATAGCAATGGGTAACAAGATTGGCTAGAGTGAGAGATAAGGACATGAGGAGGAGAGTGGGAGTGGAAAATGAGCTGGCAGATAAGCCGATGAAAGATTATGGGTTTGAGCACATGAAAAGAACAAGTGAAGAAAGATTAGCAGTGTGAAAAACAGAGATGGATGGAGTGAACATGAAGGGATGACTGAAGATGAGGTGAAAAGAGCTTTGAGCAAGAGGGAGGGGAATGTATGTTGAGCAGGGAAGGGAGAAGCCAGGGGATAGGGGCGAGCGGTTGTGTATGGGCATTTTAAAGAGGGATGAATGAACTTCTCCCAGTCTTCTCTATTTTCTGCATGGGGGGGGGGTAGGGTCACTGTGCAAGTGAAGCGGCCCTGCTGTGTCTTGCTGCATTACTTCCGACCTGGACAGGGTACCCGATGAAAACATCTCCTCTCACATACAGCCATAACATCGTCAGGCCGGGGTTCATACTCCCCCTGGATTTTAGCACCTTGGACATTTGCCTCAACAAGCTGCACCCCAGATATTAGCCCTCCCCTACTTCTACCCTGTGGGACGTTTGCCCTCGAAGCCATGTCGCCTGGAAATCTCTCCTGGGCAACATAAGGAGGCAAATCCAGAGAAGGCAGATGTCCTATAAAGTAAAATACCTGGGGCAAATGTCTTAGGGTGCAAATATCTGGGCCTTGGACCTTTACTCAGTAGGGGCCTAAAATCCAGATATCCATGGGGAAATGTCCTCATGTCTCATCCCAGGCACCCTATGTGTCTAGGATATTCTTAGATATCTAAAGGTGTTTGGAATCTTTTCAGAATATTGAGATATTGGAGAGCTTTACATACCTGGGTTAGTGCATAACAGTGGTGGGTCATGTCAGGAAGTACTTCAAAGGATTTGCATTACCTATGCTGTTATGGATTCACTTAACAAGAGTATTTGTCATTGTCATTATTTATGCAGAACTAAGATTCGAAACTTCAAGTCACTTGTACACCCGGTCTTCCTGTATAGTTGTGACATGGACATTAAATACTGGCTTGAAGAGGTGTCTCAATGTCTTTGATACAAGTGCTTTTGAGAATCATGGGGGTATTGCTGGAATGACTTAGTATCAAACCATTGAGACTCAGTCTAATCCAGTTACCAGCATAATTTGTGAACATAAACTCCAGCTGTGGCATGTTTCTCTGATGTCGATGAGACAACCCTCAATGGAAGAAACTAATGGGACGCCTACAGAACTCATGGCTGCTGGGGCAAATTGATCGAACTTGCCGAGTTGTTTGGAGTGAGAAGGGTGTCTGCATGGGAGCTTACTTGGAGAGACCACGAGGACTGGCATCTGTGAATGAAGCAACCAACCCCCTGGCATATGCCCCCAATTGATGATGATGTTCGGGCTCTAAATGGTTGTTCCAGGACAATTCTTATTTTGGGACACACTGTAGTAGATGGATATCATAGCAACAGCTATGTAGTGCAAGCTGTGGTTAAAACACTTGGAAACAAGGTAACCAATATCAATTATAAAAATAAAATTCGTTCCCTTGCACTACGTGTGCATAAGTAATGATGATGAGGCTGAATAAATACAAAATACACGAAGGAAAACAAGATGGCGTCACCTGGTCTGTAAAAATCCCATTATAGCAAAGAAGGATCAATGACTTCACTGCGCGCAAATGATAACATATACATTTGAAGTGCTGTTGAAAATGTGTAGACTACCATTTAAACACTGCCCCTGGTGGTATCATCAGTGATTCTACATGTTTCAAGATTTTTGAAAATACATATGAAAATAAACATAAATAAAAATGAGTGTCACTGTGATGTCTCGATAGAGCTGTCTGACATTTCTGACATTGTATAAAATTCCTGTGTTAGGTTGGAGCTGTCCTACCTAATATATAAATCAGCATCGATACAAAATCAAATACATATATCAATAAGACTTCTCCCCGTGGTTTTCATTCCATTTAAAATATGCTCCCTTTTTCTATTCCTTCACTTCAACTGAGGATGCAGAAAGATCTGCGAAACATCTTGATTACAAAGGATTACAAAGGTGGAGCATGCCGACAGGAGATCTTTTGATCCATATCTAGGTCGGATGCGAAAAAATCATAATGATAAACAAATAGATAAATAAATGAATAAATAAAAACTATAATAATGTAAATGATAAATAAAATCCATAAATAAATGCATAGGTATAGTTGAATAAGCAGGTAAATAGTAAATAATAATAAATTGACATATAACAATTTATAAATGAGAATCAAGCAAATAATAATAAACAGACAAATTATAACAAAACATACATACATATACCAAGGCTTTTTCCCCCTTTCGAGGGAGGTAGCCAAAAAGAAAAAGGGCATAAAATCATTCCCACCCATTCCATCCCTAAATACACTCCACTCCCCTCCACCCTTCCTCTTATCTTAGTACCTCCTGGATGATGGGTCATCCCTGCACCTTGTCCACTGCCCTGGGTCAGAGGCAGTGTCACAAGTCACAGCACATCCACAGCAAGGCCGCTTCATTATACTGGCGACCCCCTCTCCGTCCCCTCATGCATAAAAGATGACGGGGATAAAGCCCTTTGGGCCATGTAAAATTTTGCTCACACATACTACCTCACCCCCCATCCCCCCACCCATTCCACCTCATGCATCACAACAATCATCCATATACAACCATTCTCCATCACCTCTGTCTTCTGTCCTCTCCCGTCCTTCCTCAACAGACATTTCCCTCTTCCCCAAAGCCCCCTTCACCCCATCCACCCATCTCATCCTAGGACATCCCCTCATGTTCACTCCCTCCACATCTGCCTTCCATACCTCTTTTACTAGTCTTTCTTCACTCATTCTTTCCACGTGTCCAAACCATCCTAATACTCTTTCATCAACCCTATCTCCCAACTCCCTTACCACCCCTGTACTCCTCACCTCCTCATTTCTCACTCTATCTAGCCTAGTAACCCCCATCATACTTCTCAGACACCTCATCTCAAACACATTCAAACTCCTTTTCTCTTCCTCTCTTATGTTCCATGTTTCTGCCCCATACAGTGCTGTTGGCACAATCACTCCTTCATACAGTCTCTTAGCATCCATTCCCAAATGTCTATTTCTCATTACACTTTTTAATCCACCAAGGCATTTACTCGCTTCTCTCAATCTACATTCTACCTCCACCTCCACTCTACCGTTTCCTGCCACATTCGCACCCAAGTATCTAAAACTATCCACTTCCTCCAGTCGTTCTCCCTTAATGCTCACTTCCAGTCTGCCACTTCCACCCCTTGTACATCTCATCACCTTATTTTTACCCACATTTATCTTCAACTTTCTTCTTTCACACACTCCCGAAGTCTATCACCAATTTCCTCAATCCCTCCTCCGATCCTGCCACAAGCGCAGTGTCGTCCGCAAACAACAGCTGGCTCACCTCCCACTTTTCTCCATTTTCTTTAACCATCTCCAATCCCTTTCCCACCACCCTTGCATTTACCTCTCGCACCACCCCATCCATGTACAAGTTGAACAGCCAAGGCGACATATCATATCCCTGACGAAGTCCCACCTTTACCTCTAACCACTCTCTCCATTTCTAATCCTGACACATGCTTTTATCTAAATTATTCTTAAAGCTTCGAACTAAACTACATTGCACTGCCCCTGCAGGAAGTTTATTCCATTCATTAACTACATGGTTGGCGAAGTTGTTTCTACCCACTTCCACATTAAATATATTTCCAGACAGTTTGAGACCACTGTTTCTTGTCTGATTCTCATTCAGTGTGAAAAATTTGTCACTTTTGATTTCAATTCCCTTTAGAATGTTCAAGACCTGTATCAAGTCACCTCTGAGTCTACGCTTTTTAAGGAAAACAGATTCATATGTTTTAGTCGATTTTCGTATGATTTATTTTTAACATTTGGAATTAGTTTTGTTGCTCGCCATTGTAATTTTTCTAATCTGTCAATGTCTTTAATGAGATTCGGTGACCATACGGAAACAGCGTATTCCAAAAGTGGACGAACTAACGATTTATATGGCTTGTTTATGAGTGGTAGATTTTTAAAGTCAAAGATCGCGTAATCAGTCCTAGAATTTATTTGCTTTCTCGGGGGCTGAAATACACTGTTTAGATGACCTGAGATCGTTACTGATAATTACGCCGAGATCCTTTTCACTATCCACTTTTGTTAACGAATTTCCAAATGTGTAATCGTACCATTATTTTTACCTATGTGCACTGCCTTGCATTTGTTAAATTTCATTAGCCACTTTTTAGACCATTGCTGTAATTGATCTAAATCTTCTTGAATATCTAATTGGTTTAAGTAATCATTTGCCATTCCGCACATTTTATATAATCAACAAATCTGGAAACAGTAGATTTTAGTCCGTGGTCTATATCATTTATATATACTATGAATAAAAGTGGCCCAAGAACGGAACCCTGAGAAACTCTATTCGTAACATTTTTCCATCTAGAATTTTTTTCCATTTAAAACAGCTGTTTTCGATCATTCAGCCAATTACTAGCCCAACTTAATAGGCTGCCACTTATTCCGTGTGAAGCTAATTTAGTAAGTAGTCTTTCGTTGGTGACGGGATCAAAAGCTTGCAAAGTCTAGATATATTAAATCTATATTGTTTCTTTTGTTATAATTCGAGATAACTGTGTTGTAGAATTCGAGTAAGTTAGTCACGCAAGAACGTTTCCGTCTGAAACCATGCTGGCTATCCTTTATCAAACGGTTACTTTCCAAATGATGTTCAATAGCATCTTTGATGGTAGTGTCCATCATTTTTCCTACGATTGATGTCAAACTTATAAGCCTGTAGTTATTTGGATTCTATTTGTCACCTTTTTTGAATATGGGAGTAACGTAAGCTAGCTTCCATCTTCTTGGGACATCTCCGTATATGATGGATTTCTTGAAAATAATTTCTAATGGAACAACAATCTCATTTTTCATTTCCTTTAAGATTCTTGGATGCCAACCGTCAGGCCCTGGTGTTTTATTGATTTTGAGTTTCTCTATACACCTTTTATTTTTTTCTTGTTATATTTACCGTAGTAAGTTTACCCTAGACCTTTCACAGGTTTCAGTTTGGAATTCACTTTGAGGTGTTTCGTTTACGAATACCGAGCTAAAATAATTGCTTAAAATATCACACATTCCTTCATTTGAATATTTAAGTTGACCGTCAGCAGATAATAGTGGCCCAATGTGATTCCTAACCTTTTTATTTGTAACTATAGAATTCTTTGGGATTCTCAATGGATTTATCAGCGATATGCATTTCGTATTGTCGCTTTTTTATTGTCTTTTTTTCTAATCTCTCTGTATTTTTAATACATAACTTTGATGGTAATTAGATCCACCCGAGCACTTGTATTTCTTATAAGCCTCTCCCTTTTTAGCATTACTTTTTTCAGTTTCTTTGTCAAGCCATTTTGGGCGAGCCTAATTTGGGGGACGTCTGTCCTTAAAAGGAATGTAAGTATGAATCATCTTAGTGAGCGTATTTTGAAATATTTCCCACATCTGATCTACAGGTCTTTCGCTTAATTTTGCCTCCCAACCTGTAAGCTGAAACTCCTGATGTAGTCCTATGAACTGAGCTTTGGTGATATCGGGTATTTTAGAAACACAAGTATCTATTCTAAAAATTTTTACCAGGTTGAATCTAAGTTGTGATCACTATTAGCTACAGTTTCACCGATTCTACATCGGTTATCATGCTTTCGCGGCTAGTGATCAATAGATCGAGTAAGTTTCGATGTCTTGTGGGCTCTTTTACATATTGAACTATGTAATTGTCACCGAGAAAATCAATGAAGCAACTACCTATATGGCCATGTTCAAGGGTCATCCAATCAATGTCAGTAAAATTTAAATCACCCATTATCAACAAGTCCCGGTTGCAATTACTAGACAGTTCTTGGGACGTACGCCGTCTCCCATTACTTGAAGCCTTAAATATTAAAGAATTAGACGTCCAGAAGTCATCGGATCATGTCCTCCCTTCCAGTAGAAAAAACCAGACCCGCACACCGTGACATTTGCCCACTGGAAGTTACAAGACGTGACATTAGCTCCCCGTAGGTCCCGGCGAGAGGGTGTATTTAGACATTTGCTCACCGGAAGTGACAACCCGACAAGACGTGACATAAGCCCATCGTTGGACTAGGGCCCCCTTCCTGGCGCCGCCCACCCGCATATTCCCACCAATAATATTCCACAATTTTTATTTCTTCTCTGTTGTTTGTACGGCCCACGGGCCTTAATATTATAATGTTTTTCACATTTGTAATCAGGTTTACCCTGAAGACGACCATGTGAAATGGTTGAAACAGCTGTCGGTATAAAATGGAAAACCACTCTGACGACTTTCGTACTTTCCTCCAGAGTTTGAACCATGATGAGAAAATGATACTTAGAAAGTTAGAGAAATGTTCTCTAAAAATCATTGATGCCACTTGTGCTTTAGCATTCAACAGTAATTGTTTAAGAGAAAGACTTTGCCCAAAAGGTGTATATATATATATATATATATATATATAAATATATATATATACATATACGTATATATATATAAACATACATATATACATATACGTGTATACATATATTATATATACACCAAGGGCTTTTTCCCACCTTACAAGGGAGGTCGTTAAAATGGCATAAATCCACCCCCATCCATTTCATCCCCACATACTCCACTCCCATTCACCACCACTCCCTCTTGGCTCCTGGATGACGGGTCATCCCTGCATCTCGCCCACTGCCCTGAGTTAGAAGCAATGCAGCAAGACACAGCACATCGACAGCACGACCGCTTCATTTAATCGGCGACCCCATGCAGAAAAAAGAGAAGACGGGAAGAAATCCCTTCGGGCTGCTTATCATTCACACGTATTCCCAATCCCCCCACTCCCATGCATGATAGCATCATCCACACACAACCATTCTCCACTCATCCCCTATCTTCTCCCTTAACAGATATACCTCTCCCAATACCTCTTTTACCCTATCCACCCATCTCATCCTCGGTCGCCCCCCTCATGTTCACTCCACCTCTGACTTCCACACTTTTTACTAATCGTTCTTCATTCTTTCCATGTGCCTAAACCATACCAATACTCTTTCATCAATCCTATCTCCCAATTCCCTTGCCCCTCCCTGCTAGTCTCGTTTCTCACTCTGTCCAGCCTAGTAACTCCTACCATACTTCTCAGGCATTTCATCTCAAGCACAAACTTTTCCTCTCTTATGTTTCATGTTGCTGTGCCATACAGTGCTGTCGCTCCAATCACCCTTTCATACAATCTCCTCTTAGCATCCATTCCAAATGTCTATTTCTCATTAGTTTTTAATCCCCTTATGCATTTACTTGCTTCTCTCAATCTACATTCTACCTCCACTCCTCCCTTTCCCATCACATTTGCACACAAATATCTAAAGCTATTCACTTCCTGCAGTCTTTCTCCTTTGATACCAACTTTCAATTTACTGCAATCCTCTCACCTTGTAATCTCATTTCCTTGCATTTACCCACATTTATCTTCAACTTCTTTCTTTCGCACACCTTCCTAAACTTTTTCAATAACTTCCTTAACCCATCCTCTGATCCTGATACAAGTGCAGTGTCATTAGAATACAATTTTTTTCATCTCCCGTCTTCTCTAACCATCTCCAATCCCCGGCCCATTACCACCCCATCCATGTTTAAATTTAATAGCTATGGTGACACGACACATACTTGGTAAAGTCCCACCTTTTCCTCAAACCTTTCTCTCCCTTTCTAATTCTAACACCGGGTGTACTGCTCTCATAAAATATCTTGACTGTTCTTAACAGCTTTCTTCCTACCCCATATATCTGCAATACACACATTGCCTTCTTGTCTACCCTGTCATAAGCCTTTTCCAAATCTACAAAGGCCCAAAAACATCCTTACCCTTCCCTAAGATTTTTTTCACATATCTGACTTAAATACATATATATCCACGCAAAACCTACCTATCCTAAACCCACACTGTTCCTCACTAGTTACTCCCTCTGTTCCTCTCCTAATCCTCTCAATCAAAAGCATCCCATAGGCCAATTATATATAATACACAACACACACATATATACATGTTTATGTGAATATATCTTAAGACAGATGAGAACGTGGGTAGAGGAAGAGTCGGCGATGTGTTGGAATGCTTTATTGGTGTGGCGTTTCGACCAATGGGGTCACCTCTAACTTTTTGAAATTTACTCCACTGGTCGAAACGTCAAGGCAATGAAGTGTTCCAAAGCGTCTCCGCCAATTCTTCCTCTACCCACGTCCTCATAAATTATGTATATGTACACACACACTATACGCGTTAAAAAAAAAAAAAGGGCATTCTTGTAGTTATCAAAACTTTTTCGCATTCTCCCTTTTTCTGTTAATTATTTTTCCTTCAAGTAGATGAGCGTGAACTAGCAGTTGTAGCCGTCTGGGGTCCTCACAGCAAATAATTATAGTGGAGTTAACTAAAATTTCCTTACTGATTTCTTGGTTGTGGTGTTGTTTGATAGCTCTTTGATGATGCATTGTCAGGCGTCTGCTGCATCTAGTGTGGCCAATGTATATGTCATCAACAGAATGCTGTCGTTCTTAATGCATGTATTGACGAATATCTACTTCCTTCTTTTACATATATGCAATACACAGAAATATATACATACATGCACATTTATATATATATATATATATATATATATATGTATAAACACACATATGTAGACATACTACGGGAAACTAATGTATCCATACGCTTGTACACACAATCTCACAGGCTCAGTATTGCTTTGGCTCGTTCGTCGTAATTACTTCGGTTAGCGAATGTTTAAGTTTAAGAATGAAGCCACGAAAGATTAATTTCATTGCCCGAGGTTCCACTGTATATATTCAGGTGAATTATGGGAAGGGTACGAGAAAGCGGACATGGTACATTCCTACGTTTCGGTTAAAAAGCTATTTACAGCGGATTATCAACGAACTGATATGTTGGACACCCGGAATACGGTTTTATCTCTTTCATTTAATATATGACAAGTTTATTTTTAGTGGTACCATCTCACGATTAACATATATTTTTTCCGTGAGTATCTGCCCTACCCTCTCCCGTGTACTCTTTCAAACACAAACATTCCATCGGGGCAGCTTCAATATAAATAAATGCATATGTAGCTTTTAATAATAATACTGGAAGACAACTGTTCATCAACAGTTCTGTCAATTGTCAAAAAGAATAAAAGGATTTGTATACCAATTATCTAGTAAATCATATAGTTTTACGTTGGCCAAACTGCTAAAACTCTGGAAACACGAATCATCCAACGTAAGAAATACGTTAGAAACAAATCCAACGATACATTCATCCACACAGACGGTTATCACCAATTTGACTGGGATAATGTTAAAGCCATTACCTATAACAAAAATTGTATATATTTTTAATCAATGCAATTTGACCAAATCTTGTCGGATTATTGTTAACCTTCAATGTCTGTACATGTCATATAATGTATGCAAAGAATTATCACATTTAAATTCTAAAAATGTTGGAGCCATTACATATAACATAATTGTAGAATTTCTATGGAATGCAGTTTGATCAAATCTAGTCGAGATAAATGTAAGCCTTCAAGGCCTATACAAAATTATTATGTATTCAAAGAAATATAAAAGTTGTTTAAATTGTAAACATGGAGACAAATCATAACGACTGTGAATTTTTTTTTTTCCCCCCAATTCTCTGATTTGTATATTACCAGGACCACGGGAAGACCATTTTACCCCTTCGTGTTCTTTCTTCACTAATATATTGTAATTTCTTCCTATTGCAATTTCTTCTCTGTAACCTGGTTCCTCGCGATGTATACTGCTTCGATCATTCGTCTCAATTTCTTTTCCATTCCTTTCAGGGTACTTGCATCTTCCAACTTTGGAGATGATCATAATCCCGTGCATATAACGCCAAATAATTTAAAGGTCTTGCTAACCTCAATGTCCGTCTTGTGCTCGTACAGTATTTTTGCTAATACCCTACCATTCTCCAAAATAGGAACGTGAGCATTGCGCGGATTAAATATAATAAACCTCAATATTGTCCTTTCTTAATATTTGCATTTACGTTTCCAGTCTTCGTATTTCTTGATTATACTACTCAAAATCCTGTATCCTGGACTTACTTTTAACTAATGAGCACCAAATGAGCAACGTAAATGTGGGAGATAGTCTAGGCTCTAGCGATCATCAAGAAATAAAATTTAATACTATTTGAGAAAAAAAAAAAAAACGAATAACGTCCAAGTGCCAGACATCAGGAGAGCAAACTTTGACAATGTGAAAACCTATTTGAAATTGAATATGAAATGTTACACGGACTTTGCGGACGCTTCGAACATTGTCGACGGGGTCAGGTCTCTGTACTTGACCAGGTGTCGGGTCACGGAGGGTAATATGTATACCTTGGGTCAGGTCATTTGGGGGCGGGTGCTCAACAGACAGGTCAGCAATTTGGATGAAATGTATAGCAATCTGATCTAATTATTAATGCACAAAATACATTTATCCCCCTTAAGTCAATACGGATGATGACGGACAGATTGAAACATGAGATCGGAATGAAAAGAGGACTTTACGTAAAATTAAAAAACGGGGAATCACACCTTAGATCAATATATAACGAAATGGCAAAGCTGGTTAAAAGGAATACACACACAGCGAAACGTAATTATGAAAATAAGGTTGCTAGTCAAGCAAGATCCAACCCAATGGGTTTCTTTCATCTCTATAGAAAAATAAAGAAAGAATAGGACCAATTAAAAGCGATGAAAACGTCATGATAGAATCGGAGGAAAAAATGAGTGAGGATTTTAACAATTATTTCCTATCGGTATTTACTAGAGGTTAAAGTACCTAACTGCGATCCGATTTTCAGAGGGGATGAGGAGAGTGGTCTAATATCAGCATTAGTAAAGTAGTCAAGCAGATTGAGACTTAAAGCTACAAAATCCCAGACGAAAAATTTCCAAGAACGCTTGAGTGTAAATTTGAAATCTGTGACCAGTTAACTGAAATATTTAATAAATCGGTGGACACTGGTTTTGTGCCTACTGCTTGGAGGCAGGCAAACGTTGTTCTTGTTTTTAAGGGAGATAGATCGTCTATACGCAACTACAGGCCAATCAGTTTGACATCGGTTATAGGAAAAAGGCTTGAATCAGTAGTAGTAAATAGACTCGGAGAACACATCGAAAGACATAATCTAATTCATGATTCACAGCATGGTTTCTCCAAGGGTAAATCATGTGTGATTAATCTTCTATCCTTTTACACTAAAGAATATAAGGCGTCAGATAACAATGATAATTACGATGTTATTTACCTTGACTTTAGCAAAGCGTTCGACAACATGCCACACCAAAGACTACTAAATAAAATCAAAGCCCGTGGCATGGGAGAAAGTGTTAAAATGGATTAGAGCTTGGATTAGTAACAGAAAACAGCGGGTCATCATAAATGGAATAAAATCTAGGTGGGGCGATGTTACTAGTGGGGTCCCCCAGGGCTCGGTTTTGGGTCCCTTGTTGTTCATTATGTAACGATGGGATAAATAGTGATGTTAGTAAATTTGCGGACGACACTAAGGTAGGGCGCCTAATTAGGTCAGGAGACAACGCAGAGATTCTGCAGGATGATCTTAATAAATTGTTCACATGGTGAAATGGCAAATGAACTTAAATATCTCAAGTGTAGCGTGTTAAACGTAGGCTAGACATCCCCGAAAATAGATACAGCTTGTTAACACGCTTTTACAGAAAACTGAGTGCGAGACTTGGGAGTTCTAGTGAGTCCGGACCTTAAAACCAGGAAACAGTGCATTAGCACCAGGTATAAAGCTAACAGAGCATTAGGTTTCATTGCTAGGACGGTAACGAATAAAAGTGCAGATATAATTATTAAACTCTATCTAGCGATAGTTAGACCCATCCTTGACTATACGGTACAGTTTTGGTCTCCGTCCTACAGAATGTACATCAATTCACTAAAAGTACAGAGAAGAATGACCAAATTGATACATGGACTCAGAAATTTGCCTTACGAAGAGAGGTTTAGGCACCTTAACTTACATTCTCAGGAAAGACGCAGAGTGCGGGGTGATCTAATGGAGGTGTTCAAGTGGATCAAAGGTTTTAACAAGGGTGATGCAAACAAGGTCATCATATTAAAACAGGGCAGGGCTCGCAGTAATGGTTATAAACTGGACAAATTTAGATTTAAGAAGGAAATAGGTAAGAATTGGTTTACTAATAGGGTGGTCGACGAATGGAATAAACTTAGTAACCATGTAGTAAGCGCTGAAACTATCAGTTGTTTTAAGAAACGATTAGACAACTTTATGGATGGGGATGACAGGTGGTGATTGATACGGAGCTGCCTTGTGTAGGCCTTATGGTCTCTTGCAGTCTCCTTCATTCTTAAGTGTTTGTTCAGGCAGACATCTTTGTCCAAGAGATGATTATGTACAACCACCAAAAGCTGTGTCGCTTTGCCAGGTCGGGCTCGGACAAGTAATGTCCTTCGTGCTCTGAAAGGTCGCTGGCCTAAACAAGACAATTTACCTCAGTGGTTGGACTAGCTTTGGAGGTCATTCATTTATAATGCAGAATTACAACTTGTTCAAATTTTTAATATGCACATTGAATACCCAACAGTAACTATGGTGTAAAATTAATCTACATTGCCACATATATTAAATGCATCAAAATGAATTGTTCAGCGTTCATAATAAAGATTGGTGAGAAAGTGGTCTAAGCGATGAAATGAAAATATAATATTCAGACATGTCTTATCACAAAAAAAGCAAGTTCGAAGTTAAAAAAAAAATACATCTAGGTGAACATAACTTTATTATTAATACAGATAAATACATCTGTACACTGCGATACTCACCTCATTTCTGAAAAGTAAATTTGCCAAGCCTAAGCAACGTCTACAATACCGGGTATATACGGTAGGCTCCCCGGCGGGCACACGTGAAGATGACGTTATATATATATATATATATATTTCGTTTTAACGCTTGGTAGTTCAAGACATTCGTTGAAATGATACTAGATGTCGACATACAGTGAATGAAAAAGTGGGAGAGTTGCAAAGAGCGATCACAGCTTAGATTCAAACTCCTAATTTTTTTTTTAGAATAGATACTTGTGTTTCTAAAATACCCGATTTCACTAAAACTCAGTTCATAGGACTACGTCAGGAGCTTCAGCTTACAGATTGGGAGGCAAAATTAAGCGAAAGACCTGTAGATCAGATGTAGGAAATATTTCAAAATACGCTAAGCATACTTACATTCCTTTTAAGGACAGACGTCCCCCAAATAAGGCTCGCCCAAAGTGGCTCGACAAAGAAACTGAAAAAGTATTGCTAAAAAGAGACAGGCTTATAGAAAATATAAATGCTCGGGTGGATCTAATGACTATGAAAGTTATGTATCAATACAGAGATATTTAAAAAAGACAACAACAAAGAAAAAAAGAAACGAAAATACGAAATGAATAACGCTGATAAATCCAAAGAGAATCACAAAGAATTCTATAGTTACATTACAAATAACAAGGTTGTTACGAATCACATTGGTCCACTATTATCTGCTGACGGTCAACTTGAATATTCAAATGAAGGAATGTGTAATATTTTAAACAATTATTTTAGCTCGGTATTCGTAAACGAAACACCTCAAAGTGAACTCCAAACTGAAACCTGTGAAAGGTCTAGGGTAAACTTACTCACTACGGTAATAACAAAAGAAATAATTAAAAGGTGTATAGATAAACTCAAAGTTAATAAAACACCAGGGCCTGACGGTTGGCATCCAAGAATCTTAAAGGAAATGAAAAATGAGATTGTTGTTCAATTAGAAATTATTTTCAAGAAATCCATCATATCCGGAGATGTCCCAAGAGAATGAAAGGTGACAAAAAGAAACCAAATAACTATAGGCCTATAAGTTTGACTTCAATCGTAGGAAAAATAATGTAAACTATTATCAGATATGCTATTGAACATCATTTAGAAAGTAACCGTTTGAAAAATGATAGCCAGCATGGTTTCAGACGGAAACGTTCTTGCGTAACTTACTCGAATTCTTCAACACAATTACCTCGAATTATGACAAAAGAAACAATTTGGATTTAATATATCTAGACTTTACAAAAGCTTTTGATACCGTTCCACACGAAAGACTAACTAAATTAGCTTCGCACGGAATAAGTGGTAGCCTATTAAGTTGGACTAGTAATTGGTTGAATGATCGAAAACAGAGAGTTGTTTTAAACGGAAAAACTTCTAGATGGAAAAATGTTACAAGTGGAGTTCCTCAGGGTTCCGTTCTTGGGCCACTTCTATTCATAGTATATATAAATGATATAGAGCATGGACTAAAATCTACTGTTTCCAAATTTGCTTATGATACAAAACTGTGCGGAATGGCAAATGATCACTTAAACCAATTAGATATTCAAGATTTAGATAAATTACAGCAATAGTCTGAAAAGTGGCTAATGAAATTTAACACAAGTAAATGCAAGGTAATGCACATAGGTAAAAATAACAGTACGATTACAAGTTATTTGGAAATTCGTTAACAAAAGTGGATAGTGAAAAAGATCGCGGCGTAATTATCAATAACGACCTCAAATCATCCAAGCAGTGTATTTCAGGCTCCGAGAAAGCAAATAAGTTTCTAGGACTGATTGCGCGATCTTTTGACTTCAAAAGTTCATCACTCATTAACAAGCTATATAAATCGTTTAGTTCGTCCACATTTGGAATATGCTGTTTCCGTATGGCACCGAATCTCATTAAAGACATTGACAGATTGGAAATACAACGGCGAGCAACAAAACTTATTCCAAATATCAAAAACAAATCATACGAAAATCGACTAAGACATATGAATCAGTTTTCCTAAAAAAGCGTAGACTCAGAGGCGACTTGATACAGGTCTTTAAAATTCTAAAGGGAATTGACAACATCAAAAGTTTCACATTGAATGAGAATCAGATAAGAAACAATGGTCTCAAACTGTCCGGAAATAGATTCAATTTGCAAGTGGGTAGAAACAACTTCACCAACCGTGTAGTTAAGTGAATAGAATAAACTTCCTGCACAGGTAGTGCAATGTAGTTCAGTTCGAAGCTTTAAGAATAATTTAGATAAACACCTAAGCAAGATGCTGTAATGATTATAATCTATTTTATATTATTTGTTTTTGTTTTGTTATCATTTGTCTGTTTGATTCTCATTTATTATTAGTTATATGTCAATTTAATATTATTTACTATTTACCTGTTTGTTTATTACTTAACTATACCTATGCATTTATATATGTATTTTGTTATTTACATTATTATAGTCTTGATCGTGTTTGCAAGGAATTAAAATTGAAAAAGTTTGTGGTTAAGATGAAAATATATGTGTGCGCGCGACGGGGTGAGGGTGAGAGGGGAGGTAAGGAATAAAAACATATACGGCGGCGGAGGGATACAACGTATGGAGAAAGATGGCGGGGGAGGGATAGAAAGAGAAAATATGGCGGGGGTAAAACATATATAAGACGGGTGAGACAGGGTTGACAAGGGGGAGGGGTAGAGAATGGTGTTAAGGTGGGAATGGAGAGATATGACGGGGGAGGGTTATAGAGGAAAAAGAGAACTATATGGAGGGGGAGAGAGCGATATGGCGGGAGTATACATGCATGTTTATAGCTATATACAAGAGACATGTCGGGGGAGACGGGGAGGGATAGAGAAATATGGCAGGGGTAGGAGAAATATATGGCTGAGGGAAGTATATAAGACGGGTGGGTGTGAGGGATGGCAAGGGAGACGGATAGCGACATATATAGCATTCACATTGAAATAACTGATCCAACTTTAACAATTATAGGTCACAATAAATGCAATCATAAACACTCCTTTGAGGGCTGTAAGGAGTGCATATAATGCACTAAGAAACTGTTGCCAGCTATCATGGCAGATTATGAAACTATTGGGGACCAAAAGACTACAACTTTGTCTCCCAGAGATCATTACTATCACCATCACCGAAAACTGAACCAACCCACAGCAACAAAGCTGCAACGAGGAATGGACGGATCTTGGATAGATCCACTGAGCCATAGCATAGAAAATCTCATATTAAAAGAAACACCATGCGAGGCCAGTGCATTTATAAGTATTAATAAATGCTCCGTCCTCACAAGTAGTTTCTTTTGATAGACCTGTCAACAGCCATTTTCATACACAACTACCATCACTCAAGTGTAGGTATTTGGTCTCCAAAGGGCAAATATAAACTCACCCTCTGACAACTCTCCTACTTCCAACTCAACTATTTTCCCCACTAGGTAAGATGGCATACAGGCGCCTATCCTCCTGGCCGGTGACAAGATTAGGACCTTTCATTTATCTTTAGCGCACAAGGGCCACATATTAATTCAACTGTGAATCTTGTCTACTTGGAATACACCAGACGCAACCCGTTAAACTGAATTTGTTGTCAACATTCACCCTTGTCCAATAGCAAATGCATTGAAAGTTTGATATCCAACGAAAACTGCATCACACACAAAGCTCCAGCTATTTTACACAATGCTACTCGTACGAGACAAACCTCTCATCACACATGTTCATCATTAATTAAATCAAACCACTACACAAGGGTGAGGTCACGGACAAACCACCGATCTGTCAACAGCTTCAACTGGAGTTCTGTAGGCTGCCGAATAAAACAAATTCTCAAATGCAAGGAAAACAAGAGACCTGGGTTGTATTGAGTGGGAGGGGGAGCACTTGTGATTGCCCAATATGATCTCTGCGCAGTGTTGTGTCTATCGAAAGAAAATGCAAGGGAACCAAAGCGGATCAAGAGAAAATGGTGACGAGTTTGTGTCGAATATCGACACAAACCCAGCCCTCTGGAGGCGCTATACCGACACTAAATCTAAAGAGGCTTTGAAACCCCAAGGGGGCTCCTTAGGTTGAACAGTAACGAACCTTTTTTTCTGGATTTGGTAAGTACGAAAGAAAAATTCGAGTCGAATCATAGACATGGAAAGGGAGACAAGTTTTACTAAAAACTTGTGGGAGAAATAATCCATGGAATTAAGGAAAAACGATTTCGAAGTTGAGGTATGTGACTCAAGAAGAATGCCGAAATAAATATCGAACTAAGTGTATTAAAGAACTAATTGAAATGTGAAAATGAAGAGATGAAAAACAATACCACCAATAGCGAGGATTTAAGAGGTAGATCACAAAATACAGGCAATGTCTCAAAGAACTAAAAAAAAAAGTGTGGAAAATTTACAGATTAAGCAATGGAATGAAAACAGAGAAAACGAAGAGAGCTTTTAATGAAATAGTACAGCAGAATGCAGAGAACACAATTATTCAAGTAATAAAAGAAAAAGCAAATTGGATCAGAGATACCGTTGATAGAGAAATGTATTGTAGTATATGGATTAAAGGAAAAAGATGGTCTGGTTAGGTACTTGAGAAAAAGCAGAAAAATAGCAAAAACAATTCTAAAAGTACATGACGATGACCAAGTAGAAAAAGAAATAGAAGTATATAGAATGGGACAATATTCTAAAGAAATCAACCTTTAAAGAAAAAACTAGAATCACAAATGGTAGAATGGTAGACATACTAGTAAAATCAGGTAAGTTAGCAAAAAGTGAATATTACAATATATGGATAAAAAAATGAATGTTGAGGAGAGAGAAGACACTGATAATAATAATAATAATAAAGAGACCAAAAGCAAGTTCTATTGGAGAGTTTTAGACATGAGGCCGAGGAAATGGAATACAAGGTAAGCGAAATTAGACACAATAAGATGGAGAAAAAAAAGTGGTCTACACTGACATAAACGGATTCTCAGGATTGAGTGAACTAAATAATTACCTGTCAGAAGAGAAACCAGACATAATGGAAATTGTGGAGACGAAATTAAGAGGTCCACTACCACCAAATAGTGTTGGACTTCGGTTAAATAATTATTGGATTAAAAGCAGAAACGAGAACCTGGGCGGAGGAATCATGTTTTTGGACATGAAAAACTTAAAATGACGAAGGTCAGAGGGTAAAATCAGTGTGGAAATGATCATGATAAAAGTTGAAGACAGCGACTGAAAAATAGAAAGATTGTGGTGATTAATGTGCCCCCAAAAACAAGCTCTTGGAAAGAGGGCGAACATTAAAAGATGTTATAAGATACAAGGCATTCATTAAACGAGATGCTGAAGGATAAAGGTAACCTGGCACATATGGGAGATTTTAACTGCAAAGAAATCTGTTGGGAAGAAAGGACAGTGAAAGGCAGAGAGGATCTATGGGGAAATGTATTACTTGACATGACTATAGAACATACAATAACACAATGGGTAAAAGAAAAGACTAGATACATAATGAACTGTCGAGACCGGATTTAATATTTACTACAGAACCTGACACTGTGGATAAAATTGAATACAAGACACCATTTGTTAAGTGACCACATAGTAATAGTGGTTGAACTAAATGATGAAATATATAGAAATGAGAAATACAGAAAAGGAAGACTGATGTACAACAGACTTTGGCCAACCTAAGAAATTCTTTCAAAATGCAAATTGGGAAAACTTCTACAACGAAGAGACACAATTGGAAGAGATGTGGGTTATTTTGATGGAAATTTATGGAGTTAATACATTCGAAGACAGAAACATTATATTAAGCGCTTGTTTAAGGGAACCCCGGCCACGAAATCTCGAAAGTTTTTGGAAAATGAACGAATTTTAGGTAAACATTTCAAAAGGTTCTCCATGATGGTGGTAACACTCAAACTAAATATTAGAGCTTAGTTCCGTTTCTTTTCTTATATATAAAATAAAATAGATGAATTTTTGGCGACCTCTAGTAACCTCTGGCAACCCATTGCATAAAAAACATTTGAAATAAGTCAAAATTTCGATAGCCAGTTTTTTTTTTTTTTTTACTGCAATTAATATCTATGGAGATATCTGGCAGCTTGATATGGAGGTATCTGGCAATTTGACTAAACCCAGAGAACGATGCTAAAAGGAGAGACTTTAGTAGCTGTGGAAGCGTGAAAGCAGGAGGATATCATTTTCTCATGCTATTCATGCACGCGATCGTATATATATATTTTTTAATATTCCGACAGATAAGCATTTCAAAAGATTTTCTATAATTAGGGTAACACTTCGACCAAAAATTACATATCATTTCCGTTTTTGTTCGTATATATAAAATAAAATAGATAAATTATTGGCGACATCTGGCAAGTATCTCTTGCATGTCAAATAAATCTTTCATTTATTCTACCAACCAATATTCATTATTCTACCAACAATAACTGTGGGAGGGGTGAAGAGAAATAGTAACTTTAATTTGGTAATAGAATAAAATAACGGAAAATATAATCTAATGTCCGTGCGGCATTTAAATGACGCTACTGAAAAGTTTGTTTTCTTTCCATTCATCAAGTTACAACTCGCCCATTTATGTACCAATTTTCACAATTTTTTTTTTCATTTAATAGAGAATTGTAAGACGTAAATATCTATGAGTCAAAATAAAGCAAATTCTTTAGCAGTATTTTTTCTGGCTATTATTTTTCCTCAGAAATTTAATCTTTTTAACCACTTCAGTACGGAACTTAAATCTCGCGGGCAGCAGCCAATGCCAGCCGTATGACGTAACGTAATAATATTCGCATAATAAAATATAGTCACCGCTTATATCGATCGTTCTCTCTTTCACCCGCGAATTTTGAAAACCACAGAGAATGGGATTCAGGGCGCATTTGGGAGAATGTAAAAACACAGGGGCGACTACAATAAATATAATCAAAACGCCGATATGGCAGCGTCGCTAATCCACTTGCTCCTCATGACGCCTACGTGTGCGGCACCGTATGGAAGGGGTTAACAATATGTACACAGGAAAAAAAAATCATTGCTATTCTCATAAGAGGTAAAAAAAAAAAAAAAAAAAAAAAAAAAAAAATCGACTCGCCAAAATGTTCAGATAGGACCACTCTTCAAATCGACTTTAAACAAAAAATATTTGGTAGGACCTTTTCCACGGTATGAGTTTTTGAAATTACTGAATATTTTGCCTATTAACTCTTAGATATGGTATTTTTAAGTGAAAGGAAGTGATACATGTATTAATAGGTAATCAGAAAAGGAAATTATTTATAAATTTTGTCTGAATAACTAATTCGGTCGTACCGCACAAGAGTACGGGTGTCCGGGGTCCCCTTAACAGAAGATGCAGTGAGGCGAAAGACAGAGATAACGCTTGGAAAAGATGGGGAAAAAATAAACCTGGAAAGTGGCAAATATATACAAAGACGACCAAACAAATTACAGACCAGTCTCCCTTACACAGTAGCCAAAATTTGTGGGAAAAAAAAAAAAAAAGATAAAACACCTGGAAGAAAATAATATAACAAATTTGAGACAATTTGGATTCAGACAGGGAAGATCATGATGCCACAAATTATCTGTTTCTACTCAAGACTAATAGATATAATACAAGGGATGGATGGGCTGATTGTGCTTTCCTAGACTTAAAAAAAATCCATTGACAAAGTACATACATATACCAAAGGCTTTTTCCCCCTTCCACGGGGGGTAGCCAAAAAAGAAAAAGGCATAGAAATCACTCCCATTTCATTTCCCATACATTCCACTCCCCTCCCTTCTATCTTGGCACCTCCTGGATGAAGGGTCATCCCTGCATCCTGTCCACTGCCCTGGGTCAGAGGCAGTGTCGCAAGACACAGCACATCCACAGCAAGGCCGCTTCACAAATTCGGCAACCCCCCCTCTCCGTCCCCTCATGCAGAAAAGGAGAAGACGGGGAGAAATTCCTTCGGGCTGCGTCAATTTTTTTTTTCATACATACTTCCTCACCCCCCACCCACTCCCCCTCATGCATCACAGTCTCATCTACACACAACCCTTCTCCATTCATCCCTATCTCTATCTCATCCTAGGACGCTCCCTCATATTCACTCCTTCCACACCTCTTTTACTAATCTTTCTTCACTCATTCTTTCCATGTGTCCAAACCATCCTAATACTCTTTCATCAACCCTATCTCCCAGCTCCCTTTCCACCCGTTCTCATTTCTCACTCTATCTAGCCTAGTAATCCCTATCATACTTCTCAGACATTTCATCTCGTTTTCAAACTCCTCTCTCATGTTCCATGTTTCTGCCCTGTACATTGCTGTTGGCACAATCACTCCTTCATATAACCTCCTCTTAGCATCCATTCCCAGATACTATTTCTCATTACACTTTTTAATCCACCAAGGCATTTACTCGCTTCCTCAATCTACATTCCACCTTCACCCCTACTCCCTTTCCTGTCACATTCGCACCCAAGTATCTAAAACTATCCACTTCCTCCAGTTTCTCACCCTTAATGCTCTCTTCCAGCCTACTGTCACTCTCTCCCCTTGTACATCTCACCACCTTACTTTTGCCCACATTTATCTTTAGCTTCCTTCTTTCACACACCTTCTCAAACTCTGTCACTAACTTCCTCAATCCCTCCTCTGATCCTGCTACAAGCGCATTGTCGTCAGCAAACAGCTGGCTCACCTCCCACTCTTCTCCATTTTCTTTAATCTCCAACCCCTGACCCACTACCCTTACATTTACCTCTCGCACCACCCCATCTATGTAAAGATTGAACAGCCAGAGCGACATAACACACCCTTGACGAAGTCCCACCTTTACCTCAAACCATTCATTCTCTCCATTTCTAATCCTAACGCAAGCTCTACCACTCATAAAAACTCTTGACTGCTCTTAACAGCTTTCCCTCTAGCCCATATATCTGCAGTACCTCCCACAGTGCCTTCCTGTCTACCCTGTCGTAAGCCTTTTCCAGGTCCATAACCCCCCCCCAAAAAAAAAAAAATCCTTACCTTTTCCTATAGATTTCTCACATATCTGTCTTACCACAAAAATCTGATCTACACATCCCCTACCTGTCCTAAAACCACTGTTCCTCACCAATTACTCCCCTAATCCTCTCAATCAAGACTCTCCCATAAGCCTTCCCAACTACACTCAACACGCTGATCCCTCTGTAACTACTACACTCACACTTGTCCCCCTTTCCTTTGTAAAGCGGAACTATGCAGTCACTCCTCCGGCACTCTACCCTCTCTTAAATAAACATTAAATAACCTCACCAGCCAGTCCACCATAACTGTACCTCCTTTCTTCATTCTGCATGGCATCCATCCAATCCAGGTGCCTTACCTGCTCTCATTATCATAACAGCTGCTTTCACTTCATCCTTCTCTATTTCTCTTCCATTTTCCTCACTCATCACTCTCATTTTCTTAGCGCTTCCCACTGCAACTACCTTTCCCTCCCTATCCTCCTTCACATTTAGCGACTCCCTACAATACTCATTGCCTTCTCTTCCATTATCATCTCTCCATCTGCACTTTTTACCTTTTCTTCTCTACTTGATTCGCCTCCTCTTCCTCTTTTAACTTCCTTCCAAAACATCTTTTTATTACTTCCGATTTTTTTTTGTCATACTCTTTCCCTATTTCACATCTGCTCTCCTCTTTATCTTATGCTTAACTTCCTTTCTCTTACTTTGTACCTCTCATAAGATTCCCTCGTCCTAATTTGTAGCCAATCTATGAATGCCTGCTTCTCTTCTACACCCATCTTTGCTTCCTCATCCCACCACTCACTACCCTTCTTTCTATTTCCTCCCGCCCTCCTTGTTCCACACACCATCTTTGCACACCTTATGACTCCCTCCTTGAACCATCCCCATTCCTCCTCCACTCCTAGTTCTACTCTATCCTTTACTCTCTCCCACTCCTCTCTCAACTTCTAATACTAATTCTCCTTTTTTTCCTCATTTAAGCAGTTCACTCTAAGTACCTCCCTACCTTCTGCCCTTTTCCTCTTTCTCCACTCTCAATTTACCTTCCACTAGGAAATGATCTGATATTCCCCCACTCTCCCCCCTTAGAAGATGTACATCCTAAACTCTTCCTACCATACTCCTGGTCACCACTATATAGTCCATTAACACTCCATCCACCACCCTCTCCCATGTGTACTTATGCTTGACTTCCTAAACACTGCATTTGCTATCAACTCTCAAGACACATCTCCATCAATTCTCCACTACGATTTTTGCCTCGAACTCCATACTTCCCAATCACTCTATTGATTCATTTCCTACCCTAGCATTTAGGTCTCCCAATACTACATTGACATTTCTCCTTAATCCCTCTATGCACTCATATCCATCTAAAATGCCTCCCTTTCCTCTACGTTCTTCTCACCACCAGGCCCATACACACTTACAAAAACCCACGTCTCCTTTCCCAGCTTCACCTTCATCCACATCAAACTTGATGACACCTTCCACTCCACTTACTTATATCTTCACTTACTAGTATAGCCACCCCTTCTCTCCCTCGTCCCCTCTTCACCCTTGAATACCTCCCAGCTACACTCCCAAACTAACAGTTGCCCTTTCCTTTTAGTTTCACTCAAAGCCAGTACATCCATCTTTCTTCTCACATACTATCTCTTCCCTTTTACTCTCATCTGTACCACATCCACGCACATTAAAAGACCCAAACCTTAGGGTACTGGTTGGAAAGCACCCATACCCTCTTATGCCTTTACTTTCTTTTTTAGGAATGTCCTCTTTTGGGGCTAAAGGTAGTAGGACTCCTAATCTCATCCCCCGTCCCTTTGTCGCCTTTTATGACTCAAGTGGAAATACTTGGTGGCAGTATTCTTTTCCCCCACCACAGGGTAGGTAGGCGAAAAAAGGAAATGAATATTCAGAGAAATGGTACAGGACAGTAACAAGGGGTTGGGGGACAGCATAATGGAGGGACACAAAAAACTATTAAAAAACATAGGAGGGCTAAAAGGTAAATTACTAAACTGGATGGAGGATTCCTTGCATGGCAGAAAAATGAGAGTAGTGCTCAGAGAAAAAGAGTTCAGCTTGGGAGGTGATTAGGGGAGTTCCACAGGGATTGGTAGTGGCACCAATAATGTTCACTACTTATGTGAATGACATGGATGAAGATATGGATTGTTACATGAGCTTCTTTGCAGATGATGCTACATTGCTAAGGAAAGTGAATACTGAAACAGATCGTGAATCACTACAGAGACAGATTTGGAAATGGAGCTAGAAGTGGGAAGTAGACTTCAACATAAATATAACATAATGGAGTTAGGAAAAAAATCAAGACAATATAAATTCAGAACAAAGTGGGATCTGAAAAAGACCTGGGAGTAATTATCTCATGACTTGTCCCGATAAACAAAATTGTCAGAGAATCTTACTATTTGCTATCAATAAAAGTGACTTTTACCTATTTAGACAAAATGGTAAAAAAAAAAAAAAAAAAAAAAAAAAAAATACTAGTCACACTAATAAAGCCTAGACTGGAGTATGCTGTGACACTATAGTCACCAGTACCAAAAAGAATATAAAGAAAATTGAAAGAATCCAGAGCAACCACGAAAATGGCCCTAACACCTTTAAACCTGTCATACGAGGACTGTCTAAACTGAAATTATCGACTTTGGACAAAGAGGTGACCTGACCATCTACAGAATCATGAAAGGCACTTACTAAATTGGGATAAGAGAAATATAATTTGACATGAAAAAAAAAACTCAAAAAGGAGTTGTATACAAAAAAAAGTGGATATCTGGAGCAAACATATTAGGCGAGAACCTGAACTATACTCTAGGTTAGCACCCAACAAAGACGCTTACATGCTGAAGACTGGGATGTCTTCTCTCTTATATGGGCATGATTATCTTGGCCCTTCCAACATTTCACTGCACAAGGTACATGCCCTACAAGGAATATCGTGAGCAGTTGGGAAATATTGATAAAATGGCGCCTACAGATTTCCTATATAGGCCACTGTGATCCTCAAGAGCCCTCCTATACTATCAAATGAGGTCTTGCCTATAATGTATTATAATCAGGCCTTCAGCAGCCCACATTGTACATCTGGACATGCCATACCACCTAAATAACATGTCTGTCATTTACTTAGGCAATAAGTGCACAGGGTAATTGATCCTCCAGCTCTCCAAGGCACCCAATCAGCACACTATTGTAACTCAGCAACATATCCTCTACCAAATAATTACAAACCAAGCAAAGCAGATGCTCTGGTTGACTAATCTCTATTGTAATCCACTTGGTATTTATACTATTCCTCCTGTCTATATTTACATCTATAAATGCTGTAAGTGTAACAAAATGTCCCATTTCTTGCACTTAAAAAAAAGTGGGGTGGGGGAGGAAGTCCACAACTCAGCCATTGCTTGAATCCTATCTGGTTCCATTTCATGACTGAAGTTATAGTCCCCCATTGAAATATTGGAAACTTATGTCCACATAATTCTATTAAAATCTTACCTTAGGATGCAGGATCTTTCTCCCTTAAAACCTTCCTTGTCATGTAAGTGGCAAGGAAGGTATTAGGGGAGGATGACTATATAAACGTAGATGTGCTTGAACATTTCATATTTCTGTGGCGTTGAATTAAGAGTAGTCCTTAAGATTTTCCTTGCCAGGTAAGTAGTAAAGTATCAAGGATTATTCAAATGACTTCCTCTAGAATACTTTTTACATATTTCCATTAGTTTGGGCACACAAACTGACTTGATAATACTGTACATGTTACATCGATATGAGCCATTATAAAACATTACACAGTGGACTGCATTTCATCCCACCACTCACTACACTTCCATCCTTCTTGTTCCACATACAATCTTTGCTTACCTTGTCACTTCCTCCTTGAAGCACCCCCATTATTCTTCCATATCTACTTCCACTCTATCCTTTACCACCCACACTTCTTTCAGCTTCTCCTTGTAGTCCTCCTTCTTTTCCTTCTCATTTAAAAAGTTTGCTCTAAGCATCTTCTTACCTTCTGTCTTTTTCTTTTTCTCCATCTAACCTCCACTCTCAACTTACCTTCCACCCAAAAATCATCTGTTATTCCCTCATTAAAGACGTAAATTTGTTAAAACTCAGACTCCACAGCCCTGAACTATAATAACAATCTCAGTAAGAAGAAAAATTGTAGAAGCTCTATACACAGCCATCAAAAAATGCACAAACAACAAATTAGGTGACATAAAACTGTCACTCAACAACATTGCTCTTGGCAAAAGAATGGAAAAAGTTGGGACATCAAATCTCCAGAAACACCTTGTGTAGTGCCAATCTGACCAGCTTGCAAGATTTTGAGCATCCTTAAGCATTAGAACCAACTTATCCTTGTACTTCAATCCCCAGATTTTGTATTTTAAAAGTTTTTCTAGTGTAATGAATCTTTCTGAAGAAACACCACAGTGCAGAACTATTCAAGAAATAAACTCTTGTTCTATGCATTTTCCCTCTACTCCTCTTCACACAAGCACACGCATTTGACAAAGTACCGCACAAACAGCTGCTAAGAAAAACTGAAATGATAGGTGGAATACATTAAAGCTATTTGAATGGATGAAAGATTTCTTGAATGTGAGAAAAATGAGAGTGGTACTCAGACACACGAACTCAAATTGTGAAGAAATGATAAGTGGAGTCCCACAAGGCTCTGTATTAGCTCCAATAATGTTTGCCATATATATAAATGACATGGATGAAGGTGTGGAATGTTATATGAACTTCTTTGCAGACGATGTGAAACTACTAGAGAATAAGTACAGAAGATTGCATATCATTACAAGAAGACCAGGACAAAGTCTGGAAATGGAGTCAGAAGAGTGAAGTGAATTTCAACATTAAGATGTGGAGGGAGTGAACATGAAGGGATGTCCTAGGATGAGGTGGATGGATAGGGTGAAGGGGGCTTTGGGGAACAGGGGAATGTCTGTTGAGGAAGGACGGAAGAGGACAGATGACAGGGGTGAATGGAGAATGGTTGTATATGGATGACGTTGTGATGCATGAGGTGGAATGGGCGGAGGATGGGGGGTGAGGTAGTATGTGTGAGCAAATTTTGACGCAGCCTGAAGGGATTTCTCCCCGTCTTCTCCTTTTATGCATGGGGGGACGGAGAGGGGGGGTCGCCAATTTAATGAAGCGGCCTTGCTGTGGATGTGCTGTGTCTTGCGACACTGCTTCTGGCACAGGGCAGTGAACAAGGTGCAGGGATGACCCATCATCCAGGAGGTGCTAAGATGAGAGGGAGGGTGGAGGGGTGTGGAGTGTATTCAGGGATGGAATGGGTGGGAATGATTTTATGCCTTTTCCTTTTTAGCTACCTCCCTTGTATGGGGGAAAAACCCTTGGTATATGTACGTAAGAAATGTAGTATAATGAAATTTGGAAAAAGCAAAAACAGAATATCAGGACAATACAAAATTTGTACAAATGAAATTAAAAAAGTCAACTCGGAAAGGGACCTAGGAGTAATCATCAATGACATGGCACCAGACAAACATATCAATAAATTAGTCAGAGAAACTTTCAATCTACTAAGATCAATGCAAGTGGCTTTTGACTGTACATGGATGAAGAAATAGTAAAGAAAATATTACTTACATTGATAAGACCAAAATTGGGGTATGCTGCGACACTATGGACACTTAGTACTAAAAAGAAAGAAATTAGAAAGAATTCAAAGAGCAATGACAAAGATGGCACCAACACTCTCCAAACTGAGATACGGACAAAGATTGGAGAACGAGGAGACCTGCTAACCACATATAGAATTATGAAAAGGTTGAAAGTCCTTGATAGAAATAACTTATTAAAATGGGATAAAAGAAAAACCAAAAGACATGAAAATAAACTTAAAAAGAACAGTTACAGAGGAGATCTGAAAAAGAATAGCTTCCCACACCGAGTGATAGATATCTGGAACAAAATGAATGAAGAAACAGCGAATGCAAAAACTATACAAGAATTTAAGATCACACTGGATGCTGAATGATACAAAAGCAGGTCACCACGAGCATAGCTCTCTTCCCGTAAAATACCACTTGGTATACACACACACACACACACACTCGTATGAGCATAGCTCCCTTCCCGTATAATACTACTAGGTAAATACACACACACTTCTAAAGATGGAAGAGACAAAGCCTGGAAAAGATGAGAAAGACAAAAGATGACCAAATGGCAAACAAAATAAGAAACAAATATGTGAAAATATGCAGGGAAGAAAAAAGGAACCACGAAAAAGACACAATAGAAAAATGCAAGGACCAACCTAAACTATTCTACAGGTATGTAAATGACAAACTAAAAGACAAACACGAAATAGTGAAACTGCGTGAAGGAAATAATGAATATATAGATGATGTAGAAATGGCTGAAATTATGATCAAACATTTTAAATCTGTATTCACAACTGAAAGTTCACAAAATTGGGAGGAAGGACAGAAAGATCCTCCCCCACCCCCAATGAAAGAAATAATGGTGACACAAAGAATTAAGAGACTAAATAAAAAACCTTGACGTCAGAAAGTCACGCGGGCCAGATGGAATTGCAAATTGGATATTAAAAGAATGTATAGATGAACTAACGGACAAAATACGTAAGATAACTACCTTCTCACTCAAAGAAGGAAAGGTACCAAAAGACTGGAAAAATGAAAATACTGTACCAATATATAAAGGAGGGGGACAAAGAAAATCCAGTCTCCCTTACAAGTACAATAGCAAAAATATGTGAAAAAATTATCAAACTTAAATGGAACATTTGGAGGAGAACAAAATACTAGATGTGGAAGATCATGTACCACAAACTTGATATGTTTTTACTCAAGGCTAATAGAAATAATACATGGGACAGATGGGCAGATTGTACCTTCTTATATTAAAAAAAGCATTTGATAAAGTACCACATAAAAAACTACTAAGAAAAATTGAAACAATAGGTGGAGTACAAAGAAAGTTATTGGAATGGATAAAATACTTCTTGAACGGAAGAAAATTGAGGGTGGTACTCAGAGACATGAGCTCGAACTGGGAAGAAATGATAAATGGAGTTCTTCCCGTAAAATACAACTAGGTAAAGAGGTCAGAAACAATACAGCAAGACATAACACATCCACAGCACGGCCACTTCATTTAAATGGCCCCCACCCCTCTTTGTCCCCTCATGCAGAAACAATGAAGATGGGGAGAAATCCCTTTGGGCTGCATCAAAATATCATTCACACATAACCACTCTTTAAACCCCCCTATCCTCCACCCATTCCCTTTCATGCATAACAGTATCATCCATACACAGCCATTCTCCACTCATCCCTATCTTCTGCATTCTCCCTTTCGTCCTCAACAGACATCCCCTCTTGCTTAATGCCCCTTTCATCCCCTCCACTTATCTCATCCTCAGCCCCCTCTTGTTCACTCCATCCACTTTGTCTTCCATACTCTTTTACTAATCTTTCTTCACTCATTCTTTCCATGTCCAAACCATCCCAATACTTTCATCAACCCTATCTCCCATTTCCTTTTCCACCTCCACTCTTCTCCTCATCTAGTTTCTCACTCTATTCAACCTTGTAACCCCTACCATACTTCTCAGACATTTAATCTAAAAATACATTTTAACTCTTCCTCTCTTATGTTCCATGTCTCTGCCTCATGTAGTGCTATCAGCACAATCACCCCTTCATACAATCTCATCTTAACATCCATTCCCAAATGTCTATTTCTCATTACACTTTCTAATCCCCCAAGGCACTTACTTGCTTCTCTCAATCTACAATCTACCACCACCTTCATTTCTTCCTTTCCTGCCACATGTGACCCCAAGTACTTAAGGCTATCCACTTCCTCCTGCCTCTCTCCTATAATACACTTCCAAATTGCTGCCATCCTCTCCCTTTGTACTCACACATTCAAAAAGGTGACAAGAAACCAAATAACTACAGGCCTATAAGCTTGATTTCAATCGTAGGAAAAATTGTGGGAACTATCATCAGAGATGTTATCGAACATCACTTAGAAAGTAACTGTTTGATAAATAATAGCCAGCATGGATTCAGACAGAAAAGTTCTTGTGTGACTTACTCAAATACAGTCATCTCAAATTATGACAAATGAAACAATATAGATTTAATATATCTAGACTTTGCAAAAGCTTTTGATACCATCCCCCACAAAAGACTACTTACTAAATTAGCTTCACACGGAGTAAGTGGTAGCCTATTAAGTTGGACTAGTAATTGGTTAAATGATCAAAAACAGAGTTATTTTAAATGGCAAAACTTCTAGATGGAAATTTTTTACAAGTGGAGTTTCTCAAGGTTATGTTCTTGGGCCACTTCTATTCATAGTATATATAAAACTATTGTCTCCTAATTTGCTGATGATACAAAAGTATGTGGAATGACAAATGATCACTTAAGCCAATTAGATATTCAAGAAGATTTAGATAAACTACAGCAATGATCTGAAAAGTGGCTAATGAAATTTAACACAAGTAAATGCAAGGTAATGCACATAGGTAAAAATAACATTAAGTACTACCTGTAGCCTTTTGGGGCTACAGGTAGTAGGACTCCTAATCCCATCCCGTCCCATTTTTTGTCCCCTCTTATGACTCAAGTGGAAAGACTTGGTGGTAGCATTCTCTTCCCCCACCACAGGGTCAGCGAAAAAAGGAAATGAATATTCAGAGAAATGGTACAGGACAGTAACAAGGGGTTGGGGGACGCATAACGGAGGGATAGTCATAGTATAAGTGTCATCATTTCTCTATGAACAGAGTTTTCCTCTATCACAGACAAAATGATGCGTGACTTTGGTCCATAGGGGCGCCCCACATAGACCCTAAAGAATCAACTGCATGCTATTTTGCCACAATAACATGAAGCCAATACTCCAGACGGTGCCAAGATGAGAGGGAGGGGGGAGGGTGGAGGGGAGTGGAACATATAGGAGATGGAATGGGTGGGAGTGGTTTCTGTGCCTTTTTCTTTTTGGCTACCCCCAGTGTAGGGGGAAAAAGCCTTTGGTATATGTATGTATGTACAAGTTACTTGGAAATTCATTACCAAAAGTGGATGGTGAAAAGGATCTTGGCATAATTATCAGTAAAGATCTCAAATCATCTAAGCAGTGTATTTCAGCCTCCGAGAAAGCAAGTATGATTCTAGGACTGATTGTGAGATCTTTCGACTTCAAAAGTTCATCTCTCATTAACAAACTATATAAATTGTTAGTTCGCCCACATTTGAAATATGCTGTTTTTGTATGGTCATTGAATCTCATTAAAGACATTAACAGATTGGAAAAAGTACAATGATGAGCCACAAAACTGATTCCAAATATCAAAAATAAATCATACGAATACGTTTTCCCTAAAAAAGCGTTGACTCAGAGGTGACTTGATACGTCTTTAAGATTCTAATGGGAATTGACAACATCAAGTGACAAAATTTTCACACTGAATGAGAATCCAAAAAGAAATAATGGTTCCAAACTGTCAGGAAATAGCAGGAAATAGATTTAATTTGGAAGTGGGTAAAAACAACTTCACCAATTGTGCAGTTAACGAACGGAATAAACTTCCTGCAGAGACAGTGCAATGTAGTTTAGTTCGAAGCTTTAAGATTTGTTTGGATAAACACCTAAGCAAGATGCTGTAATACCAGCCAGTTATTTTATATTATTTGTTTATTATTATTTGCTTGATTTTCATTTATCATTAGTTATATGTCAATTTATTATCATTTACTATTTACCTGTGTATTTACTAGTGAGCTATACCTATGCATTTATTTATTTATTATTTATATTATAATTTTTATCTATCATTATTATAATTTTTTCACGTCTAACCTAGTTATAGACCAAAAGGTCTCCTTTCGGCATGCTTCAACTTTGTAATCCTTTGTAAGATATTCAAGTGGGTGAGTTAGAACATAACATATGGCAGAGAGGTAGGATAGGAAAAATAGGTGATGGTAATGCAAAGATGCAACAAAGTAGAGGTGAAAACAGAAGCAGTTCATACATGTAAAATACTTTCACCAAAACATCATAACCATTAACCCCTTCCATACGGTGCCGCCTACGTATGCGGCATGGGGAGCAAGTGGATATGTGAGGCTGCCATATTGGCGTCTTGATTATATTTATTGTAGTTGTCCCTGCGTAACTGACATACTCTCTAAACTGGATTCATCCCATTTTCTATGGTTATCAAAATTCACGGGTGAAAGAGAGAACGATCGATATAAACGGTGACTATTTTTTGATGCCAGTATTATGACGCAACATCGTACGTCTGGCAGCTAATGCTGCCCGCGAGATTTTGGCCTGGAGTGAAGTGGTTAACAAGCACCTCTATGCCAATTTTCCACCTCAATGTTCCAGAAAATAGGAAAATGGCTAGAGATACTGTACAAAAAATTAAACTAGACACATGTAACCTTCCAAAAGACATGGAAAGAGCAGCTCATCAATTTAAAAACTCTTATGCAAAAGACCCAGATAAGATCTCAAACATCCATCTAAAAACACCCTGGCCCAAATGCAATGGAGGTTTTGATTGACCCTTTCAATGGCTGTTCTACAAAATTCTAACATGAGAAAGTTCACATATAATACCCATGTCAAAACCAAACAGCCCCCTGAAACCCCAGATCTCATCACTATTCACCATATAGCTCATAGTAAGACTTATTCCAGAAAAAACATAACTAATCACCCACCTCCCCAAACCAACATGCTTTCAAGAAGGGCCACTCCACCAGCACACTTCCAACATGACACAAGTGCTGGAGGGATTTAACAAGAGAGCATCATCAAAACAGCAATGGTGGAAATAGACACAAATGAGACTTTGATGACATTCCCAAGCATCTGCTATTGAAAAATATCAGTGGCACATCCACAACAATGGAAATAAATAATAGACTTCAAAGCTAGCAAACAGTGCAGAGTACAGTAGGCCCTCAACATTCGCAAGTTCCACTTTCGCGAGGTTCAGACATTTGCAAGTTTCCAGCAGCACAAACATATTTACCAAAATTCACGCGAAAAATAACAAAGCAGCCTATCACCGCATCACTACCCTCTCTCCCTCATCCCTTCCACTGTCAGCCCACCAGTCTGCCACCAAAATTTGCACAAAAAAATAAAAAAGCAGCCTATCACTGCATCACTACTCTCCCTCATTCCCTCCCACCATCAGCCTGCCAGTCTGCCTCAGTCATTGTCTTGTTTGTTCAGGCAGCAGTTTGGTCAGCTCGAAGTGATTCCTATAACTTTGTGTGCATTTGTGTGTCCTCCAGTTCACATGTGTGTTTGGTGAACTATGGCCTCCAAGTGAGCAGTAACCTCTCATGATGAGTCTACTCCGAAAAGATTAAAGAAAGTGATGAATTTGGAGAAGGTGAAGTTGCTAGACACGTGTAGGGCAGTCAATATGAGCAATTCTGCGGTTGGAAAGCTATTTAATGTAAATGAGAGCACAGTGCGTTCAATAAAGAAAAATGAGATGAACATTTGGGCAGCACTGGCATCTACTGCTCCTCCTTCCACTAAGATATGGCAGGGAAGGTGACAGAACAATGACCTCTTAAGGGGGATCTGACGCTCTGGAAAGCAATTTTTTTTTTTAATTGAAAATTTCAATTTGCATGGATTTATATTCCAACACTATTCAAAAATACATAGGAAAGTTCATTTTAGCCATTGGCGCTTGCTAACCCATGCTAAGTAGGTTTAAAGGGACAATGGGCATATTAGCCACCTGCAAGAATGAACCCTACACGTGGCGAAATACAGCTCTTTTCTGCGCGTCTTTTTCTCAATA
This sequence comes from Oratosquilla oratoria, assembly GCF_046742065.1. Lineage (NCBI taxonomy): Eukaryota > Metazoa > Arthropoda > Malacostraca > Stomatopoda > Squillidae > Oratosquilla > Oratosquilla oratoria. The sequence continues at coordinate 33,020,890 of NC_134810.1, forward strand.
TTTCCCTTTGTTTTGTGTGTGAAAATCTAGTGGCATTTGGCATCTTTTTCTCTTAGTTGTCGTACAGACTTCGGCAAAAATTTTGCGCTTTTTTATGAAATGAACCTTTGGCAATGGGTGGCTCATACTTATTTGGTGATAAGGGAAGGTGCCCATTGCTGATTAAAAAATAACCCTTATCAATGATTTGATACTGTGACGGGACCCCAGCAGTGAGGCTTTTACCCATAAAAGCTGATAAAGGCAAAGAAAAGGAGGGAGAAAAAAAGGCTCACCATTGCAACACTCAACAGATATTATAGTAAGTGAAAAAGGATTATTTCTATTTTAAATATTATAAACAAAGACTGAGTATAATTTACATATAGAAATTTTTAGAATGTTATATTAGAAAATAATTGCAGTCATAACATATGAAACCAAAGTATGTTGTACAAAAAAGTTCAAACATCTTATTGAAAACTTTGAAGCGCGATTACTCAAAACAAAGATTTTTTGGTTTCAAATATTTGGCAAATTTCGAAAAATAATAAAATTTTCTTCAAACTTACCATGCTAACACATGAATGTTGTGCCTTTCTCATGTAAGTTTTGATAAATGGTTAAAATGATCAATAATATCGCTAGAGGGAATTTGTAAAAAAAAAAAAAAAAAAAAAAAAAAAAAGTTATCGGTACGACGTCACAAAGTCATGCATTTTATGACCTATGTATACCTTGATCTATTAAGATTTCAGGAAAAAACGAAGTTACACACTGGTATTTGAGATTTTACATGCAAAAGCAGGTTAGTCTGGGTAAAGTATTAAGATCGGAAAACATTTGTGACATCATCAATGACATCATATAGATTGACGGATAAAGAGACGTATACATCGTTCAAATGCTCATGGAATATGGAAAATAATAATTTGGTTATACTGTAAAAATATCAAGTCAATATATATATATATTTTTTTCATTAATATTTTTCGATCAGTCCGTCTGATCCCCCTTAATGTGAATATCAATACAGAAATAAAAAAGTAAAACATAAGTTGGTAAGAAGTTAGAGATAAAAGAATGAAGTTTCTGAACCCAACCCAGAGACCAAGTACTCTTTGGAGCTGCACCTTCTTGTGGAGGTGGGGTATGATGATGCATGCATCCAATTTGGTTTGACTGCAAGCATATCATGGGAGACCTGTATCACAATACAAACATGAAATGTACAATATACATACTTCCCTCCATATCAGTAACTAATCTACACTCCCAAACTTCAACCACTGTTTAACTATATGCCAAACCACAAAATGACAGGTGACCTTATAGACATCACTCTATATGGCTACACAGTCTGCAGATCTTAGAACAATTCCTAGATTTTCCCATACTTTCAAATGTTGGGTATACTGTTGTGTGAATAGTTCTAGTTTGCAATGTTGGTGAGTGCATGTACGCCATGTGGTACAACAAGTTTTAGGTGGATGTTACTTATATTATCAGGTCCACAGGTGGATGAGTGCTTAATTATATGTTTTGTCTGGCTGTCCACATATGGGGTGTGTAGTCTGGGTCTGTGGGGAAGTCTTTATATTAGATGATGCATTAGTTGTCAAGGTGAGGGCATACATGCACTCATCAACACTGCAAACTACAACTATTCACACAATACTATACCTGACATCTGAGAGCAAGGGCAAATCATTATTATTCCTAAACCCAATAAAGACCCAACAGTTCCAGCACCATACCACCCAATCACACTTCCCTGCACCCCCTCTAAAGTCACTGAAACAGAATGCATCATTACAACTCATCACACAACATACCCCTTTGCTGAATCACATGGTTTTAGACCACTACACTCCACATTCTCTTGATAAACCTCACACATAGCTTTTGATGGTATCAATTTAGATAAGTCTCTATACAGAACACTTCTCATAATACTAGACATCAGTAAAACTTTCGATGCTGTCCTCCATCACAATCTCACAAACAGAATATATAACCCAGACATGTACAATAATACCAAAAGATGGCTGGTCAATAATCTGGCATGTAGAAATACCTGTGTCATATGACCAATCATTGCACACTAGAAACTTTAAGAACAGAGTACCACAGGGCTCAGTTCTATCCCCCACACTTGTTAACCTATACATGCATGACCCACACCTGACACCTCAGAAAAACAAATATCTTCTTATGCAGATGACATAACAATTACATGCACACACTGCAATGCAGACAAAACTACAGAAATACTACAACCATACCTTGATACACTCAATATCTGGTTAACTATAGACTCTAAATAGTCCCAACCAAATCTACAGCCACAGTTCTCGCCAATTGGACAGTGGAACACAAATATATACCACGCCTCTATATCAACAACACTCTCATACCACACACACACACACACCCAAGATTCTTGGCATAACATATGATACATTCATGTCATTCAAACAACACATCACAAAGACTAAATACACACCTAGACTTAATGTACTTAAATCAATTGCAGGAACAACTTTTGGACAAAACAAAGAAACTAATACTAAAATACACAAACAATAAATATGCTCAGTGTTGAATTATGCAAGCCCCGCATGGGCCCCTAATTTTACTAAGCACCACAACACCCTTCACACACAAAACAAAGCCCTAAAGACAATTACAGGCTGCACAAATAAAACACCTACAGCCCATTTACACCATGAAATGAAACTCTTCAAAGTCAAGGATCACCTTGACATGAAACACACAAACACTTGACACAGCCTCCACAAACATGACACACCCACTACACTATATAGAAGAACAGCCAAACATACCAAGAAACATCAAAACAATACCTAAATACCTTTATCACACACAAATACTCTCTTTTCTTTCTTCAAAACCACCAGAAGCATATCCATATTCATATCATTCACTGCTCTATCAACAAATTTGTGGGGGCAAATGGGCCACAGTAAAGTTTTTGTTCTATTAATAATCATGGAATGATGCTGGTACTATTTGAAGTATGTATTTGTGAATGAAAGTGCCATTCATGTGTCAAGGTTTTACTTTTAAACTGCCTAAAGTTGCGTGTGTGTATTTACCTAGTTGTATTACACGGGAAGGGAGAAAATTGGGGAAATCCTTTTGGGCTGTACCAAAATATAATTCACACACAACCCTTGCATCATGATATCATCTATACACAGCCATTCTCCACTCAACCCTATATCCTACCTTCTCCCTTCCTTGCTCAACAGACATTCCCCTCTTGTTTGATACCCTTTTCACCCCATCCATCCATCTCTTCCTCAGTCATCCCCTTAAGTTCACTCCTTCCACACTTTTTACTAATAATTCTTTCCGTATGTCCAAACCATCCCAGTACTTTCTCATTAACCCTATCTGCCATCTCCTTTTCCACCTCAGCTCTCTTCATTTCTCACTCTATCCAACCTTGTACCTTCCTAAAATACTTCTTAGACACTTCACCTCAAACACATTTAAACTTTTCCTCTCTGCCTCTCTTGGATTTCAAGTCTCCATTCCATACAGTGCTGTTGGCACAATCATCCTTCACATAATCTCTTTGCATCCATTCCTGAATGCCCATTTCTCATTACAGTTTTTAATCCCTTAAGACATGTATTTACTTCCCTCAGTCTACATTTTACTTCCACCACCACTCCTCCCTTTCCTACCACATGCAACCTCAAGTAGCTAAAGCTATCCACTTCCTCCAGCCTCTCTTCTTTCAGACTTTCTTCTAACTCACAACAATCCTCTCTCCTTGTACATCTCATCACCTTTTTCTAGCCCACATTTACCTTCAACTTTTTCATATCACATACCCTCCCAAACTCCCTTGATCCTTCCTCATGAGTCTGCCACAAGTGCAGTGTCGTTAGGAAACAACAGTCGGCTCACCTCCCACTTTTCTCAATTTTCTTTAATCATTTCCAATCACCTGCCCATTACCCTTGCACTTACCTCCCACACCACCCAATCCATGTACACATTGAACAGCCATGGAGAGAGCCCTGATGCAGCCCAACCTGTACCTCAAACAGGCTCTACTACTCTCATAAAAACTTCTGACTGTCCTTCACAGCTTTCCCCCAATCCATATCTGCAAAGCCTCCCACAGTGTCCTCATGTCTACTCTCATAAGCCTTTTCCAAACCCATAAAGGAAAAATCCTTACCTTTTCCTAAAGCTTTCTCAAATGTTTTACTACAAAAATCTGATCCATACAACCCCTACCTTTCCTAAACTTACACATTTCCACACCAATTACTCCTGTTCCTCTCCTATCATCTCAATTAAACCCTCCCATATGCCTTCCTAACTACATTCAACAAACTGCTCCCTCTGAAGCTACTACACACACGTGTCCACTTTTCCTCTGTAAAGCAAAAATATACATGTACTCCTCCAGTCCTCTGGCATACTACCCTCCCTTAAACACACATGAAACAACCTCACTAGCCAGTCCATTAATACTGTGCCACCCTTCCTCAGACATTCTGCATGACACCCTGCTAACCCAAGTGTCTTACCTGTTTTCATCAGTTCAATAATAACATGCACCTCATCTTTATTTTTTATTTCTCCTCCATTTTTTCCTCACACCTTACCACCTCCCATGGCTTCCAACAACACCTCCCTATCTTCCTTCACATTTAATAGCTCCCTAAAGTATTGTGGCTATCTTCCCCTTATTGCTTCCTTTTGTTATCATCTCTCCATCTGCATCACTTACATGTGGGGAAAATGGACCATCATATATATTCACCCATTAAAATAATACGGCATAAATGACCCTCTTGAGCTACTTGCACAGCTGTCCATAATTATGGAATTTAACTTCTATATCCCCAAAAACACACCTAATCCTATGGGATATATACATATGCAAAATACTAAAAGAATGTAGGAAACAACTGGCAGACAAGATTCACAGTCCTACTGTATGTTCATTTGAAGAAGAAATGGTGCAACAGGATTGGAAAATGGCTATGTAGTACTAATTCACAAAGATGGAAGTAAGGATGCTCCACAAAACTACAAGCTGGCATCATTGACAAGCACAAAAGTAAAATAATGTGAAAAGATTGTGAAAGATTGATGGGTCACATATCTTGGAGATGAAAAATCTGCACACCTGTTTCTGTTTGTTTAGGTTAGGCTGGTTAGACATCTGGGAAGGGCTTTGGACTAGTCACCACAAGCTCCCACTGATCAAGTTTCACTCAGCCTACAGAGGCTGGCATTGTTTCCCTCAACTGTTGGCTCCACTAACATTGTTAAGAAATTTCAATATTTGTGATTACTTTTGTTATTTTTTGGTATGGATTCAAGGAGGCTTGCCTTTAAAAACCTCTAATCAATTTTAGTTTAAAGTCAATGTGCTTTGTTTCACTGACCAGAATTAAAAGGATTTTAGTTCCTCCGGAATCTGAGTAGACTGCCAGATCACAATCTCTTCTTTTTTCTAATTGTAATTGACATTTTAGGTTAAGATGCAAGACCCACAAGTCATGTAATGGACTCTGAATATATTTAAGATTAGTTAGGGTTATGCATGTTTGATTCTTAACTAGAGCCATTAGGTTGCCAGCCCCATGCCATAGTGGTTTTTGGCAACCCTTGTGCTCTGTGTACTATGGACAGGTCAGAGACCCTTTTAGGCTTTTTCTCTTTTTCTTCCTGAGGGTGCCTCTGCCTAGGTTTAATTGCTTGGTCCGAGTCACCTTGCGTGGTGGCTGAATTTATTTTAAACTTGTTTAGTTTTTAGCTTTTACTTAACCATGTGAATCTTTTAATCCATTTTTCCAAATAAATATTGTGTTCATTGTAATAATAGCAGTAAATAAGAAGAGCTTAACCTCTTCACTCCGGGCCAAAATCTCGAGGGCAGCATTAGCTGTCAGACGTACGATGTGTCGTAATAATACTCGCATCATAAAATATAGTCACCGCTTATATCGATCGTTCTCTCTTTCACCCGTGAATTTTGATAACCATAGAAAATGTGATGAAAACAGTTAAGAGAGTATGTCATTACGCAGGGGCAACTACAATAAATATAATCAAGATGCCGATATGGCAGCCTCGCGTATCCATCTGCTCCTCATGCCGCTTACGTATGCGACACCGTATGGAAGGGGTTAAAATAAATAAAATTATATTTTTCTTTGATGTGCTCTCAATCAATCCTGGAATATTGAGTAATTACAAATTGAACTAATGAATTTATTATTAAGTTTTAATGAGAACATGACAGTGGCGACCTTTTGCCAGAACTGATTTACATGCTTTAATTTTTTTTTCTCACTAAATTTGATTTATTTTTTCCTTCAAGATGGTGAGAATTTCTAGTGATATTGATGAGGAAATGTTTTTTGCACAATGGCCCTTCAGCTGAAGCTGTGAATAGGTTGAGCATTCACAAACTCTGGGTTTTAGCTGCTTTTCAAGGACATAATGAATATAACCTAACAAGACCAGTGTTAGTTGACTTAGTCCTCCAGCAGTTTGGACCCGATGAGGGGTTTTTGAACAAGCCCAGGATGCCGGTAATAAAAGGAGTACAGTAGTCTAGAAGAATGAGGGAGGAGCTGGTGGAAAACCTCACACTTGAACAGGATTTTATGATATGCCAACTACAGTTCCAAGTTCAGCTTACACAGGCAAAAGATATGTTTAGCAGAGGTAACAGTGGCAGTAGGTCTTCTCAATCCACCTTTGAAGTAGATAAGACAGTAAGGTTAGTTCCTACTTTTTCAGAAAGCCACCTAGACGAGTTTTTTGCTAGTTTTGAAAGGCTGCCAACACGCCTCGAGCAGTTGCACTCATGTTGGACTTTTCTGTTGCAACAGAGTTTTAGAGGAAAGGCATAACCCCTTCCATACGGTGCCGCCTACGTAGGCGGCATGAGGAGCAAGTGGATACGCGAGGCTGCCATATCGGCGTCTTGATTATATTTATTGTAGTTGCCCCTGCATAATGACATCCTCTCTAAACTGTCTTCATCACATTTTCTATGGTTATCAAAATTCACGCGTGAAAGAGAGAACGATCGATATAAGTGGTGACTATTTTTTATGATGTGAGTATTATGACGACACATCGTACGTCTGGCAGCTAATGCTGCCCGTGAGATTTTGGCCCATAGTGAAGTGGTTAAAAGCCTACATGGCCCTCCTTAAGGAGGCGGCCAAGGATTATGAAATAGTAAAGTGCCTGGTATTAAATGCATACTTGTTAGTACCTGAAACATACAGGCAGAGATTTCACAGAAGTAAGAAGGTTCCTGAGACAAGCCATTACATTTTCATTAAAAGAAGGCATTGTGCCACATAATTGGAAAAGGGCAAATGTGGTGCCAATTCACAAAGGTGGAAACAGGGAAACACCACTAAATCAAAGGCCAGTACCACTAACCAGGACAATAGTGAAATTGTGTGAAAGGATTGTGAAATATGAACATTCTGACAGTTTGGCTTCAGATCTGGAAGGTCATACATGTCAAACCTTTTAAGCTTTTACTCTAGAGTGATTGATGTGCTGCAAAAAAGAGAGGGGTGGGTGGACTGCATGTACCTGGACTCCAAGGAGGCATTTGATAAAATACCACACAGTGGACTTATGTGGAAATTGGAGCATGTTGGACTGAGAGGCAAACTATTAGAATATATTAAAGACTTTTTTGAAGGAAAGGTAAATAAGGACAGTAGTAAAGGACAAGATGTCAAGCTGGAGCAGTAACAAGTGGAGTACCACAAGGTTCAGTGTTTGCACAAATAATGTTTCTTATCTATGTTAGTAACATGATGGAAGGAACATCAAGCTATGCCAACATGTTTACAGATGATACAAAAAAATCATAAGAGTGAAAATGAGGAGGGCAGTACAATATTGTAAAATGATCTAGATACTATTTATGCATGGAACCAAGAATGGAAAATGAAGTTCAATACCAAAAAAATGCAAATTAATGGAAATGGGCAATATTAAGAAAAGGCCATCCTTAACCCCTTCCATACGGTGATGCCTACGTAGGCATCATGAGGAGCAAGTGGGTATGCAAGGATGCCGATGTCGGCGTCTTGATTATATTTATTGTAGTTGTACCTGTGTGACCCCCATACTCTGTAAATGGGCTTCATCATATTTTCTATGGTTATCAAAATTCACGGGTGAAAGAGAAAAGGATTAATACAGCGGTGACTTTATTCTTTATAATGCAAGTATTATGACGCAACATCGCACGTCTGGCAGCTAATGCTGCCAGACGTGCCACACGACACTCACACCATGCATTTTAAATGTTATTAACCACTTCCATACGGTGACGCTTACATAGGCGGCATGAGGAGCAAGTGGGTACTCGATGATGCCAACGTCGGCATCTTGATTATATTTATTGTAGTCGTACCTACGTAATTTCCATTCTCTCTAAACTGGCTTCATCAATTTTCTATGGTTATCAAAATACACAGGTGAAAGAGAACGAACGATTGAGCACTGACTTTATTCTTTATAATGCGATTATTATGATGCAATATCGAACGTCGGGCAGCTAATGCTGCCAGACGTGCGATGTGCCCCGGAGTGAGGAGGTTAAGTGGGAGATACACCAGTCTCCTCATAAATTTGCTAAACAAATTCAGCAGGTAAACCCTAGGTTATTAGGTGATGTGCCTCTTTGCACAATGCAACGCTGCTTGTATTTTAACCTCTTCACTCCGGGGCACATCGCACGTCTGGCAGCATTAGCTGCCCAACATGCGATGATGCGTCATAATAATCGCATTATAGAAAATAAAGTCAGTGCTCAATTGCTCGTTCTCTTTCACCCATGAATTTTGATAACCAGAAAAAATATGATTAAGCCAGTTTAGAGAGAATGAGGGTCACGCACGTACGACTACAATAAATATAATCAAGATGCCGATGTCGGCATCATCGCATACCCACTTGCTCCTCATGATGCCTATGTAGGCGTCACCGTATGGAAGTGGTTAAGGGGAAAAGGAAGCCCCTCCTTACTAAAGTACAGAAGCATAAGCGAGTGAATTTTGCAGAGATATGGTGAATGGAGCATTGACCAGTGGAGGAAAGTACTTTGGAGTGATAGAAGTACCTTCACTATGACCAGCAATTGACCTGGTTACGTGTACTGCCGGCCAGGCAGTGATCCTCTTCAGTCACAGTTCATCACCTCTACTGTGAAGCACCCTTACTCAATACTGGTATGGAGCTGTTGTTGTTGTTGTTGTCGTCGTTCCCTAGACTGTCTGTCCGAGCAGTCCCGTCTCCCCAAGGAATGCTACTGCCGAAACTAGGTTTTCCCACAAATCCTTTATAGAGTGTATGTTGTGTTGTTTGCGTGCATGATTGGGTATAATGCAGTTCCATTATGTGTTGTATGGTATGGGGTGAAGTGTTACATCATGGGCAGCTGTTCACAATACGGTCATCCAACCTCTTTTGGTAGCTTAGAAGTACTGGGTGGTGGCCACACCGTAGTCTGGCCAAGTGGACTCTGTCCTTTCGTGGGAGAGAGGATTCAGAAGGGTGGATATCAGGGGGTCTGGCATGCAGCAGTGTGTTGTCTTTCAGTGTGTTAATGGAGCGGTGTGTGATATGATTATGAATATGTTTCCGGAGGCTGGTATTTGGTGGTTGTGGAGGAAGAGAAGAGAGTATTTGTGCGTAATAAAGGTCTTTGGGTGTTGTTTTAATGTTTCTTGGTGTGTGTGGGTGTTCTGCTATGTAGTGTAGCGGGTGTGATGTGTTTGTGGTGGCTGCGGCAAGTGTTTGTGTGCCTCTCATGTCGAGGTGGTCCTTGACTTTGAGGACTTTTGTTTCATGGTGTAAATGGTCTGTTGGTGTTGTATTTGTGCAGCCTGTAATTGTTTTTAGGGCTTTGTTTTGTATGATTTGAAGGGTGTTGTGGTGTGTCTCACTGAGATTAGGAGCCCATGCAGGACTCGCATAATTCAACACTGAGCGTATGCATTGTTTGTATATTGTTATATTAGTTTCTTTGTTTTGTCCAAATGTCGTTCCAGTGATTGACTTAAGTGCGTTAAGTCTAGGTGTGCATTTGTTTTTTATGTTTGTGATGTGTTGTTTGAAAGACATGGATGTATCGTATGTTACACCAAGAATTTTCGGTGTGTTTGTGTGTGGTATTAGTGTTGTATGTAGAGATGAGGTATGTATTTGTGTTCTATTGTCCAGTTGGTGAGAAGTGTTGCTGTAGATTTGGTTGGAGCTATTTTGAGTCTGTTTGTGATGAACCATGTGTTGAGTGTATCAAGGTATGGCTGGATTATTTCTGCAGCTTTGTCTGTGTTACGATGTGTGCATGTGATTGTTATGTCGTCTGCGTAGGAAGAGATTTGTATTTCTGAGGTGTCTGGTTTGGGAAAAGTCATGCATGTAAAGATTAAATAGTGTGGGGGATAGAACTGAGCCCTGTGGTACTCCATTCTTAATGTTTCTGATGTGCGATGATTGGCCATTATATGACACGTGAGCATTCCTACCTGCCAGATAATTGGCCAGCCATCTTTTGGTGTTATTGTGCATGTCTGTGTTATATATTTTATTTGTTAGGTTGTGGCGGGGGATAGCATCAAAAGCTTTACTAATGTCTAATGTTCTGAGAAGTGTTCTGTGGTGCGCTTAAAGTGTAATAAAGTGGTTGAAAAATTGTGAAGTAAAGTACTTTTGTTGTACCATTTTTCTGACATCAATACAATTTTTTCCTTGTTGCTTTTTTTTTTGGAAGGGTGTGGGATCAAAACTTATGTATTGTATATAGGATACCAATAATAAATTTCTTATTAATGCCTAAAATCTCCACCCAAATATATTCCATACTATCCTCTTCTTTAATTGAATTGTTGGTACATATACCAAAGGCTTTTCCCCCTTACACGGGGGGTAACCAAAAAGAAAAAGGCATAGAAATCACTCCCACCCATTTAATTTCCCATATATTCCACTCCCGTCCACCCTCCCTCTCATCTTGGCACCTCCTGGATGACGGGTCATCCCTGCATCCTGTCCACTGCCCTGGGTCAGAAGCAGTGTCGCAAGACACAGCACATCCACAGCAAGGCCACTTCATAAATTTGGCGACCCCCCTTCTCCGTCCCCTCATGCAGGAAAGGAGAAGACGGGGAGAAAATCCCTTCGGGCTGCGTCAAAATTATTTCTCATACATACTTCCTCACCCTCCATCCTCCACCCACTACCCCTCATGCATCATAGCCTCATCTATACACAACCCTTCTCCATTCACCCCTATCTTCTGTCCTCTCCCTTCCTCTACAGACATTCCTCTCTTTTGTAAAGCCCCTTTCACCCCATCCATCCATCTCATCCTAGGACGCCCCCTCATATTAACTCCTTCCATACTTCTTTTACTAATCTTTCTTCACTCATTCTTTCCATGTGTCCAAACCATCCTAATACTCTTTCATCAACCCTATCTCCCAGCTCCTTTTCCACCCCTATTCTCCTCCTCACCTCCTCATTTCTCACTCTATCTAGCCTAGTAACCCCTATCATACTTCTCAGACATTTCATCTCAAACACATTCAAACTCCTTCTCTCTTCCTCTCTCATGTTCCATGTTTCTGCCCCGTACGTTGCTGTTGGCACAATCACTCCTTCATATAACCTCCTCTTAACATCCATTCCCAGATGTCGATTTCTCATTACACTTTTTAATCCACCAAGGCATTTACTCGCTTCTCTCAATCTACATTCTACCTCCACCCCCACTCCTCCCTTTCCTGTCACATTCGCACCCAAGTATCTAAAACTATCCACTTCCTCCAATTTCTCACCCTTAATGCTCACTTCCAGCCTACTGTCACTCTCTCCCACCTTACTTTTGCCCACATTTATCTTCAGTTTCCTTCTTTCACACACCTTCTCAAACTCTGTCACTAACTTCCTCAATCCCTCCTCTTCTCCTACTCCTGCCAACCCTGTCCTTGTGAAAAATCTTATATCCTTCTATCTCAATTTCCAGAAGGAAATGTATATCAGGCATAGTGATCCAGGATTCAGTAAAAGCAATAATATAATTTTTTTTTTCCCCATGCTTTACCTCACAGCAAATCAATTTTATTTATTACACTTCTGCTGTTTGTATAGTAAACTTTTAGCTTATGCTCCCTCCACCTGATTAGTTGATTCTTTTCACAGTCCCTCTCTGAGCTGTTTCTATTGCCTAATCCATATTCAGATACTTCCCCCCCAAACTCCCACATAACCTACCCAAAAAAATCCTGTAGGATTCACCAAAGAGCCGAAATCCTTTGGGTGACAAGTGCACCCCAATCCTTGTATGTTAGATGATTCTTACCGTAAAAGCGATCCCAGGTGTCAACAAATGCCCATCCATTAGCCTTACAATGTTTTGCCAGTCTGCAATTCATAGCAATAGCCCTGGAATGCCACATGCCTTCAACTCTACACCTCGGAAGGGTTCCACATACAACAGGAACTCCTCCCTTATTCCCAATCTTATCTAGTGTATCCCAGATCCACACAAACAATTCCTCACTCCCTAACTTACCTATGTCATTCACCCCAGCACATAAGCAAACTATGGGTTTCACACCTTCCTAGACTATACATTCTTCTAGCCTGTCTCTAACATCACCTACCTGCCCCAGGGAAACACACCTAGGTCCTATGCTTTCTTTGTCACAGGCCCTATCTAAATACCTCACCTGGCTATCCCCTACAACCAAAATCTTAGCTGTGGGCAGGGGTCTAACGACTGCCCTACCCTTCTTTTCTTGTATCTTCTTCATTTCTTCTTCTTGTAGACCAGCAAATTTGAAAAGAGTTTCTGCATTCAAGTGGGCCTGGTGAGGGTTTTTCACCATCTGTGTATGTGTCTTTCCATGAAATGAATAAAACTGCCTGGTGACAGCCAGATTAGAAACATAAGGTACCAGTCACAGTGAGAGTGTTAGACACCAACCTAACCTCAACAAAGGCGAGTCAGAAAACGAATCAACTACTTGGGTGATGTGACATAAATCGGTGATTTCCCTTCCCTCCCACCTCCCCCCTAATCAATTCCCTCTCCCTCCATCCCAACTTCCCCCTCCCCTCAGTCTCACCCTCCCACCTCATCCCTTCCTACATTCTCTCTCCTTCCCCCACCTCCCCAGTCTCACCCTCCCAGCAACTACTTTAGATAAGGAGGGATTTATCATGGATGTTATAGATTCCTTATATCCAGACCCTCAGAACCCCCCACTCCCCGGGCTACTTCAGTCATGCGAAACAAGGCCCTCTTCCTCCTCTCCCCCTCCCCCACACCTCTCCTCCTCCAACCCTCTCCCCCTCCTCACCCTTCCCCCTATGATATAAAATGTCCCCCTTACATCCAAAGACAGCATTCCCCTAGGTTGTTTTGCAGGTGGTGGGGCCATGAAGAGGATGCAAAAGGTAAAACACACAAGCAGTAACACTTGGAGCCATGTTAGTATCATTATAATGCTGATATTTACTTACTGAAGAACAAGGAAATGGCCAAGCCCATGCAGGTTTGACAGAGAGGTGGGATGCATCGTGCATGCTACCAAAAGGCAAATATGTGAATCAGCTACATGGCATGGGCAATTCAAATCACTTGTGGGGCATTGTTTGTGAGTAGCCATAAGGAAATCCAAAAAATAATGTTTTGACATGAGGAGAAATGTGGATACATTCAAATCACATGCCAGATGCTGCAAACCAACCATTCCTGTGCTGTACTTGGGACTTGGTTCTCATTGTGAAATGCACTCATGTTACACTTGTGACTGTTTACCATCTTACTTTATGTTTTACTTCAGTAATATCCACCATGGACACTAAGAGACCATGCAAGACATTTTTAAAGTAATAAAAATATGTTTTGAAAGGAAATTATGAGAGGAAGAGGAGGCGAATCAAGTAGAGAAGAAAAGATAAAAGTTGCAGATGGAGAGATGTTAATGGAAGAGACGGCAGTAAGAGGAAAATGGGTGGAGTATTTTAGGGAGTTGTTAACCATTTCCATATGGTGACGCCTACGTAGGCGGCACGAGGAACAAGTGGGTACTTGATGATGCCGACGTTGCCATCTTGATTATATTTATTGTAGTCGTACCTACGTAATTTCCATTCTCTCTAAACTGGTTTCATCATATTTTCTATGGTTATCAAAATACACGGGTGAAAGAGAACGAACGATTGAGCACTGACTTTATTTTCCATAATGCGAGTATTATGACGCAACATTGCACGTTGGGCAGCTAATGCTGCCAGACGTGCGATGTGCCCCGGAGTGAAGAGGTTAAATGTGAAGGATAAGGAGGAAAAGACAGTTGTAGTGGGTAGAGCTAAGAAAATGACTGTGGGGAGAAAGAAAATGGAGGAGAAATAAGGAAAGATGAGGTGAATGCAGTTATTAAAATTATGAGAGCAGGTAAGGCGCCTGGATTGGATGGGTGTCATGCAGTGTAAAAAAAAAAAAAAAAAAAAAGAGGAGGTATAGTGATGGTGGACTGGCTGGTGGGTTTCAGGTTTGTAAGAAGGTAGAGTGCCGGTATAGTTCCACTTTACAAGGAAAAAGGAGACAAGTATGAATGTAGTAATTTCAGAGGGATCTGTTTGTTGAGTGTAGCTGGGAAGGCTTATGGCAGGGTTTTGATTGAGAGGATTAGGAAAGGAACAGTATGGTTTTAGGAAAGGTAGGGGTTGCGTGGATCAGATTCTTGTGGTAAGGCGGATATGTGAAGAAGCTTTAGGAAAAGGTATGGATTTTTTTTTTAAGCCTTTATGAATTTGGAAAAGGCTTATGACAGGGTAGACAGGAAGACACTATGGGAAGTATTACAGATATATGGAATAGGAGGAAAGCTGTTATGGGCAGTAAGAGTTTTTAAAAGAGTAGTAGAGGTAAAGTAGTTTGAGGTAAAGATGGGACTTCACCAGAGATGTTCATGTTGCCTTGGTTGTTGAATTTATACATGGATGGGGTGGTGCAAGAGGTAAATGCAAGGATAATGGGTCAGGAATTGGAGATGGTTAAAGAATATGAAGAAAAATGAAAGATAAGCCAGTTGTTGTTTTCTGATGACACTGCACTTGTGGCAGGATCAGAGGAGGGACTAAGGAAGTCAGAGACAGTTTGGGAAGGTGAGTGAAAGAAGGAAGTTGAAGATGAATGTGGGTAAAAGTAAGGTGAAAAGATGTACAAGGGGAGAATATGGCAGCAAATTGGAAGTGAGTCTTATGGGGGAGACACTGGGGAAAGTGGATAGCTTTAGATATTTGGGTGTGAATGTGGTGGGAAAGGAAGGTGTGGAGGTGGAGGTAGGATGCAGACAGGGGTTGTGGCACACAATCTCCCTCCTCACCAAGACAATGACTGATGTGATTAATTCTTGGCTTGCTGATAAGCTCTGCCCCTTCCCTACTCACTGTAGGCAGACAGAATTTTTTACACAAAACCATGCAACTCATATCGGTCTTTCTCAATTTGACTAAGTGCTGTCCACCTCACCCCAGGCAAACAGTACTTCTGTCGAGCACTGTATGTGTATGTGTGTTTGTGTGTGTGTGTGGGGTTATCAGAATTAATGCCATCAAAATCTCTTTGAATGAGATCTATCAGAAGAGTGTGTTGACTGGCCTAAAACAGTGTCATGAATTGGTAAGGGGGGTATGTGGTGTAATGAGTTGTAGTGCGTGTTGTATAGTAGGGAGTGAACTGTTGCATCCTGGACAGATACAACATATTATGGAAGACTGCACTGTTCACAATCATGCGCACCAACAACACAATATACACTCTAAAAGGGATTTGTGGGAAAATCCCTTTCCAGCTGTGGCATTCCTCAGCCCGGACTGCTTGGCCAGTCTAGGGAATGACAGCCAATTCTTGCCTATTTCCTTCTTAAACCTAAATTTGTCCAATTCAACCATTACTATGAGTCCTGCCCTGCTGTCTTAATAAGGACTTTACCTGCATCACCCCTGTTAAAGCCCAGACTTGTTTGAATACCTCTATCAGATTACCTTGCAATCTTCATCTTTCCAGAGTTTAAGGTGCCTAAGTCTGCCTTCATACTGTAAATTTCCAAGCCATTGTATAATTTTGGTCATTCTCCTTTATACCGATTCTATAGGTCAGAGACCAAAAGTGTAGTACATAGCCAAGGAGGGTCCATCGCCAGATAGAGTTTGATAATTACATCTGCACTTTTGTTTGTAACTCCCCATGCAATAAATCCTAATGCCCTGTTGGCCCTATTACGGGCACTAATGCACAATTTCCTGGATGTTAGGTCTGAACTTACTAAAACTCGCATGTATTTTTTACATTCTGCTTTCTCTAATATGGCATTATCTGAGCTATACCTGTTTGTTGTCAGCAAACTTATTAACATTATTATCAATCCCATAGTCCAAGTTGTTTATATACATAATGAACACTAAGGGACCCAAAAACAGAGCCCTGGGGAACTCCACTGGCAACACCCATTTGGATTTTACATCTGGTGACAAATGATATGTCTTACACTAATACATATATACATACATATACCATAGGATTTTCCCCCTTACACAGGGGGTAACCCAAAAGAAAAAGGCATAGAAACCACTCCCACCCATTCCATTTCCTATTTATTCCATTCCCC
Organism: Oratosquilla oratoria; assembly: GCF_046742065.1. Taxonomy (NCBI): domain Eukaryota; kingdom Metazoa; phylum Arthropoda; class Malacostraca; order Stomatopoda; family Squillidae; genus Oratosquilla; species Oratosquilla oratoria. Next base: position 33,037,599 of record NC_134810.1, read on the forward strand.
TCCACCCTCCCTCTTATCTTGGCACCTCCTGGATGACGGGTCATCCCTGCATCCTGTCCACTGCCCTGGGTCAGAAGCAATGTCACAAGACACAGCACATCCACAGCAAGGCCGCTTCATAAGTTCAGCAACCCCCCCCTCTCCGTCCCCTTATGCAGAAAAGGATATGGGGAGAAATCCCTTCGGGCTGTGTCAATTTTTTTCTCATACATACTTCCTCACCCCCCATCCCCCACCCACTCCCCTTCATGCATCCCTAATTAAACACTAATAAAACACTGATATTACTTCAAAGTTTCCTCTCAATTCTTTGGGCCTGAAGACCACTGGCAGTTACTGTGGAACTACTGGTGTGCGGTTAGTAAAACTTGTGGCAAGAATTATCAATCACGAGAAAATGAAACCTTAAAGTAATAATTTTATATAGCATTAACTTGGTTATTAGTCACAAAATTATACAATACTTAATCTTCATATACTATAACATTAACTTTTTACCTCCCATTCACAGCCTTCATACATTGTTGAATATCTGAAAAAAACAAATAAAATCAATTAGATATGTGATCACCTAGCAATAACAATAATAAACAATTCATATCAAAGAAAATTTTCCAAGACATCTCTAACTCTAGAAAGGACCAATAATGAATACCTGATGGTTGTCAGAGAAAATCATTTCCCTGCCATCTACAAAATGGTCAATACATCTCCCTCTGGAGATGCAGCCCTGAAGTACTGCGATTTTGAGACCAGGCCTAAGATCTCTCCCAACTTCTACAATATTACCTTCACATTCAAACTCAAACAAATGCTGTTAAATTATAACTTCTGATACTATACTTAAATCTTTTTTGCTTAATGTAAATGTTTTATATTTTCACACAGAGCTGATAACCAGCAACCTCTTCCCTTCTATTACTGTTTGCCAGTGACACAAACTGATATTCTAATGCAGCAGATATGGTCCAAAGTATCTTCCCTGACAGGTCTACAGAAGATCACCAGTACTAACATTTGAACACTCCTTTTTTGAAACAGTGCCTGGATAACTCTAATTTCACACACACATACTATCTCAAATGATATGGCACCAAACATGTCAACAAATTAGTCAGAGAAACTTTTAACTTAACCCCTTCAATACAATGACGCCTACGTAGGCGTCATGAGGAGCAAGTGGGTACGCGAGGATGCCGATGTCGGCGTCTTGATTATATTTATTGTAGTCGTACCTGCGTGACCCCCATACTCTGTAAACTGGCTTCATCATATTTTCTATGGTTATCAAAATTCACAGGTGAAAGAGAACGAGGCAAATACAGCGGTAACTTTATTTTTTATAATGCGAGTATTGACACAACATCGCATGTCTGGCAGCTAATGCTGCCCGCGAGATTTTGGCCCAGAGTGAAGGGGTTAAGATCAATGAAAGTAGCCTTTGACCACATGGATGAAGAAATGGTAAAGAAAATACGGATCACATGAAGAATCGTCACCCCACACTTTGACAGGGTGACACTTCTTCATGTGGGCTATCCTTGGGTAAATTCTTCATGTGGGCCATCCTGGGTTTACAAATCTTCGGTTGTACAAGTTAATGACAATAAGCATAACCCTCATTCAACCTAACTTAACCTAGCCTAACCCAACCTAATCTAACCTAACTTAACCTAATCTGTTCCACTGTTGATATTCGGCATACTGGGGGTGACAATTCTTCAAGTGGGATCTCATAGGGTGACGATTCTTCATGTGGGGGTTCTGGGGTGACAATTCATCATGTGACTCAAAAATACTAGTTATGCTTATAAGACTGAAATTGGAATATGTAGCATCACTATGGACACCTAGTAAAAAAAAATATATATATATATATATATATATATATATATATATCTACATATATATATATTTTATATATATATATATACATATATATACATATAATACATATATATATATATATATACATTATACATATATATATATATATATATATATATATATAAATATATATATATAGAGAGAATTCAAAGAGCAAAGAGCAATGACAAAGTTGGCACCAACACTTTGCAATTTGACATATTGACCTCTCATTAATGGACACCGCATTACCGGATATCGGATGCAACGGTCAAAATCCGCTGGTCCAGTGCGATAGTCTAAATTTCACGGGTAGGGGGAATGCGTCCGTTAGTTCGGCGTTTGTCCGCTGAGTGGCTGATGGCGCGCACTTTGTTTTGTTTACTAGTTAACAAGATCGTGATGTCGGAGGTGCACCAGGCTACTGACACGCTCATAACTTATGTTATCTCTCTGCTAACGGTGACGTTCAGGCTTATTATGAAAACTTTAAGAGAAATATTGATTCGTGAACAGTATCAGAAAGGGAGTTAAAATTGGACTCCTTTTTCAAGTGGAAAACCACTCCATATCAACGGATTATTCACATCAATAGACACTGTTACCCCCCTTTTAGTCCGTTAATGAGAGGTCAATCTGTACAAAGATTGGATAAACTAAATTTACCAACCCTGGAACAAAGAAGAGAAAGAGGTGATTTGCTAACCATTTACAGAATTATTAATGGGATGGAAATTCTTGATAGAAAGAAGGGGAAAAAAACAGTGATAGATATCTGGAACAAACTGAACAAGGAAACAGTGAGTGCTAAAACTATACGTGACTTTAAGAAAAAACTGGATGCGGAAAGACACTATAGCGGGTCACTACGAGCATCTCTCTCTTCCCGCAAAATAAACTAGGTAAATACACATACACACAGACACGAATGCACCTTAACACAATGGGTTAAGGAAAATACTAGATATAGAAACAATGAGGAACCGTCGAAACTAGACTTAATATTAACTTCTGAACCAGATATTGTGAACAAAATGGAGTATAAAACACCAATTGGAAAGAGTGACCATATACTAATAGAGTTTGAATTAAAAGAACAAAACAATGTAGGTAGGAATGATAAACATAGAGAAGGATGATTAATGTACAACAAAATGGATTTTGCAAAACTAAAATTTTTTCGAAAACACAAACTGGGATAAATTCTCCGAGGAAACAAAGATTGAAGACAAATGGAATATATTCAAAGAAAAGTACAAGGAATTGATAAATATGTACCAAAGAAGAAACAAAGAGAGATTTATATAAAGTGTTGGTATAACATAAGGTGCAGGGAGGCTAAAAACAGAAGAAACAAAGCCTGGAAAAAAAAAAAAAAAAAATCAAATGGCAAACATATATAAAACTTAGGAACGAATATGTGAATATATACAGGAAAGAAAAAAGAAATTATGAAAAAGATATAGAAAAATGTAAGGGTCAACCTACTCTTTTACAGATATATGACAAACTAAAGGATAAACATGAAATAGTAAAACTATGTGAAAGATATGAAGACTATATAAATGACATAGAAATGGCAGAAGTTATGATCAGACATTTCAGGTCTGTTTTTACAATTGAGAGCTCACAATTTTGGGAAGATGGACAACTAGAAAGATCCCCTAAAATGAAAGAAATAAAGGTAACACAGAAAGAATAAGAGACCAAATAAAAAACCTAGATGTTAGGAAATCGCATGAACCAGATGGAATTGCAAATTGGATACTGAAAGTGTATAGACGAACTGACAGACAAATTATACAAGATAATAGACTTTTCACTCAAAGAAGGGAAGGTACCGCAAGATTGGAAAGATGCAAACATAGTACCAATATATAAAGGAGGAAACAAAGATCCTACAAACTTCAGACCAGTATCCCTTACAAGCACAGTAGCTAAAATGTGAAAAAGTCATCAGAAACAAATGGACCAAACACTTGGAAGAAAATGAAATAGTAAATCCTAAATAATTTGGCTTTAGAAGTGGAAGATCATGTACCACAAACTTAATATGCTTTTACTCTAAATTAATTGAGATAATACAAGAAAGAGATGGCTGGGCAGATTGTGCCTTCTTGGAATTGCAGAAGGCATCAAGAAGACCTAGATAAAATATGGGAATGGAGTCAGATATGTGAGATGAACTTCAACATTAACCACTTCCATACGGTGATGCCTACGTAGGCGGCATGAGGAACAAGTGGGTACTCGATGATGCCGACGTCGCCATCTTGATTATATTTATTGTAGTCGTACCTACGTAATTTCCATTCTCTCTAAACTGGCTTCATCAATTTTCTATGGTTATCAAAATACACGGGTGAAAGAGAATGAACGATTGAGCACTGATTTTATTTTTTATAATGCGATTATTATGATGCAACACCGCACGTTGGGCAGCTAATGCTGCCAGACGTGCGATGTGCCCCGGAGTGAAGAGGTTAAGAAATGTAGCTTAGTGGAATTTGGAAAAAGCAAAAATAGAATATCAGGTCAATATAAAATTGGAAACAAGGAAGTCAAAAAAGTCAATTCAGAAAGGGACCTGGGAGTGATTATCTCAAGTGACTTGACACCTGATAATCATGTCAATAAATTATTTGGAGAAACTTTTAACTTATTGAGATCAATGAAGTGAAGAGATAGGTAAACATGTAATGGAGTGGAAGGAGGTTTCTTCAAGGATAATGTGGAAGAAGGTGAAACTGGGAAAGGAGATGTGGGTCTTTGTAAGTGCATATGAGCCTGGTAGTGAGAAGAGTGTAGAAGAAAGGGAGGCTTTTTGGATAGATTTAAATGAGTGCATAGAGGGATTAGGGAGGAATGTCAATGTAGTAGTATTGGGAGACCTTAATGCTAAGGTAGGAAATGAACCAACTGATGGAATGGTTGGGAAATGTGGAGTTCCAGGAAAGAATTGTAGTGTAGAGTTGATGGTGGAGATGTGTCTGGAAAGAGTTGATGATAGCAAATACAGTGTTTCGGAAGAAAGTCAAGCATAAGTACACATGGTAGAGGGTGTTGGATGGAAGGGTGGTAGATAGAGCGTTGATGGACAATGTAGTGGTAGACAGGAGTATAATAGGAAGAGTTAAGGATGTACCATGTGCTAAGGGGAGAGGGGGGGGGGGGATATCAATATTTTTTTGGTGGAAGGTAAGTTAAGAGTGGAGGATAGATGGAGAAAGAGGAAAAGAACAAAAAGTAGGGAAATGCTTAGAGTGAACTCTAATTGAAAAGGAAAAGGAGAAGGAGTACAAAAAGAAGCTGAGAGAGGAGTGGGAGGGAGTGAAGGATAGAGTAAAATTAGGAGTGGAGGAGGAATGGGGTTCGTTCAAGGAGGGAGTCACAAAGTGTGCAAAGATAGTGTGTGGAACAAGGATGGGAGGAAATAGAAGGAAGGGTAGTGAATGGTAGGATGAGGAAATGGAGAGGGTTGTAGAAGAGAAGAAGTGAGCTTTCACAGATTGGTTACAACATAGGACAAGGGAGTCATATGAGAGGTACAAAGAAAAGAAAAGAAAAGCACAAGGTAAAGGAGGCAAAGAGGAGAGCAGATGTGAAATGGGGTAAGAGTATGACAGAAAATTTTGAAAGTAATAAAAAGATGTTTTGGAAAGAAATTAAGAGAGGTAGAGGAGGTGAATCAAGTCAAGAAGAAAAGGTAAAATGTGCAGATGGAGATATGATAATGGAAGAGAAGGCAGTAAGGGGAAGATGGGCAGAGTATTTTAGGGAGTTGCTAAATGTGAAGGAGGATGGGGAGGGAAAGATAGTTGCAGTGGGAGTGAGGAAAATGGAGGAGAAATAAGGAAGGATGAAGTGAAGGCAGTTGTTAAGACGATGAGAGCAGGTAAGGCACCTGGTCTGGATGGATGCCATGCAGAATGTCTAAGGAGGTACAGTGATGGTGGACTGGTTGGTGAGGTTATTTAATGAGTGCTGGAGAGAGGGTAGAGTGCCAGAGGACTGGAGGAGTGCCTGTATAGTTCCACTTTACAAGGGGAAAGGGGACAAGTGTGAGTGTAATAGTTTCAGAGGGATTAGCTTGTTAAGTGTAGTTGGGGAGGCTTATGGGAGGATCTTGACTGAGAGGATTAGGAGAGAAACAGAGGGAGTGATTGGCGAGGAAAAGTGTGGATTTAGGACAGGTAGAGGCTGCGTTAGATCAGATTTTTGTGGTAAGACATATGTGAGAAAGCTATAGGAAAAGGTAAGAATGTTTTTTGGTCTTTTATGGATCTGGAAAGGGCTTATAAAAGGGTAGACAGGAAGGCACTGTGGGAGATTTTGCAGATATATGGGATGGGAGGAAAGCTTCTAGGAGCTGTCAAGAGTTTTTATGAGAGTAGTAGAGCATGTGTCAGGATTAGAAATGGAGAGAGTGAGTGATTCGAGGTAAAGGTGGGACTTTGTCAGGGATGTGTTATGTCGCCCTGGCTAAACTTATACATGGATGGGGTGGTGCGAGAGGTAAATGCAAAGGTGGTGGGTCAGGGATTGGAGATGGTTAAAGAAAATGGAGAAAAGTGGGAGGTGAGCCAGCTGTTGTTTGCGGACGACACTGCGCTTGTAGCAGGATCAGAGGAGGGATTGAGGAAGTTGGTGACAGAGTTTGGGAGAGTGTGTGATAGAAGAAAGTTCAAGATAAATGTGGGTAAAAAGTAAGGCGATGAGATGTACAAGGGGTGAAAGTGGCAGCAGACTGGAAGCAAGCATAAAGGGAGAGCGACTGGAGGAAGTGGATAGTTTTAGATACTTGGGTGCGAATGTGGCAGGAAAGGGTGGAGTGGAGGTGGAGGTAGAATGTAGATTGAGAGAAGCAAGTAAATGCCTTGGACTAAAATGTGTAATGAGGAATAGACATTTGGAAATGGAGGCTAAGAGGATTGTATGAAGGAGTGATTGTGACAATAGCACTGTATGGGGCAGAAACATGGAACATAAGAGAGGAAGAGAGTTTAAATGTGTTTGAGGTGAGGTGTCTGAGAAGTATGATGGGGGTTACTAGGCTGGACAGAGTGAGAAATGAGGAGGTGAGGAAGAGAACAGGGATGGTAAGGGAGTTGGGAGATAGGGTGAATGAAAGAGTATTGGGATGGTTTGGACACATGGAAAGAATGAGTGAAGAAAGACTAGTAAAAGAGGTATGGAAAGCAGATGTGGAGGGAGTGAACATGAGGGAGCGACCTAGGATGAGATAGATGGATGGGGTGAAATGGGCTTTGGGGAAGAGGGGAAATGTCTGTTGAGGAAGGACAGGAGGGGACAGAAGACAGGGGTGAGTGGAGAATGGTTGTATATGGATGATTGTTGTGATGCATGAGGTAGAATGGGTGGGGATGGGGGTGAGGTAGTATGTGTGGGAAAATTTTGACACAGCCCGAAGGGCTGTGTATGTATATATATACATATATATATTTATATTAATACACACACAATATATATAAAATCTCTTTTCAGAGATGTAGTTGACAAGACTAGATGCATCAAACTCTGGCTGGCAAGAGGGCCACATCATCTCATGGAAGTTATATAGTATGCCAGGAACATGCAAAAATTAGGGAAATTACCTCAATGATTCTAGGGAAGGACTTTGATATAACAAACCAAACTGATAGCATGTTTAGGTTAGGTCAGTACAAGAGGAATGGCGTGCACCCAATGAAAATAAAATTCAAGTTACAAGCCATAGCAAATGAAGTAATCAGCAAGTCTTGGAAGTTAGCATAAGAGGCAAAGTTAAGAAAAAAATTCTGGATTGGAAAGATGCTAATGAAGAGGAATGGGCAAGGACACAAAAGCTCTTAGCGGAAGCCAAATCCAAAAATGAAAGGTAGATGAAAAACAGCATTTTATTCATTTTTTGAGAGTTGTCAATCAGAATGTGAGGAAATGGTTTCTAGAAAAACAGTGACATAGTATGGCAAAGGAAAGACTACAAGGAAATTTAGATGTACGTTAATGTTGGCCAGGTTGGAGATAAATGACTACTTTAAATGGTCCTTGTATTTTGTGTTTAGTAGAGATCAAATTCCCAAAAATGTTTATCTACAGTTGGGGAACAATAGATACACCTCCTGGAGAAGAGCGAGAGAGGGAGGGAGAGGGGGGAGAGGGAGGGAGAGGGAGAGAGAGAGAGAGAGAAAAAAAAAAAAAGTTTGTTGTGAAAAGACAAAGGTGGAGGAATCAAATCAGAGTTAAGGCAAGGCTGTAGCAATCCACCTGAAAATTAGAACTAAAGGGCATAACAAAAGAGACTTCATGGTGGCATACCCCTCCCCCCCAAGACAAGAGCTTGGAATGAAGCTGAATATCAAAAGTTATTAGACACGACTCTTCTAAAGAAAACTAAAGAACAAAATAGCAACTTAGTCAGAGAACACAATGACCCAGTGGATAAAGGAAGTGATCTGGGCAAGAGATGACATTACTTCAAAATTAGATCTGTCACTAACCAAAGAGCCAGACATTGTCAGCTCCTTGAACTACCTTTGCCCCAAAGGGAAAAGTGACCATGTAGCAATTGAATTTCAGTTGGAGGATAAGGAAATAGAGAAAAGGAATAAATCACACAAGCAAGGGAGACTCAACTTTGGGAAAGTAGATTACGTTGGGTTGAAAAAATCTTTGAAGAAGCAAATTCGGAGGAATTCATGAGTACCATGGGAATAAGGAGGATATGGAAAACCTTTATTGACATCTACAAGCTGGGAGTGAACAAACGCATACCAAAGCAGAAACAGGACCAGTTTAATGAAAAGTGTGAGATTGCATAAAGGCCAGGGGGCTTGGAGAAAATGGAGAAGCAATAAAACAGATGAAGCTTAAAAACAAGCTAGAAATATTACTGTACAATAATTCACAAGGAGGAAAGCAATTTTGAAAGAGGTATTGTGGATAATTGCAAAGAGGAACCAAAGCAGTTTTACAGGTTTATAAATGGTAAATTCAAACAAAAGGAAGTACAGGGGTCCCTCAAATAACGCGGATTCGAATAACACGGATTCAATCATACGATTTCATTTCAAGACCATCTCAAATGTAGAGAACCGTTTTAAAATTCACGCCAAGTCGGGCACGCATATGCACACACGCGGCAACATCGCAAACAATTTTACCGCCCTAACCTGTTGAAGTGTAATGTTTCTTTCGTTTGGAACACAACTAATAAGTCTGATAATGACTGCGCTTGTCGTGTCTTAATTTCTCTTATGAGGTTCTTGTTGTTACTGGCGGTGGTGGTTTGGGAGATCAAAAACAGACATATACACGCTTACACATGTGTAGACACGCACACGTAGACACGTGTTAGACAACCAGTGTATGTTGTGAATGTGCGTGCGTGTACACACAAATACGAACACAGACACACGCACGTACATGCTTACTTGTACATGTGAACACAGACACTTACATGCACGCACGCACACCCACACACACACGCCACACACACATACATATGCCACATACACACACATATACATACGCCACACACACACACAATGTGTATACGCCACATACACACACATGTATATACGCCACATACACATATGCATATACGCCACATACACATGTATATACGCACAAACACATACATACGCCACAAACGCCACATACACGCGCGCGCGCACACACACACACACACGTACACATACCTAAGGTTCTCGGTATTTAATATGGAAAGTCAGCATACGCGGATTTGGTCATATGCGGTAATTTCAGGAACCTAACCCCCGCGTTATTTGAGGGACTCCTGTAATCAAGTTAATACAGGGGTGGTGAGGCTTTTCAAGAGGCCTTAGCCTGGGTAGAAATGAATGAAAGTTTCCAATCAGTCTTCACAAGAGAGAGCAATTTTTTGGAGGAAAGTGAGGGGAGCAAAAATTCAGGTTTGGAAGATATAAATGTAGAAGTGAGGGATGTGACAAAAGCTTCAGGACCTGATGGGATCTCAAACTGGACACTTAAAAAATGTAGGGACACTAATCACACTTAAATGTTTATTGAAAGAAGGCATAGGGTTGTTTAATTGGAAAAGGGTGAATGTGGTACCAATTCACAAAAGTGGAAGGAGACACCATTAAATTATAGGTGATTATCACTGACCAGCACAACTGTGAAATTATGTGAAAAGATTGTGATCAATTGACCAAATATCTTGAAGAGATGAACATTCTGCCCGACAGTTTGGCTTCAGATCTGGAAGGTTGTGTGTGTTGGACCTTTTTAAGCTTTTACTTGAGTGACTGATGTGCTGCAAGAGAGATTGGGGTGGGTGGACTGTGTGTACCTCAACCTAGAGAAAGCTTTTGATAAAGTACCCCACAGTCAACTTATGTGGAAATTGAAGCATGTTGGGGATTGAGAGGCAAACTATTAGAATAGATGAAATTTTTTTTTTAAGGGAAAATACACAGGGATAATAAAGGATAAGATGTCAAGATGGAGAGCAGCAATGAGCAGAGTTCCACAAGGTTTAGTGTTTGCACCAATAATGATGCTTGTCTAAGTCAATGACATGATAGAAGGTACAAGCTCTACCAACATGTTTGCAGATGATGCAAAAATCAAGAGAAGAATGAAAAACATGGAGGACTGTAGACTATTGCAAAAAAAGATCTAGACACTATTTTTTGCATGGAGTCAAGAATGGGAAATGAAGTTCAATACCGAAAAATGCAAAGTACTGGAAATGGGCAATAGCAGCAAAAGACCATCCTTATACTATTCCCTGTCACCTGACAGACATATCAGCAGGATTGTGGGAGAGATGCATGGACTGCTGCAGAAGATCAAGGTGGCTTTTCACTATATGGATGACGAGATGGTGAAAAAGACTCATCGAAACCTGATCCATCCAAGTCTGGAATGCGTTGGAAGCATGGTCCCCACACAGTGAATACATGCAAGATCAAGATAATACAAAGGACAGCAACCAAACTGGTCCCCAGCCTGGCAGATAGACCGCAACTATGAGGAAAGACTCAAAAGATTGGAGAAAGGTTATATGATTACAATACTCAGATCACTAAAGGGATAGATTGCACTGACACATGAAACCTCTTGGTTAGGAATGGGAGAGCTTAAGAGGTCATGGGAGGAACACATTAAGAAAGACCACATGTCTAAAGGACGTGAAGAAATAAAGTTTTCCATATAGATGCATAAATACTTGGAATAGCTTAGAAGGTGATACAGCCCAACCTGGAACTATACATATATTTATGGCTCAGTATGACAAAATTGGAGAGCTACTTTCCTGTATACTACAATTAGCTAAATACAAATAGAATTAAATCACAGCAATTTGACAGCTGATATTTCTTTTGTACATTACAATTTTCCAACAAAAATTCTACCATCTAAAGGATGATTAAAGAAGTTCTCTAAATATTTCAATGCTTAATTTTCACAGAAAAATCAAGAATGTCTGTAGCAATAATAGAATTGAAGAATTATAAATATAAATAACTGTATTTGCAAAGAACCACAGTGGAACACTGTGCCCCTTATCTGTAATACAATTATTTGGAATCCTTCCTGCACCATTTGTGCTGGAGGGCTGGGGACAAATATGGAATACAGTAAGGAACAAATATGAATATGGTAGTTGGAAATGCATTTGGGAGGGTGTTAACAGAGAATTAGGAGAGGAATTGAGGGAGTGATTGGTGTGGAATGGTGCATGTTGAGGAAAGGTAGAGGGTGTATGGCTCAACCCCCCCCCCAAGCAAATATAAATGTATTTGGCAAAAGGTATGGATATTTTGGGAGTTTTAAGTAGCTTAAAAAGGCTTAAGATAGGGTTCATGGGAAAGCATTATGGGAGGTATTGCAGTCAAAAACTATTATGGAAGTAAAAGAGCTTGTGTAAGGGTTGGGAATGGTGAGAATGAGTGGTTTCTGGTGAACCTGGAGTTGTGCCAAGGAATTGTAATGTCACTATGGTTGTTCAATGTGTACATGGATAGGGTGGTACAGGAGATAAATGTGAAGGTGTTAAGTAGGGGACTGGAGATGGTTAGAGACTGGAAGGTGAGCCAATTGTTGTTTACGGATGACACTGCTAGTGGATGAACTAGATGAGGGTCTAATGCAGTGATAGAGGAAGTTGAAAGTAGATGCAAGCAAGCAAAAGTAGTTAATTAGATTAGGAGTTTAAGTGTGAAAAATACAGGGTGTTCAGGCTAAATTTGATAATCTTTTTGATCTGTAATTTCAGAACCATTTGAAGGATTTAATAGCAGTAGAGTGCAAAGGATAGCTGATTCTGTGTACTATTGGTAGGCGTGAGAGCTAGAAAGTATGGACAACTTGAAAGCACCGGAATTTTGGAAGTGACCTGCATCATCATGATTCGCCCCAGATTAAAAAATTTGGAAATCTTAGTGCTCCTTGAATACAATGAAGGCCGTGAGATGCGAGCTGGAGAATTGCGATGGAGACATGGAAGCAGTGGCTAGCAGGAAGGATCATAGCAGGCGTTATGACACTGTCTGCCCAACCAAATTCATCAAAAAGCTGAAAAAAAAAAAAAAGTGAAGCAAGATCCAGGCATGGCAATGTGGGCCTTGGCAAGAGAGATAAGCATCGGAGTGGCAACTATGAAGAAAGTGCTGAACAAGGATCTTTGCTACTCCTCATACAAGAGGCACAAGGGCCAACTACACACTACCAAGGACCAAGAAAACTGCCTTATGAAAGCCAAGAAACTCCTCAACAAGGTCAAACACCAAGTCGAACTGGGCATGCTCTGGTTCTTCTCAGACGAGAAGAACTTCTGCCAGGACCATTTGCACAACACACAGAACAGGTGGCTAGCCTACAGTCTGCACAAGTCCCACGCTTCATGAAGATTAAGTTCCCTCAAACTGTGATAGTCTTTGGGTGTGTTTCCAGCAAAGGTCACGTCATGCCACCCTACATCTTTGAAGAGGGATTCAGACTCATTTCAGATGGCTATATTGAGTTGCTGTCCACTGTTGTCAAGCGCTGAGTGGAAAGGGTGGCTATGGGAAGACCATATGTGTGACAGCAGGACTCGGCTCTGTGTCACACCTTCAGGAAAACCCAGAAGTGGGTGTCTGAGAACGTCTACGACTTTACCAGTCACAACATCTGCGCCCCCCTAACTCACCTGAGTGCAACCCCATGGACTATTATGTGTGGAGTGCAGTTGAAAAAGACACTAATCACACCTCCTGCAACACCAAGAATAAGCTGATTGCCAGGATTAAACTGGTGTCCTTGTCACAAAAAGAAAAGAAAGAAAAGAAAGAAAAAAAAAAAAAAAAAAAAAAAAAAAAAAAATTATACTCCTATTCACTTTGATACCAAACACTGAAAACCCAAGCCAATTTGCTGAAACAAAAGCACACATGTAGAACATGTATGTATGTATTACTTTACTGCTTCGACAGTTAAACCACTTCCATAAAGTGACACCTACATACGCATCATGAAGCATGAATGAGTAAATGATGACCAGCATCTGAGTCTTGATTATGTATGTTTTTTTGTAGTTGTCCACAAGTTATCCCTGGATTCTGTGAACTACTTTGATCACACTTTTTGTGTTTATTATTACTCAGAGTAAAAGAGAAGGAGTAATACAGCAGTGACTTTATATTTCATAATGTGAGTAGCAGGAATCATACATATAGCAGCCGATGCCGTGCATAAGAATTTGACTTGTACCGCAGTGGTTAAATGGCCACACAGGACCTAGTTGTAGAGTAGACTGTGGGGTGGCAGTGGTAAACAATAACAGAGAAAGGTGCCATCACCTGAGAAATCAAACGATGTTATCTTTCTGAGACAAAGCAGTACTATGATTTTTTTTTTTCTTTTTAAGAATATCTCTCAAATGGAAAAGAGAAAGAAGATAAAGTAGTACTTGTAAGTTACCTGTCAGCGCTTTTTACCACTGCATTACTTGTGGATTTTGTCACTCCCATTTCATTAAGTTATGACATAACCCACAGGGTTAGGTCACGTGTGGCCCCCCCTTGGTCAGGTTATTTTTTTTTTCTGCAGGCTAACAAAACTTTAACCTAACATTCTAAAATCAACTTTGAATGTACTACTCAAAATAATAGATTTCAAGTCAAACATTACTCTTAGGATGTCTAGCTCAGCATATTTTCAAGCCGAGCAAAATGAAGATTATTTACATAACACAAATGGGTACATTTTTAGAAGTGAACATCTATGCAATATAGCAATAAAAACTTAAATATTAACCTCTTGAATACAATGATGCCTATGTATGTGTCATGAGCAGCGAGTGGAGTATACAAAGATGCCGGTGTCGGATTTCCTGGTTATATTTTTGTAGTTGTAGCTGAGTGACCCCCATATGTTAATAGGCTTGATCAAGTTTTCTGTGATGTTATATACATTCAGGGTGAAAGTGAATGAGTATAACAGCAGAAACTTTATATTTTGTATGGCATGTATTGTGATGCATCAGACAACCTGATGTGTCCACGAATATTTGACTCGTATTGAACAGGGTTAATTTTGTAAATAATGATACATCAACACATGTAAAGAATGAGTGAAGAAAGACTAGTAAGAGAGGTATGGAAGGCAGATGTGGAGGGAGTGAACATGAGGGGATGCCCTAGGATGAGGTGGATGGATGGGGTGAAGGGGGGTTTGAGGAAGAGGGGAATGTCTGTTTAGGAAAGACTGGAGAGGACAGAAGACAGGGGTGAATGGAGAATGGTTGTATATGGATGATGTTGTGATGCATGAGATGGAATGGGCGGGGGGATGGGGGGTGAGGTTGTATGTGTGAGCAAAATTTGACGCAGCTCGAAGGGATTTCTCCCCATCTTCTCCTTTCATGCATGGGGGAACGGAAAGGGGGGGTCGCCGATTTAATGAAGCGGCCTTGCCGTGGATGTGCTGTGTCTTGCAACACTGCTTCTGACCCAGGGCAGTGGACAAGGTGCAGGGGTAACCCATCATCCAGGAGGCGCTACGATGAGAGGGAAGAGGGAGGGTGGAGAGGTGTGGAGTGTATCCAGGGATGGAATGGGTGGGAATGATTTTGTGCCTTTTCCTTTTTGGCTACCTCCCTTGTAAGGGGCCTTGGTATATGCATGTATGTATCAACATATGTTTTTCTTGGCAAAAATTGATGACAGAAAAAGTTGCTAAAAGCAATACACTAATGAACAGAGCCGTGGCAACTGCTTGAGACATCATCTTTTTGATAGATGTCTATTCTAACCTAACCTGTATTTAGTAATGCAGTACTTGTAATTCTAGGGGTCATCGTCCTCCACATCTATCAAAACAAAGATAGCATCTCAAGGAGTAGCTGCAGCTCCATTCATTAGTGTATAATTTTTAGCAACTTTTTCTGTTATTGATTTCTGCCAAGAAAAATGAACATTAGATTGATGTATTATAATTTAAACAATATTTAATTTCCTAACACTAATTCACATAGGTGTGCACTTCTGAAAGAGACAGATGAACATTAAAAACCTTTATTTCCACACTCCACAAGTGACCATTTATGTACAGTAAAATTCCTTTTATCCGACCTTGGTGAGACCTACCCTAGATCGGATGTTTGACACTGGATGTATAGTAAAAGATTAAAAAATCACTGGTTTGAGACATTTTCTCTTGTTTATGGTACAATAAAGCATAATAAATAACACAACAGAGTGGAGGAGACATAACCACCAAAGGCCAAATGTAAACAAACACTGAAATGCCTGCAAAAATAACAGCTGACTTGAGCGCCATGAGTTGGTAGCAGCAATAGTAACAACTAAACATCAACTCGATGGTCAGATGTTTGGACAAATTCAACTTTTATCCGACTTGGGACATTGAAGGAAAAAGTCGAATGTTTGGAATAGTCGGATAAAAGGAGTTTTACTGTACTGAAGATCTTCACTGACTTGCTTACAATTAATCCACTGCCCCTGTTTTCTCTTGCGGAAGACTTGTTGACAGCGACATAAGATGGGGGTACAATTAACTATTAGTGTCATATCAGTATAGCCATTCATCACATTATGGGTGATGATCCACATCAAATATACTGGTCCGATATGTAGATTTAGGGCATCAAAGTTCCAAGTTCATTAGGTATTTTTTTTAGAAGTGCACACCTACACAATATAGCACTAGATAATTAAATATTAGTTTTGTAAATTATAATACATCAATGTAATAGATATTTTTCTTGGTGGAAATCAATATCAGAAAAGGTTGCTAAAAGCTATGCAGAAATGAAGTTGCATCAACTCCTTTAGATGCCATCTTTGTTTTGATAGATTTGGAGGTCAGAGACAACGGCAACCTGTAGACCTCTAAAATTGGAGGTATTGCTTTACTAAATGTACATTAGGTTAGAATAGACAAATATAATTTCTTTGACCTTCGCCTCTACCAAAACAAAGATGTCGTTTCAAGTAGTACAAGCAGGTGTTTGTAGCTTTTAGCAACCTTTTCTAAGATTAATTTCTGCCATGAATAACATATATTACATTGATGTTTTATACATACATATACCAAAGGCTTTTCCCCCCTTATAGTAGCCAAAAAACAAAGGCATAAAAACCACTCCCACCCATTCTTATCCCAAACATACTCCATGCCCCTCCACCCTTACCTTGGCACCTCCTGGGTGATGGGTCATCCCTGCATCTCACCCAGTGCCCTGGGTCAGAAGCAGAGTTGCAAGACATAGTACATCCACAGCAAAGCCACTTATTAAATTGGCGACCACCCTCTGCATCCCCTCATGCAGAAAAGGAAAAGATGGGGAAATCCCTTCGGGCTGCATCAATTTATTTCTCATACATATTTCCTCATCCCATCCTCCACCCACTCCACCTCATGCATCACACCATCATCCATACACAATCATTCTCCATTCATCCCTATCTTCTGTCCTTTTCCGTCCTTCCTCAACCGACATTCCCCTCTTTCCTAATGCCCCTTTTACCCCCATCCATCCATCTCATTGTAGGTTAACCCCTCAAGTTCACTCCTTTCACCTCTGCCTTCCACACCTTTTACTAGTCTTTCTTCACTCACTTTCCCTGTGTCCAAACCATCCCAATACTTTTTCATCAATCCATCTCCTAGCTCCCTTTCCACCTCCTTTCTCACTCTATCCAGCCTAGTAACCCCTATCACACTCCTCAGGCACCTCATCTCAAACACATTCAAACTCCTCCTCTCTCATGTTCCATTTTTTGCCCCATACTGTGCTGTCAGTGCACTCTCTAGATGTATTATAATTTACAAAATTGTCCTTTAACTTTCTATTGCTATATCGAGGTGTGCACTTTTAAAAAATTACAGTACATGACCCCAGTTTACACCTAAGACGGGGACAGTATGCTGATTATAGTTACTGCCGACACACAAACCTCAGTTGAAATAAGCCCCTCATGGGCTTTTTAGTAATCCTTTGTATATCATTATATGGTATTATTTTAGTTGTGCACACCTATGTGATATAGCGTTAGAAAATTAAATATTAATTTTGAAAGTCATAATACACAAATATAATATGTGATTTTTTTGGAGGAAGAAAGAAAAAAGTTACATGCAAATCTACTAATGAAAAAAGCTGCTAGGATACAGTCCAAACTCCATGTTGTCATCTGTCCAGTCCAGTCACTGTCAGACAATGGCTTTCATGTTGTGGACTGGGTGTTCTCCAACTCCTGGTGACATCAATAAGTGACGTTACATAGACTTTTTAAGAGAACAAGGGGTTCTGCCATTGTCTGTTAATTGCCCAAGGTATAATAATTAATCAGGCTGTCAGCATCTGTGACGTCTATGACGACCCAGATGATCTTTAGAACTTAAGGGGAGGCTCCACAGTAAAGTAAAAAATATTTATAAAAAAAAAAAATTCTCAATATTTTTTTTTCAAACTTACAGGTTTTGTTTAAAATCTAGATGTTGATGTTTTGCCAAAATAAGAACTTGCTGTGCTATGACGTCATACCGATGTTAAGACTTCATAAGTAAATGAAAATCGTAATATTTGTCCCAGAGACCCCAGCTTTTGCATGGTAATACTTAAATAACATATAAACACCCTATAGTTTTGATTTTGTTTAAATTTTCCATACGTCGCAAGAAATTGCTGTCGCAAATGTGTAAATTTTTTTTTCATGACGTCCATATTTTTCGCCAATTAAACGCTCCCAAGGCTTAACTTTGCACTTGATAAAAAAAAGCAAAACTACACGATGTACACACACCCAAATTGTATAACTATGAGAATTTTCAAGAAGCTCCAAATGTTTCTCTTTTTTTTGTGAATTTTTAAAAGCGTATTTTTCTCATTTTGAGAAAAAGGGATTTAAAAGTTTCAGTGTCATGTATCTTGGGTAATTATCATACGATTTGTATTATTTTCACACACATGATTGTATAACACATAGTGAATACAATTAGCAAAAATCAACTTTTTACTACGAGAAAGTGTCGTAAAAGTAGGGTCACGATGGATCATTTCACCAGATGTTGACGGCAGTGAGGTCAATTAAACGCTCACGAGGCTTAACTTAGCACTTAAAAAAAAAAAAAAAATAATACACAATGTACACACACCCAAATTGTATAACTATGAGAATTTTCAAGAAGATCTAACTTTCTCTTTTTTTGGTGAATTTATAAAAGTGTATTTTTCTCATTTTGAGAAAAATGGATTTAAAAATTTCAGTGTCATGTATCTTGGGTAATTATCATATGATTTGTATTATTTTCACACACATAGTGAATACAATTAGCAAAAATAAAATTTTTACTGCGAGAAAGTGTCATAAAAGTAGGATCACTATGGATCATTTCACCAGATATTGACGGCAGAGGTCCCCTCCAGCTGATGTTGCCTCCCAATGTCCATTTTTTCTAAAAAAAAATTCTACGTACCTCAATCATTTTATGACACAATTTCTTCGTAATAACTTTGCGCGAGAGAATATGAACGGATATGGCGTGAGAGAAAAAGTAATGCACTTTACACATAATTAATTAGGGTAACTGATGATTGAATGCTTCATAAATAAGCCAATAACCAATTCATCATACAATGGTACGTCTGGTAGCCTTGTAGTACAGTATACAGCACTTGACTTAGACAGCATGTAAAAGCAAGAAAAATGGAACGTTGATTTCTACTGCGCAAGAGTTAAATCCCCATGCGCCATCTTTAAATGGATACGCCCTTATGCCCTTTAAACCATTGTACATGTCTGCTATGGTGAAAAATTTCTACCCAATAGGTTCATATTACATCAAGGTGCATAAATCACGTAAAAAATAAAATTACATTTTTTGAACATATTTTGCCTATTTCACTGTTGAGTACCCCCTTAAGGTACCAAATATAGGTTAGATTAGAATACACAAGTTTATTGTCCTTTCATTTCTTCAACCTCGGCATCCATCAAAATAAACATGGCGTATCATTCAACCACCATGCCTTCATTTGTTAATAAATAGGTCTTAGCAATTTTTTTTGTTATTGAGTTTTGCTAAGAAAATCACATATTACATTGATGTATTATAATTTACAAATTTAATAATTAATTTTCTATTGCTATATTGTGTAGGTGTGCACTTCTAAAAATTTAACTATTATATTAACGGTGACTCAGTCTATATTCTTTATATTTGTCAATTAATTAATTTGGACAATTTAGTTTCACCCAACCAACGAATTTCTGCTGCATCTTCTGCTTTTCTAGTGAATTAAGTAGTGAACTGATTGATTTTACCATTTGTTTCCATCGCAAATAAATAATTTCCACAATCTATGGCTACCTCTCATCCCCAACGATCTTGGGGGACCTGCGGGAAATTGGGTCCTTTGGGTGGGGACCATTAATTCGAGTAATGTGCATTGCAAAACAGGTCTAAAATCAACAAGAACAAATAAATGCTTGTGTTATTCTGGAATAATACCCCAATCTCTACCAAACCAGTAATCTAACTTAGCTTGAACCTGTCATCATAACCTAGCTTGGGGGCTTCAACCCCCAGACCCCCCTTCTCTGCTCTGCTAAAGCACTAACCTAACCTAACCTATAACAGCAATGCTCGCCACCGTCAAAGGTGTAATTTGTATATTTTCATATATTTTTTTGTGATTTTGATTTCCGACTGGTTTTGCAACACGCGTTACTCAATTTAATAATCTCCCACCCAAAAACCCTGATTTCCCACAGGTTCCCCAAGATCATTGGGGAGATGTAGGCATTAGTTGAAAAATTCATTACTTGAAAACTACGCATTTGCAACGGAAATGATGTACACCATCAATCAATACACAACATATCTCACCAGAAACACATAAGTCACATCAGAAAATCGTTGGTTGGGTGAAACTATAAATTATCCTTTAATTTGTATAGACAATTGAATTGGCTTGAATTGCAATATTATTCTAATTCTATATGGAAATAAATCAAATAAAACCAAAGCCCTAATCTTGTAGCTTCATTAATCATTAACTATGGCTCCATAAAAGCCATAATTGCATGTTCTTAAGTAAAAGTTTACCTTCAATTCCTTGAGACAAATATGATATCTATTGTTACATAGCTACAGTACCAACAGGCTTCTTTCCCCAAGGCATGTGGCCAGCCAAAGCAACATCCACCCTTCACCCATCCCACAACAATTGCTCCCAACATATTTATCTTCACTCCTTATGAATGAAGAGCCATCACCTGGCCCTACCAACTGCCTGGGTCACAAACAATGCATCAACACAGACTTCTTATTTTTGTCAGCAATAATACCACAAGTATGAACGGTCTGCGTTTCCTCACTCCTTTTACAGAAGAGAAGGTTTAATCTATTATCTGCTAGTGGAATTAACTTAGAATTGGGGTTAAATTTTAAATTCTTCTTACGGAACCGACTCACATAAACTGAAAGTCGGATGCAATTGTGAATTGGAGACATCTCGGAGGCTTTAATTATCATTATGCAATTGATTAGTTTTCCTGCATGATGTTTTCATAATAATCCATCTGGGCTATTCATATAAAATGTTATAATATAGCACACCTGTCCCTTACTTTTCAATTTCATGTTTGCGCTGAAGTAAATATACCACTGAAGGCAGCCTCAAACGCCATTCTGGACTTGCCTCCAAACTGTCTCCTACTTTTAGTATCATAAAGTGTGTACCCCTTCCTTATTCTTGAAACATTGGTACCCAGAAATAAAGTAATTTTGAAAATGGGTTGCAGGTGTTGTCTACACACAAAGCTAAATAATACAACTTTGAACCCAAGATACTTTTACCTAACGTGTTTTGTTCCTCCCTTTAGCGACTCACTATTACGTTCTTTATGTCTGTTGACCGTTATGAAATCCTAATGTTCAACAGCATCACAATACGATCCAATTCCAGATCTTGTAAAGCCATATTACCAAATCTTTTATACTTTTTTAATTTTAATCGACCTTTTATTATGTCTTCTTCGACTATGTTAATTTTACAGCTCGTTTATCTATTTTTGTAAATATGTTTACATTTTTACTTACCCATTATTTTAGTTGTGCACAATCCACTAGTTGATGCACCAATTAATAGATATATATACAGAACTGTAGTATACCGGATTGTACCTTTTGAATTTCGTGCAATTTTGCCATACATGTTGTGTGAACATACAACTGATTTACGCCCTAGTGCCATTTGGTAATTTCTTCGCGTTATGGCTGCCGTGCATGGGAGATTTGAATCGTAGGAGGATGAGGGGAACAGTATAAGGTGAGGGGAAACCCATTAAACAATACTCACTTAATATATCCTCTCGTTCGACAAACACACGTTGGGCCTAAATTTCGCACTGTCACGTTTGATACGTGATTAGGTTAATTATTTTTTGTTAACATTGAATCACGGTCATTCGAACTCTTGACCTGGTTTACACGATATACTGAACTGCGTAGGACTTGCTCTGACCACTGCCGAACTGTTACTACCCATTGCCAAATATCTATGGTAAATATAATTTCACCATAATTGAGGTGTCAGATATTGAAATATATGTATAATATATATTGACGCTGATGGTACTAGATATGAGAGATACACCAGAATTAACAATGAAGACGGAGAAGTAGCCAGGTAGGAAAATAATAACAAATGAATATTGATGACTCGGCAACTCAACATGGTGGTCAACCATGCCATAATCTTATGACGTAAAGTCCATTACAATTTTTCGTGGCTTGCAAGGTCCTCAACTTTGCAAGTGGCCCGGAACAGTTTGTACATAAATGCAGGGGACATTGCTCACGGTATGCTACTAAAGTGACGATACCCGGAGGAAGCTGATGCTTCTACATAGTGATGAAATTACCTCATTGTACATTGTACGATTCACACCGAAAGTTTTCGTGCTGCGGGCTGAAGTACTATTTGTAAACAAGCTCCGTGTCCCCGAAGTACCTTAAAGATGGACATATTACTCCCGACACAGGACCCCACAGGAAAATATTATAAATAACGTCTGACGAGTTGGATTGGCCTAAATGTGTGGTAAATTTCCTGTGCGAGTTGGCAAAAGTATAGATGCATTTGGGATCCGAGAGAAGCTGAATACTCCAAACACATGCTTGTGCGAAGCTATTTACCGTCGTGCCATCCTCTTGGACATAGATAGACTTTATTTGGCAATGAATCAATGTACATGAAGTGCAAAGAATGACAAGAACACATAGTTCGAAATAATAAATGTAAATTGCCGGGGATAACACAAAAAGCATGTACGCTTATTTCCATTGTGGTCCTCATCAGGTTATTATTCTACACTAAGTCACACGGGCAACATACGTAGGGGTTTGAGGGGACCAGAGACATTCATGAGTAATACCAGTCAGTACGCATATGACACTTAAACATTGTTATAGTTTTGTTAATATTACTGAAATGGTTGTACATATAGGAACATTGAGTCCAAAAATTTGAGCACCATCCAAAAGGAACATTGCGTTAAGCAAAGGAACAACAAAATAATGTTAAACTGTAACAAAACAGTATGATTGAGTACTATATCGGAGTAGTACCATTAATTATATACTGCATTTTTCTACATCTTTATCAACATGTATGAGTGAGTACTATATCAGAGTAGGACCATTAATGATATACTACAATATTCTACATCTGTAACAACATGTAGTTTTAGTTAATCCTACACCGCAGCTAGGGTCACCTATTAATTAAATCTAACATTTAACCTGAATCTCAGGACGGAGTGGGCAATTACTATGAGCACCAAGGAGTAGTACATTATAACCTGAAGCACCAGAGGTAGGGTACAGGGGACCAGTACTCGAATGAGTAAAACAAGGAGAATGAGGAAAAAGGTCAGATCATAACTGTTCTCGGAACCTACCTGAGACATACACTATTACGACTGGCAAAACAAAGGTGGAAACCAATTTGTAAACATCAATCATTGTTATGCTGAACTGAACTTCTGAGGAAAAAAAGGGGGGAGGGGAGGTCAGAACAGTTATGAGTGAACGCAGATATGGATGGTATTACTCATGGAATCAGGTATCCCTCACTAAGCAACCATGGAGCGCCACCGTTCTCAATCCCTAGTTACTTGTAACATCTGTGCTGATTTGGGTTGTTTTCCCGTCGCCCTCATCAGCCCGTCCATATATTTCTCCCTCTGCTTTCCTCTTGCTCTCCTTCCCTCCACCATTCCCGTCATCACCACCTCTTCCAACCCTTCCCTCCGCATTATATGTCCTAAGAATCGCAACTGTTAGTTAGTTAAGATTTATTCAACAATATAAAATACAATTTAGACATGCATATATACATTTTTTTTTTTTTTTTTTTTTTTTTTACAAAATTAGTAGTTCAAAAGGGAGAGCGTGAAGCAAAGCTTTTGGGGAGTTGCTCTCCCTTTAAGGAAAAAAAATATTTTATTTATTTTTGTTACATGTTAGTATGATATATACATACATATCTACACACATATATACATATATACACATACACACACACACACACACAATGAGATGCGACACGATGCCCGCTAACTCCGACCTCACGAAGGAATCGGGGTCACGTGCGAGCATCGCATCTTGTGGGGGGGTCAGGTGAGAGGTGAGAGGTCAGGTCGATTGTTGACGGGACGATAATTGCTTACTGCGCGGATGCGGATCACCGTGACCTGCAGGAGCAAAAAAAAAAAAAAAAAAAAAAAGAGAGAGAAAAAAAAGAGCGGCAGACTTGGGCAGTAAATGACAGTTTCTCCATGAATACAATTCTGAAATGGACCTGAAATGTTCAATATACTAATACTTATAGATTACAGACTTTTTTAAATATCGTTTGAATGTTGATAAACATTTTGTCTTAGGTAATTCCTTTTCCAGTTTATTCCATGTGTTAACACCTATAATAGATAAGCATTGGCCTTTTTTGGTTGTTCTGTATTGAGTTTTAAAGGTTAGATATCAAGACTTCCATAACTTTTTGTATTTACAGTTTAATGTACATAAAAAAAACATACTGACACTATTCTATATAATTCCACCATCTACATCTTATCAAATTTGGCAAAAACAGTTGTTTGTCTTCATCTCATTGCGTCGTCTGCTATTCGAAACAACCCGCCCTTGCGCTTCGGGAACGTTCGGAGAATTCCGCGTTCGTGACGTCACAGATGCCAAACAATATTGTTATTCTGAGAGTGCATCGTATCGCTTTTGCATTGTCAGTCGTGTGTCGTCTCTTGAGTGTCTCAATTTTTTTTAATTTTACTGTCACAAAATTGTGATAATAATGGTGTACTGCGTTGCCGCAGGCTGCAACAATGGTAGTGGAGGTGGGAGGAGTTTCTTTCAATTTCCTACGGAGCCAGGCCGACGATCGGAATGGATAAGAAAGGTGAACAGATTAGGCAAAAGACCGGGCAAACTGTGGGAGCCTTCGAAGTTTTCAAAACTTTGCTCTGACCACTTCGAAGAGGAATGCTTCGAAATGAATCTAGCGTTATCGATTGGATTTATGGAGAAGACCAGAAGACATCTAAAACCTGATGCCGTGTCCTCAATTTTTGCAGCCACTACAAAGCATTCTACGCCGAAACCAAAAAAGAAAAGTAGGAGGTCAGCGTTTGATAAACGCCGGAGGCTTGAGGTACCGTAGGCAGTTTACTTTTTCTGACTCCATGCATCATGTGCATGCGTTAGGCTTAGGCCTATGCCTATGTCAGAGAGGGCTTGTTATAAATTCCATGGACATGCAGGATGGCCTATATAGGCCTAGTGAATTAAACTCTGGCCCTGAAGCCATGGACCGGAGCAGTGGCGGCGCCGGGGGGGCTTTAGCCCCCCCAAAAAGTGGCCAGCCCCCCATTAGCCCCCCCAACTGAAATGAGCAAATTGAAAATTTAAAACACTCATTGAAATAATTTTATTAAGTGGAATTTTTAATTGCCAGGGCTAAAGATTTGTCAGCCATCAGTGCTAGCCCTACCATTAACCCCCTCCCCTTCTGAAATGAGGATAATATATGTGTATTATCATATTACTATTAGCCCCCCCAAAAATTTGCTCAGCCCCCCTTAGCCTCCCCAACTAAAAATTCCTGGCGCCGCCGCTGGACCGGAGGTATAAAATAAGAGTTGAAGCCGCGAGTCAAGAGGATCGAGGGCTACCCACCCCCCTGGCCCGAGGGCTAGGCCTACCTGAAGCCAGGCTATGCATGTGCATCGCGCAGAGGCTGGCCCCAGGCTTATGTCCTCAATCTTCTGAAATTAAAAGTTTGGAAAAAAGAGCAAAAATTTATTGGTAGGCTTATACCATCATGTAGGCCTGGACTACAATCGAAATAGGGGCCTAAATCGTCGACATAAAAACAAAGGACCCCATCCCATGCTTGCAATGATAGCCTAAATAAGGTAGGAATAATGCACTGAATTTCATACCAGTTGGTATTCCCAATCCTATGAGACTGGTCAGATCTTTTGCGTTTGCGTCTAGGAGGGGTGGTAGGCCCATCTTGATTCTCAGCACCAACGTCGCCATCGAATTCCGTCTCCTCCCCCGTGGTCTCGGGTTCTGAATCTGACAAATCGCTTTCCCCTTCTTCTTCGCTATTTTGTTCACCACTTTCTTCATCTTCACTTGCACTGTATTCCGACGAAGAAACGGGCTGTCCTATTATCGGTTCGAACTGGTAAGGCTTCAATGCGATGTTCGGCGATATCAAACTCCTCTTCTTCTTCCACCATACATACTATCCTTCCGAATTGGAATGCACAATGGGCCATTTTTGCGAACAAATTTGGATTAAAAACGAACATGAAGATGAATAACTCGATTGGAATGACTGAGCTGAACTACAGCGTGTGTTTCTTTGTCCGATTGTTTGACAACTCTGACGTCACCGCCGGTTCACCTAGCGGCGATTACTGATACTAATTACTAATCGACTAGAACATCTAGACTTCGGAAAAGTGGTATGTGAGGCGCAATTCAAAGTGAATTTTCTGAATAAATTCTTCTGTAACAGGTAAAAACTTTATTTGTATGCTTTTAAAAAGTACTTTTTCGAGCAATACGATGATTTTTAGCGAATGGTATATCTGTTGATATCTGACCTTAAAGAAGTCATTTGTATGCCTAGTCGCATAGCGAGTTTCGTAAGTTGAGTAAAATTTCAATATGTTTTGATTCATTTGTTTATTGTAGATTTGGTGCATAACAATGGCAGTTTTGTACTTTATTAAGTCCTTGAATTTCAGTAGATTATTTTTTTTTTAAATAAATGATTTGTATGTTCTAAACGACCTATATTGCAGATTATACGCAGTGCCTTTTTTGAGAGGTAATTATGCGTTGAAGATTAGTTTGATAAGTATTACCCCAAATTTCTGAACAATAGTTTAGGTATGGTAGTAGTAGACTACAGTAAATGGTACGTAGAGTATTTTTATTGAGGATATTTCTCATTTTATGCATTATTCCTAAAGTTTTGTATATCTTATTTATCACGTGATTTATATGATGTTTCCAATTAAGTTGATCGTCTAAATACGCGCCTAGGAATTTACTGACGGACGCTTTTTCAACAATTTCATTGTTTATTTTGATCGGCTTAGTGCTTTCATTATTTTTGTAGAAAAACAGGTAGTTAGTTTTTGATACGTTTAAGGATAGTTTATTGGCTGAAAACCAGTTGGATAGCTGACATAATCCTTCATTAATTGTCTTGATCAGTTTGTCGGAATTTATATCGGAGCATAGAATGGTGGTATCGTCGGCGAACAGCATAAATTTCTTAAGGTTGGATACATTTTTAATGTCATTTAATGTATAGTAAGAATAGTTTGGGCCCTAGAACTAAACCTTGATGTACTCCGCATGTAACTGGTAGAATATGTGATCTTTCTTCCCCAATGGCTACATATTGTTTCCTGTTTTTTAGATAACTTTTTAACCAGTCATTAACTTTACCTCTTAGCCCATAGTATTCGGCCTTTCGAATTAGGATTTCATGATTTACAATGTCAAATGCCTTTTTTAGATCAGTAAATATGCCGGCTGTCTTTTTCGTTTGTTCTATATTGTTAGTTATCTCTTCAATTAATTCCATTACTGCTGTTGACGTTGAAAGATTTCGTTGAAATCCAAAATGACTATGGTAAATTACGTCATTTTTTTTTAGAAATGAGTCAAGGCGAATTGTGAATAACTTCTCAAGAATTTTGGAAAACTGTGGTAATAGTGAAATTGGTCTATTGCTATTATAACTTGATTTGTCGGCTGATTTGAATATCGGTATTACTTTGCTATTTTCATTGCATCTGGAAATATTCCTTGTTCAAATGATTTATTGCATATTGTCAGAAAATGATTTTTGATGATAGGCATAATTTGTTTTACGAGGTTCATATTGATTCCTGTGCAATCGAGTGATTTCTTGTTCTGCATTGATTTTACTGTGTTCATAAGTTCGTTTTCCGTGACGGGTTTTAAAAACATAGTGTTATTTATTCGGTGTTTCAAAAATGTCTCATAAGTTTGATGTGTTGTCTTTATTTGTTTCGCGAGGTTAGGTCCTACACGGGAGAAAAATTCATTAAATTCGTTTGCCACTTTTTTAGTTTTTCCGGTTTTAATAATGTCTATGAATTCATCGGTGTTATTAATTTTGGGCCTAGTTAATTTGTTTATTACTTCCCATGTTTTTTTTTATATTACCTTTATAATTTTCAAGCAGTCATGGCATTTTTTTTTCGCAGTTGCGTAAAATTGTTGTAAGTTTGTTTTTGTACACTTCGTATTTGTTTTCGTCTGTCAAGGACTTGCTTTTAATAGATTTCTTGTTAAGTTGGTTTTTCTTTCGACACGCGTTCTTAAGACCGTTTGTAAACCATGGTTTTGAGTTTACGTTACATGGTTTTATTTCTACTTCTCTCTCTGGGCAGCATTTGTTTACATTACTCATGATAATGGTTACAAATTCGTTTTATGATAGATTGGCATTTTCTGACTCGTAAACCTGATCCCAATTTTCTTCTTTTAAGCATTGATTTAATTTTGCAGTACTTTTTTTCGTCTATTTTACGTTTTAGTACAATTCTGGGTTTTGTTATGCAGTGCATTTCTTTTGGATTGATAGTGAATACTGGTAGATGGTCACTTATATCACTTATTAAGATACCACTATGAATCTCGGAGTTTACAATATTGGTGAAAATGTTATCTATCATTGTCTCACTTGTATTTGTTATTCGGGTTGGTTTATTTATCAAAGGATATATACCTACAGAGAAAATCATATCTGTAAAGTGTCTTGTTTGTTCGTGAGTCTCATACTTAAGTAAATCTATGTTGAAGTCACCACAGAGATATAGGTTTTTATTTCTAAATGGAGTTATGATTTCTTCAAGCATATTTGTGAACTCATTGATGTTTGTGCCTGGGTTTCTGTAAATACTTGTTATGACGGTATTTTTTGTTTTGTTTTACTGAAAATCTCAACAGTTACGCAATCAAATAGGTTTTCATGCGAATTAGTGGATTGACTTATTAGTTTGCATGAAATTGATTTTTGGATCTGTCTATTAACACTGTAGGGAGTATAGTCTTGTAGGAAGTTTACTAAACATCCTGGGTCAATCCATGTTTCGCTTATCACTATAACGTCAAAGCTTTTATTGAGTAACTTGGGATAACAGTCAATTTTCTGATAATTAGCGTTTAGGCTCCTTGCATTAATGTGAATTAGTGTGAAACCATCAATATCACGAAATACTGTGTCAAATTGTGTATCATTATAGTAATCGCTGTCTTTTGTTAGTTTTGAATAGAAATTTAATTCCTTATTGTTGCCATTGTCTCCATTTCTCTCAATACTTCTTCATTTGTTTTCTTCGCTGTCCATGGTACTCTTAATACTCGTCTTCATATCCACATTTCTGCTGCTTCTAAGTTTTCCTGCAATGAAGGTTATGTGAAGCAATAGAAGAGGGAAATATAATGGTACTTTCTGAAAATAGGAGGAAAACAAATGGATAACAGAGGAAATATTCGAACAAATGGATAAGAGAAGAGAAGCTAAAAATAGGGATGGAAATGAATATAGAGAACTTAATTGACAAATCAAAAAGAAGTGTATAGATGCCGAGGAGAGTTGGCTTGATGAACAATGTAGGGAAATTGAGGACCTTGAAAAAGGGATTCTAAAATGATGTATAAGATTAGAGAAATTACCAAGAGAAAGGGGAATAATGGGGGTGGGGGCAATCAAAGATAGAGAATGAAAGGTTTTAATGGAAGAGGAGGATATTAAACATAGATGGGAGGGGTATGTAAGGGACCTATTTGTGGACGACAGACAAGAAGGATAAGAAGAAAATTATAGATATCTAGATGGGGAAGAAATAATGGGAGAGGAAGTGAAATTTGCAATGAAGAAAATGAAAAAAGGGAAAGCCATGGGGGAAGATGGTGTAATGATTGAAATGTTAGAGGTATTAGGGGATTTTGCAATAAGAAAACTCACTAGTCTAATAAACCAAATTTAAGAAAAGGGTACCATAACGGAACATATGTGTAACTCGATTTTTATACCACTACCAAAGATAAACGGAACAATGGAATATAGTAAACATCGCGAAGCTATTTACCGACCCTGAAAATCAAGAGTCGGTACCCAATAATGAGCAATTTGACTGGAAGTAAAATTTCTTTCACGTTTGTTTATATGTGTATGAGCGTATGATAGAAGGAGACGTGTAGGTAGCTATGCAACTAATTAAATATGTAAACCGCAAAAGTAGACATGTATGCAGCAAAATAGTTAACTAACTGTAGGTGAAAATACAGGCAAAACTAGCGTTCTGACCAGAGCATTTACATTCCAAAGTGCCGCCCCAGGGCAAAATTCTCAGTGACGCCCCCCTCTTCCCCCATCACCACTTACAATTTCCACCATTCATTACTGCCTACTAAAGCTTTTGGCTTGCGAAATGATTGAACAGATTTTAAACATGATATTTAATATCACAATTGCAGAAATGATCAGGGAAAAAATCATATTCTGGTGATTCTAACAAAATTTTTGTATATTACGGTAAAATATTCAGGGCTCCTTTGACCCTTCTTTATGATTATTTCGTCAGCCTTGTGCCCCCCTCAATGTGCCGCCCTAGGCCATAAGCATCCCATGCCCTACCCCCCCCCCCCTATGTGAGGGGCCTGGTTCTGATTTGCATTTTTCTTTGTATAGTATATCAGGATCAGACAAACACAACTTGAAAAAATTAAGCTGCTAATAATATAATTAGCAAAATTTTCAAGTTAGGTTTGTCTTGTCTTGACAGAACAGTATTGTTGCCTGTATTAATGGTGCAATTTAATTACAATTAATCAGCTACTTGGTTGCATATACGTCTACTTTCACTGGTTTGCCATTATGTACAATTGGCTGCACAGGTACCTACACGTCCATGAGGAACTAAGATAAGAGAGAAAGGGTGGAGGATGGGAATGGAATGGGTAGGAATGGGTATATGTATATGCCTTTTGACTTGGTTACCCCTCTGGTAAGGGGTAAAAGCCTTTGGCATATAGATAGAATTATGGCGAAAGAGCATAAATGAGTGTTGCATATTGTGCCTGGATGGTTGGTCTGGACGTGACGTGATTTGTAACGTGTGACTGATGCGTGATACGGAGGGGAAGTAGGGTTATGTAGCGAGGGTATGTGTGGGGGGACGTCGGGGGTGGGGGGCGCGGGCTCGCTTTTTTTTTTTTTTTTCTTCTGAATTCGGGAATGAAGAATCACTCCCACGGGCTTTGTTTGAGCCCGTGCGGTGGTGTTTATATAAGACACACCTTGTGGAGAGGAGGTGAAATAGTATAGCTAATCATAGGGTGATAGGTGGCAGTAGAAAAGAGAGGCTACGGCTGCTAGAGCGGCGGTGGACGCTCTAGCAGCTGACGGAGCTCATAGGGGCTTTGGAGGCGGCAGAGGCGGCTCACAAGACCTTCAGGGGTAGCCGGTGGTCCCCGTCTGAGGAAAGAGGTGGCGGGGCAATCGCTCAGGTAGTGGTGGAGGTCGGCATTTTCTTCACGGCAGTGGTTGCACCGGCGGTCTTCTATGGTGCTCTGGGGATTAAGTTGCCAGAAGCAACGATCTTCAAGACGCAACCTGAAGAGCAGCTTTTCTATCCTTCTGGGAGTGGAGCGGGGGAGGACTAGAGGTTTATAGGCTGTCACTTTTACGTACCAACCCGCTCGTTGGGAGATCTGCGCCTCCTGCCTGTGTTGGAGGTGCCACTGCTTGCGTGCTAATGCCCTGGTTTTAAGTTGGAGCTGACTCTTGCTGTGAGGGACCTGGACGTCGACACTGGCTCTTTTGCGGGCTGTGGCAGCAGCTGCGTCTGCAAGGTCGTTTCCATACACACCGACGTGGGTAGGCACCCAGTTGATGATGATGTGTCGTCCTTCACGGTGTAATTTGTGCAGGAGCGCAATTATGTTGGTGAGGAGGTGGACATTATCTTCGGGTTCTGCCTATTGCAAGCAGCTTATCAGGCTCAGAGAGTCAGTATGGATGACCACGGAGTTGGAGTGGGATACAAGGGCATGTTCTAAG
Source organism: Oratosquilla oratoria (assembly GCF_046742065.1). NCBI lineage: Eukaryota > Metazoa > Arthropoda > Malacostraca > Stomatopoda > Squillidae > Oratosquilla > Oratosquilla oratoria. Next base: position 33,069,667 of record NC_134810.1, read on the forward strand.
GCCCCCTGCATCGCCACGGCCTCGGCTTGAAGAGAGAACGCGGAGTCGCTGACTCTCCTGCCGAAGATGTGTCCATCAGTGACGAAGGCAGCTCCAACCGTGTTTGGGCTGCGTTGTTCGACGGACCCGTCTGTAAAATATACTTTATGACCAGGTCGTCGTCAGTGTCCGGATGCCGTTATTTTCTAATACACGCGCTTTGCCCGGGTGGCATGCGCCCTTTTTCCCCGGGAGTGACGTAAATTTAAAGGTCACGGCAGCTGGTGCCCAAGGAGGCGGGCATTTGAAGTCCGGGTGGGATATTGGAATGCCCTTCTCGAGGAGAGGTTGCTGTAGTTGGAAGGAATCCAGGAGTTTGGCCGCATGTGAGAGCCAAGTGTTGGGGCGTTGCAGTGTGTCTGCGCGTGCAAGTGAGGAGTAGATGTCCCGACTTAGACCTGTCTCGTCGCGGGGGTGGAGTGCGCGGGCAACAAAGTCCGCCCCGAGCATTCTTATCCTGAGTTGGAGAGGAGGGAGCGAGGCTTCCCGCTGGAGCTTGAGAATTTTGTACCACCGTTGTGTTCCTAGGATAACTCTAGCAGCTTAATTCTGGTAGGTCTCAAGCCTTTGCAGTCTGTCCACGTCCACAGTAAGGAGAGCTATACCCACCTCGCAGGAAGTGCGAGCCTAGACCCGGTGTGAACAACAAGTGTCAATCTTCCTCTCGTTGGACATAATAAAATCAAGAAAGTGATAATACTGCCTTTTCCCTGACTCGGACAAGTGTATAATGTACCATTCACTCATGGGCTCCGGAGCGCGGCCCATGCAGCTACAGAACTAATGAGAAGGTTTGTCACATATAGTAACAAATTTGTAACAGAATTATACCAAACTAACCTATAGTAAATTTTCAGTAAATTGTAATTACAAATATTTTCCCTTGAATTCTCTATCACAAATTTGTTTACAACTAACAATTTTACTTGTGCTAACCTAATCTAGCCATGCCAAACCCTCAGAATATAAAAACCTTGGTGATTTGCATATTTCTTCCTATAATACTGTAACTTTTCGCAAAGTGAGATAATCATAACAAATATAATTAATTGAACCCATGCTTACCATACTTAACTTAAAGTAACAGAGTCCAGCATAAAATATATGCCCCAAAAGTGGTTCTGTTTCTACCTGGACTTTACATATATTTGTCATGTTCTATGACGCGTCAATGACAAAGGGCGCGGGTATGGTGCCAAGCCACATCTTAGCTGGAGCCATAGCGCCCGCTTCCTAGGTAAGTTGTAAAACATGTAGATGCGTTGTGAATGTGGCACAGGCGGGGATGCGAGCAGTTGGTAACCCCGGGAGGCGGGAATGCCCGCGCGTCAGTGCCAGTCAACGTATCATTGAGACGGGTGTGAGCGTGCGCGCAAGTGAAATGGGCGGAAGCAAGCGGGACTGTGCTAGGATTTAGAGGATAGGATTAGGTAGGTTAGGGAGAGAGTGATTAACACGAACGGTGCGAGACCAACGAGGGAGTAAAGCTCGAAGCAGGAACGGTATTTCTACGGAAATCAGGTGACTAAAATTTCGTCACAAACTATTTATACGCCAAAGATGACCGAGACGATGAACAAGGGGCCGTTCAAGATGAACAATATCACCTTAAGGCCATCTGACGGCAATGGGGACATCGCCGGGTGGCTCAAAAAGGAGGAACTAGTCGCCAAATTAACAGGTGTGTCGGACGTAGCCAGCTATATTACCCTTAATTTAGAGAACAGCGCGTTGGTCATCTACCTGGAGATGCCGGCTGATGATCAAGTGAATCCGGGGAAAGTAAAGAAAAGATTACAAAGGGCTTTCGGCGAGAGTCCGTTCGAATCGTCTAGTCGGCTGCAAAGAATGCGCTGGGCGGGCGAACAGGTTGATGTTTTCGCCAACGAGATCAGAAGATTGGCTGGGCTATCTACGTACGCGGGCGAAGGCTTGGAACAACTTGTGAGGATGGTGTTCCTTAACGGCTTTCCAGATCGTATATCTGCTGGACTACAGGAAATAAACTGTGCGGAGGCAGCGAGTATGGACACGTTAATAGTTCACGCCAGGCTTCTCACTAGGACAAAGAATGACGGGCTGTTAGTGGCTACGGTAAAGGAGCAGGTGCCGTTGGCGCTTGGGTCGAGCCGCCAGCCCGGTGATGATGTAGAAAAGAGAACGAGGGAGTCCAGGGGTGGCTACATCGGATGGCGGGGGCAGCCTAGGATCCATTATTACGTGTGTCGGCCACTAGGTCACTTCGCGAGGGACTGTAAAGAGGCGGACCTCATCTGTTACAAATGCAATCAGGCGGTACATGTGGCTCAACACTGTAACCAGGGAAACGGGCGACGGGCGGCCGCTACGCAAGCAGCCGCCTAGGATATGTAAGGACGCCGTCCAGCCATATGCAGATTGTGGATGTTTGGCTGAGAGGAAGACGCGCGAGGGCCTTCATAGATTCCGGTTGTTCAACCACAATTGTAACGACCGACGGAAGGGAGACAAAGTGAGAAGGTGACCAGGAGATTGAAATGACGGTGGAAGGCATTACGATACGACTAAGAGTGCTTGTCATTAGAACGGTTATAGAAGGAATTGACGTGGTGCTGGGAATGGATGCAATTGCTCAACTTGGAGAAGTCAAGTTTATCGCCGGACAAGTGAGGATTGGAGCGATACGCGGCTTGAGTACGGAAGGGAGAGGGAGGACCCGTCTGAGGCAGGAAATGGATGTAGGAATGGCAGTGAGGGCCGTGAAGGGCAGTGTTACAGCGAAGCTCGACCAGGAAGTGGACGTAGGAATGGCAATGAGGGCCGTGGAGGGTAGAGTCAGAGCGAAGCTCAACCCTGACAAGAGAGCGGCGCCCTGCACGATTGAGGACGAAGACTTCCGGGCGAAATTTGATGGCCAGAAGTGGGAAGTAGAATGGTGCCTGAAAGAAGGCTCACCTCTATTGAAGAACAAGGTTGACTGCTACAGACTCTCGGAGAGGAGTTGAGGGGCTACTTTGACCTCGAAGTAGAGCAGTGGATTGACGAGGGAATTCTGAGTCCTTGGGAGGAACCGGTGGAGGGTGGAATCTTGCCTATGATGGCGGTGGTGCAACCAACCAAGAACAAAGTACGATCGGTGTTGGATTTCCGAGAATTGAATCAGTTTGTGAGGTGTCATACTGACGATAATTTTGTAGACGTATATAACTTGACCCTACTCAGATGGCGCCAAATGAGGGGGGCGTCCACGATTGTAGATCTGCAGGCGGCTTGCCTACATATTCACGTGGCGAAGAAGCTATGGAAATACCAACTTATAAAGTGTAAAGGTAAAACATATTGCTAAACCAGACGGGGGTTTAGGCTGTGCTCAGCCCCGAGGATCATGACGAGGATCCTGAAGACCGTGCTGGAGAAGACTGAAACGATGAAGAAGGGCACGGACTTACCTCGATGATATACTGGTGGATGATACTGTAGCATCGGCGTCGAACGTAGTGGAACATTTGGCCCGGTACGGATTAGTATCAAAGGAGCCGGAACCGGTGGAAGGAACAGTGTTGGTACTGCGACTAGAGGGAGACGGGACCGGGAAGCTGCTGTTCAGGAGAGGCAAGGAGATCTCGAAAGTAACGGACGAAATGAGCAAACGAGAGCTCTTCTCCCCGTGTGGCAAATTAGTGGGTCACTACCTGATCGCTGGTTGGCTCCCTGTAGTGTGCAGTTATATTAAGAGGCGGTCAGGGTTGAAAGATTGGGGAGAGAAGGTTGATGAGGGCACGCTAACGATGATACTGACGTCGTGCAACGGATGAAACATTCAGTAAGAGGACAGTGGAATGCACTACAACAGGGCCGAGGTGTAGTGTGGTGTGATGCTAGCAGCATAATGACCGGCGTCGTCTTGGAGATAGGAGGGGTGGTATTCAGAGATGGAGCGTGACAGCGAAAAAAGGATGGCTACCATCACATCAACGTATCGGGGTTGGACGCGGCTCTAAAAGGAATAAATTTGGCGCTGAAATGGGGGCTGCGTGAGATCGAAATCAGGACTGACAGCCACAGTAGCGGGGTGGATGAACTCAGCGCTGACGGCTGAGAAGAGAGTACACACGAAAGTGGCTGGAGAGGTCCTTGTGAAGTGTTTTCCCTAAAAAAGCGTAGACTCAGAGGTGACTTGATACAGGTCTTTAAGATTTTAAAGGGAATTGACAACATCAAAAGTGACCAAATTTTTACATTGAATGAGAATCAGACAAGAAACAATGGTCTCAAACTGTCCGGAAATAGATTCAATTTGGAAGTAGGTAGAAACAACTTTGCCAACCGTGTAGTTAATGAATGGAATAAACTTCCTGCACAGGTAGTGCAATGTAGTTCAGTTCGAAGCTTTAAGAATCATTTAGATAAATACCTAAGTAAGATGCTGTAATGATTATAATTTATCTTATATTATTTGTTTTTTGTTTTGTTGTCATTTGTCTGTCTGATTTTCATTTATTATTAGTTATATGTCAATTAATTATTATTTACTATTTACCTGTTTGTTTATTATTTAACTATACCTATGCATTTATTTATGTATTTTATTTGTTATTTACATTATCATAGTTTTTATTTATTATTTTATTATTAATATGATTTTTTTTTCGCATCCGACCTAGATATGGATCAAAAGGTCTCCTGTCGGCATGCTCCGCCTTTGTAATCCTTTGTAAGTGTCGTCTTTGGATACTGAGGTAGTTAATAGACGAGTTTGGCATGAAGATGAGTGTGACCGAGGTGCCGTCGGGAATGAACAAAGCAGATGCGCTAACTAGAGTGAAGAAAAGCTGGCTGAAAGTAAAGGAAGAACATGACGAGAGGTTTGAGGTGTGCACTGCAAGGTCCCTCTGCACGAGAGAGTTGCATGGAACTCACCACTACCTAGGTGAATAGGCACGCACCAAGACAGAAGCTAGAGAGAGTGTGCATTAAATGCTGGTTCAACAAAAGATGCAGTGAGGCAAAAGATAGAAGGGACAGCGTTTGGAAAAGAGGGGGGGAAAACAACAACAACAACTGGAAAATGGCAAGTATGTAAACTATAGAAATGAGTATGTAAAAGTGCGAAGAGAGGAAAAAAGGAACTATGAAAAAGACATTATAGATAAATGCAAAGAGCAACCTAAGCTATTCTATCGATTAATGAATGGTACACTTAAAAATAAACAGGGAATGGTGAAACTACGCCAAGAAAATATGAAATACACAGAAGATTTAGAAATGGCCGAAGTCATAAATAATCACTTTAAGTCTGTTTTCACTTGAGAGAAAGCACACTATTGGGACGAGGGAAATGAAATACGATCTCCCCCCATGAGTGAGATAATAATAACACAAAAAGAAATGATGGAACAGCTATCAAACCTTTGACGTCAGGAAATCACATGGCCCGGACGGAATTGCAAATTGGATTCTAAAAGAATGCAAAGAAGAACTAATGGGCAGAATACATAACATAATAAGTTGCTCACTTAAAGAAGGAAAAATACCAAAAGACTGGAAAAATTGTACCAACATATAAAAGGAGGAAACAAGGAAGAACCAACTAACTATAGGCCGGTCTCACTAACAAGCACTATAGCCAAAATTTGTGAGAAAATATTCAAGAATAGTTGGGTAAAACACCTGGAAGAAAATAATATAATAAACCCAAGACAATTTGTGTTCAGGCAAGGAAGATCATGTACCACAAACTTAGTATGTTTTTACTCAAGATTAATAGACATAGTGCAAGAAAGGAATGGATGGGCCGATTGTGCCTTCCTGGACTCACAAAAAGCTTTTGGTAGAAAGATGAGAGTAGTGCTCAGAGAAAAATATTCAGGTTGGAAAGAGGTGATCAGTGGAGTTCCGCAAGGATCTGTACTGGCTCCAATAATTTTTGTTATCTATGTGAATGACATGGATGATGATGTGCAATGTTACATGAGCTTCTTTGCAGACGACGCTAAATTGTTAAGGAGAATTAAAACAAAAGGACTGCGAATCACTACAGGAAGACCTGAATAAGGTATGGAGCTAGGGTCAGAAATGGGAAGTGGACTTCAATATTAACAAGTGTAGCACAATGAAGTTTGGAAAAAGTAAAAATAGAATATCAGGACAATATAAAATTGGAACTAAGGAGGCAAAAAAGTGGGATCCGAAAAAAATTTGGGTGTAATTAACTCAAACGACTTGTCCTATGATGAACAGATAAACAAAATTGACGGAGAATCCTACAACTTGCTAAGATCAATAAAAGTGGCATTTACATATTTGGATGACGAAATGATTAAAAAAATATTGGTCACACTGATAAGGCCTAGACTAGAAAATGCGTCGACATTGTGGTCACCCAGTACCAAAAAATAATATAAAGAAAATAGAAAGAATCCAGGGAGCAGCCGCAAAAATGGCCCATGCACTTGTAAACTTGTCATAATTATGAAGAAAACCTGGATAAACTGGATTTACCGACTCTGGAGCAAAGAAGAGAGAGAGGCGACCTACAGACCATCTACAGAATCATGAAAGGCACAGAAATACTCGATAGTGAGGACTTGTTAACTGGGACAGGAGAAACACAAGAGGATATGGAGAAAAAAAAAAACATAGTTATAGAAGGGATCTGAAGAAAAACAGTTATCCATATAGAGTGGTGGACACTTGGAACAACCTGGACGAAAAAATAATGTGCGCAAAAACCATTCATGAGTTTAAGAGTAAAGTTGACACTACGAGATACAAAGGCGGGACACCATGAGCGTAGCTCCCCTTCCCGTAAAATACAACTAGGTAAATATAACCTCCTATTAGCATCCATTCCCAGATGTCTATTTCTCATTACACTTTTAATCCACCAAAGCATTTACTCGCTTCTCTCAATCTACATTCTACCTCCACCCCCACTCCTCCCTTTCCTGCCACATTCACACCAAGTATCTAAAACTATCCACTTCCTCAAGTCTCTCTCACTTAATGCTCACTTCCAGCCTACTGTCACTCTCTCCCCTTGTACATCTCATCACCTTTTGCCCACATTTATCTTCAGCTTCCTTCTTTCACACATCTTCTCAAACTCTGTCACTAACTTCCTCAATCCCTCCTCTGATCCTGCTACAAGCGCAGTGTCGTCAGCAAACAACATCTGGCTTATATCCCACTTTTCTCCATTTTCTTTAATCATCTCCAATCCCTGACCCACTACCCTTGCATTCACCTCTCGCACCACCCCATCCATGTATAGATTGAACAGCCAGGGTGATATAACACATCCCTGACGAAGTCCCACCTTTACCTCAAACCATTCACTCTCTCCATTTCTAATCCTAACACAAGGTCTAATACTCTCGTAAAACTCTTGACTGCTCTTAACAGCTTCCCTCCTATCCCATATATCTGCAATACCTCCCACAGTGCCTTCCTGTCTACCCTGTCATAAGCCTTTACCAGATCCATGAAAGCCCCCCAAAAATCCTTACCTTTTCCTATAGCTTTCTCACATATCTGTCTTACCACAAAAATCAGATATACACAACCACAACCTGTCCTAAAACCACTGTTCCTCACCAATTACTCCTTCTGTTCCTCTCCTAATCCTCTCAATCGAGACCCTCCCATAAGCCTTCCCACTACACTCAACAAGCTGATCCCTCTGAAACTACTACACTCACACTTGCCCCCCTTTCCCTTGTAAAGTGGAACTATACAGGCACTCCTCCAGTCCTCCGGCACTCTACCCTCTCTTAAACTAACATTAAATAAACTCACCAGCCAGTCCACCATAACTGTACCTCCTTTCTTCAGACATTCTGCATGGCATCCATCCAACCCAGGTGCCTTACCTGCTCATCATCTTAACAGCTGCTTTCATTTCATCTTTCCTTATTTCTCCTCCATTTTCCCCACTCACTCACTCACTCACTCACTCACTCATCACTCTCATTTTCTTAGCGCTTCCCACTGCAACTACCTTTCCCTCCCTATCCTCCTTCACATTTAACAACTCCCTAAAATACTTTGCCCACCTTCCTCTCATTGCCTTCTCTTCCATTATCATCTCTCCATCTGCACCTTTTACCTTTTCTTCTCTACTTGATTCGCCTCCTCTTCCTCTATTAATTTATTGAAAAAAAAAAGAATATTTAAAAAAATTCTGTCATACTCTTACCCCATTTCACATCTGCTCTCCTCTTTGCTTCCTTTATCTTATGCTTAACTTCCCTTCTCTTCACTTTGTACCTCTCATACTATTCCCTCGTCCTATCGTCCTAATTTGTAGCTAATCTATGAAAGCCTGCTTCTTTTCTTCTACACCCTTCTTTGCTTCCTCATCCCACCACTCACTATCCTTCCTTCTATTTCCTCCCGCCCTCCTTGTTCAACACACCACCTTTGCACACCTTATGACTCCCCCCTTGAATCATCCCCATTCCTCCTCCACTCCTAGTTCTACTCTATCCTTCACTCCCTCCCACTCCTCTCTCAGCTTCTTATACTCCCTCTCCTTTTCTTTTTTATTTAAGCAGTTCACTCTAAGTACCTCCCCACCTTCTGCCCTTTTCCTCTTTCTCCGCCTATTCTCCACTCTCAATTTGCCTTCCATCAAAAAATGATCTGATATTCCCCCATTCTTTCCCTTTAGAACATCTACATCCTTAACTCTATCTACTATACTTCAGGCCACCACTATATAGTCCATTGATGCTCTATTTACTACCCTTCCATCCACCACCCTCTCCTATGTGTACTTATGCTTGACTTTCTTCCTAAACACTGTATTTGCCATCATCAACTCTCTTTCAAGACACATCTCCACCATCAATTTCCACTATGATTTTTACATGGAACTCCATAGTTCCCAATCACTCCGTCTATTGGTTCGTTTCCTACCCTAGCATTAAGGTCTCCCAATACAACTACATTGACATTTCTCCCTAATCCCTCTATGCACTCATTTAAATCTACCCCAAAAAAGCCTCCCTTTCCTCTACGCTCTTCTCATTGCCAGGCCCATACACACTTACAAAAACCCATATCTCCCTTTCCAGCTTCACCTTCATCCACATCAGCCTTGAAGAACCTCCTTCCACTCCACTACACACTAACCTATCTCTTCACTTACTAGTATAGCCACTCCTTCTCTTCCTCGTCTCCTCTTCATTCCTGAGAACCTCCCAGCTACACTCCCAAACTCACACTCGCCCCTCCCTTTCAATTTAGTTTCACTCAAAGCCAGCACATCCATCTTTCTCCTCATAAACATGCTGCCTATCTCTTCCCTTTTACTCTCATCTGTAACACATCCACGCACATTAAAAGACCCAAACCTTAGGATACTGATTGGAAAACTCCTAGACCTTCTTATGCCTTTACATTTTTTTTTAAAGGAATGCCCCCTGTGGGGATACAGGTAACAGGGTTACTAGTCCTAACCCCTGTCCCGTTTTTTTATTGCCTTTTACAATTCAAGTGGGAAGACTTGGTGGCAGCATTCTATCCCCCACCACAGGGTAGGCGAAAAAAGAAAATGAATATTCAGAGAAACGGTGCAGGACAATAACAAGGTGTTAGGGGACAGCATAACGGAGGGACAGCCGTAGTATAATTTAATAGATAGATAAATAAAAAGTGAGGAAAATACTGTATTCTAATAAAAACAGATGGAGGGTGGATTTCATTAAAAAGTTACCAAGCATCTAAGAATAAAGCAACACATACAGACATTTATACAATTGATAAACAGTGTTATCAATAAAGATAAAAACTTTTGTTACAGATCAAGCTCATGCCAACTTCAAGAAGCTAAAATTGTACTTCATCAGAGAGCACAAAAAATACAATCAGCACCAAGTGTCTCAGCTGGTGAGATATCTGCAAAATGGGAATTTTACATCTGCCTTGAATTCCTGTCTGTAAGTGGTGAGGAGCTTTTGTCAGAGGCAAGCTGGTCGGGACCAACACACCATGAGGTGTTCTTGTAGTTTTTGATTGGGGGTGACAAGGGTACTATCACAAAAAAATCTTTAAATTATATCTTCCCATAATAATGATTTAGGCATTATAAGATGTAATTATGTAATGGCCCAAATGTACACTCACTTTTAGTGTGATTACCCTGCATGGACATCGTAGTATAACTTGGTCTGACAGCAATACTTAAATTTGGGCAACATAGTGCATCATGATGCAAGCAGGTTCAGTATATCAGTATGTTGTCTTGGCAACAACCCGAGAAACAGAGAATTACTTTCTTAGTGAGGTCTTGTATGTAGAGTCAGAAGTTTTCTAAGGACATCTGGAAAGGTGTGTGAAGGAATTTTGAATGAGCCAGTACAAAAAACACAGAATGTGAAATTAGCGAAGAGCAGTGGCATTTTAAAAAGGGTGCAGGGATGAGTTGATAATTTTTTTTTGTGTGGATAAAATAATATACTGTGATAACTAATATGACACCTTCCTTTCATAGGATGGCAGTCTTTCAATACCCCTGTCAGATCTCATTTGAACAGCCATGCAGCACTGTGATAGAAGGAATAGGTATGTGTGATGGATTTGTATATATTGTTACTGAAAGTGTGAATGAATTAGCTCAGTCCAGTAAACAGATGACCTTACTGAAGCCTTTAGAGTGTAGCGAGGCTACTGTTGGTGAAGAGAAAGAAGTTTTGGTGAGTTCGTCTCCTTTATTGTAAGGTACGAGTGAACTGATTTTACATGCGGCGGAAGCCGCTATATATACCGCGTGGGTAGTTAGTTACCCGTGGTGCGTAATTACATAATTGCACTGGGTTAGGTTAGGTCGAGTCAAGCAGGGTCGCACTGGCAGAGAAACGTCAGATCGTGGACGACATCATGCACGTTCCATGCCACGTGATGATCGTAGTGTGTAGAATATTCCCCTCTCAAAATTGCCTTGGCTTCATAGGGCGTCCTGCACGTAAGAATTTGGTGTGCGGAATGTCGAGGTGTGCAGGTTTTAGGCGGTCGATGGAAACCCATTCTGGCCTGCCGGAGATGGAGATGCGGAAGGTCTTGTCCTTTGGACAAAATGGGGGCCAGTGTAGGGACGAGTGAGTGGTGGGGTGTAAGCGTCCGTCCTCAGGAAAACGTGCGTCGATGTGTGGAGGTGTTTTGGGAGGTATTCCTTCACCTCCCGGTGATGTGTCGGCACGCATGGGGCGAATTTGCCGACAGTGCGTCGCAGCTGGTTCAGGCTCTCGGGAGAATCCTGTGGAGGGAAGAATTCTGCGGGCATGACGAGGGTTTGGCCGAGGACCACCTCTGCTAGAGACACGTTGAGGTCGTCCTTGATGGCTGTCCGTAGGCCAAGGAATATCCATGGTATTTGGGGTAGCTAGGAGCCGTTGTTGCAGCGTGCCATAGATGATGCTTTGAGTGAGCGGTGGGTTCGCTCGACCATGCCGTTGGCTGCAGGGTTGTAGGAGGTAGTGTGGTGGACTGTAGTACCCAGGAGTTCAGCGAGGGAGTGCCACAGCCGCGACGTGAAGCAAGTTCCTTGGTCGGAGGTGATGTGTTCCGGGAGGCCAACTCTGGTGATCCATCCACTGAGAAATGCTGTAGTGCAGGATGAGGCGGTACTATCCCTCATGGGGATGGCCTCCAACCAGCGGGTCGATCTATCATTGGCGGTGAAGAGGTAAGGATGACCTTCCGACGGGGGGAGTGGGCCGATGACGTCGACATGAATATGTGCCGTCGTCGGGGCTGATGGAATAGTTATTTGGCTTCTTTTTGTCACCTTTTTTGAATATGGGAGTAACGTTAGCTAGCTTCCATTCTCTTGGGACATCTCCGGATATGATGGATTTCTTGAAAATAATTTCTAATGGAACAACAATCTCATTTTTCATTTCTTTTAAGATTCTTGGATGCCAACCGTCAGGCCCTGGTGTTTGATTAACTTTGAGTTTGTCTATACACCTTTTAATTTTTTCTTTTGTTATATTTACCGTAGTGAGTAAGTTTACCCTAGACTTATCACAGGTTTCAGTTTGGAATTCACCTTGAGGTGTTTCGTTTACGAATACCGAGCTAAAATAATTGTTTAAGATATTACACATTCCTTCATTTGAATATTCAAGTTGACCGTCAGCAGATAATAGTGGACCAATGTGATTCCTAACAACCTTTTTATCTCTAATGTAACTATAGAATTC